>NW_026693696.1:1800000-2309619 GCF_021218885.2 Marmota monax
TAATTGGTAGAAAAATAATTGTTTTTATGTTCTGTATTTTTAATTGTTTGCTCTTTTGATGTTATTTTCCTTGTAAATTTTTATTTTCTCCTTTTCTTCTCGTTCTACAACATTTTTATTTAAAGTAAAAAAAATTGTCAACTATTTCTGTAAATTTTTACAACTGCATTCTTGCAGCAGGCCAGCTGCAGCAAAATAACCAGGGGGTGACAAGCAAGCCACTGCAGCAAAATAACTGGGGGGTGACTAGCAACTTGTGTACATTGATACAGCAGGAGTGGGAGCCGTTTATTGTAGGATAGGAGGGGTATATATACATTCCACACAGCTTATCTTAATTAACATAAACTAGATACAGCAGTCACCAATAAGGAGTCTCCACACTTAATGGCTCGCTGGCATTACTTCACAAACCACTCCCTCTGGCAAAATGCCAGGCGCCATCCAGACTTGTTTACAGACTCTAACAGTTTAGAATCTTCAATGGTGAATCTTTATGTTTATTTTAAATATTTCTGAGGTTCTGTTAATTTACAAGCATTACTACAAAAACTATAATAATGTTTGTGTAAAAGCAATATTTTTGGTATAGGGATGAGCATCAGTGAGCATCAGTTAGCTATTTGAATATATATATATATATATATATATATATATATATATATATATATATATATATATATACATATGTATATGAGAAGAAGTTGGGATCACCCTATTCTTTCAATACCAGATTCTCAGCCAAGTTCTACAAGAACTGCCAAGAAAAATTATCACCAATATTCCTCAAATTATTGGAAACCCTTCCAAACTCATTCTATGAGATGAATTCCAAAACTAGACAAAACCACATCAAGGAAAGAAAACTTCAGACCAATATCCCTAAAGAACATAGATGCCAAAAAAAATCTCAATAAAATTCTGGCAATTTGCATACAAAAACTTATTAAAAAGATAGTGTATCATGATCAAGTGAGGTTCATCCAGAGATGCAAGTTTGGTTCAACACATGGAAATCAATAAACATAATTCATCACATAAATAGAATTTTAAATCATATGATCATCTCAATAAATGCAGAAAATGCATTTGACAAAGCAACCCTTCATGTTGAAAACACTAGAAAAACTAGAGATAGTAGGAACATACTTCAACATTGTAAAAGCTGTGTATACTAAACCCAAGGCCAACATCATTCTAAATGGAGAAAAATTGAAAGCATTCCCTATGAGAACTGGAATGAGACAAGGATGCTACTTTCACCACTTCTATTCAATATAGTCCTTGAAATCTAGCTAGAACAATTAGCAGAAAGAATTTAAAGGGATAGAAATAGGAAAAGGAGAAATCAAACTTTTACTATTTGCCAATGAACTGATTCTACATTTAAAATATCAAAAAATCCTGTCAACACTTGTCTTAATGAGAAAAAGAGTTGTACTTTCATGCTCTACTAATAACTATTTAGTTGAAAGGCAAAATAGAACTCCTATTTGAGCACAGAAACTTCGGTATTTTTGGAGTCTTTTGTCAAAGGCTTGAAACTTCTTACTGATGTGTGTGACTCTGGATAAATTACCATTTTCCTGTGCCTGATTCCTCTACAGGAACTATAACTATAATGAGCATCACTCATTGATTTCAATGAACAAATAAATTAATTCATTTAAAGTACTCAACAAAATGTTTAGCCCATAACAACTACTCAAAAAATAAAAGCTGTTCTACTATGACCATTTCCTAAATGTCACGGCTTAGATATTAGGTGTTCCCCCAAAGCTCATGTATGAGACAATGCAAGAACATTCAGAGTCAAAATTATTGGGTTATGAAATCCTTAACCTAACAGTGAATTAATCCCCTAAAGGCAGATAGAATGTGGCTGGATGAGGTGAGCAGTAGGGTTATGACTTTGTGGTATGTATTTCGTATCTGGTGAGTGAAGTTTCTCTCTGCTTCCTTATCAATTTGTGACTCACTTCCCTGCATCACACTTCTTCTCCATGATGTTCTGCCTCACCACCCACCACAGCAGTGGAACTGGCTGTCTAGGACTGCAACTTCTGAATCTGTGAGTCCCCAAATACACTTTTCCCTCCTTAAATTGTTCTAGTCAGATCTTTCAGTCTCAGCAAAATAAAAATCTGAACAAAACACTAAATTTTCCGTTTCTAAATTTTTTCTATCTGTGTGATTCTTTTCTTTAACTTGTACCAATGAGAAGATAAATTTATTTTGATTTAAGCCACTAAATCAAACATATGAGCTTAGCTTTCTTTTGTATCGATATTTAATTTGGGGTATTCTTAATTTTCCATAACAATTCCCTTTTTCTTTTCTTCTTTCTAATTAAGCTTCCTAAATAGATTTTAATTTTCAGAAGTGTTTAGGTTTATAGCAAAAACTGAGCTTATGTTCTGTAAACACATATCCATATGTAACAGTGAATTTTGATTCACTAATGTTCAAACAGTGGAAATTAGAATGCGCCTTACATGTTCTCTCACAGTGACCCTAATTCTATTCCTAATTCTATTCTTGAGAATATCCTGCATTAGTAATAAATAAATCTAATAAATATTGATTTATATGTGATCTATAATTACTAAAATTGCATTCAATTTTGATAAAAAATGTTACTCCTATTTTTGATAGAATTCATTATTTAGAGCAATTTTAGTTTTACAATAACATTGAACATATGTTGAGATTTCTTTGATATTTTCTTCCTCCACATTTACATAAACTTCTATCATATCATCACCCATCAGAGTAGTATGTTTGTTACAATCGATGGACAAATCTACACTAATGTGTCAGCATAAACTCACAGTTTTCATTAAATTCTGTTATGGTTTGGATGCGAAAGTTTCCTCAAATCTCATGTGTCCAGAGGTGTGGCTTTGGGAAGGAGTTGGATCATCAGAGCTCTGAGGGTGATGTCTTCCACTTGCTCTCCCACCTTTGTGATGCCATCTGCTATATGAAGCCTCTACCAGAGGTCAAGGGGAAGAAGCCACCCACTCTTACACTTTTTTTCTTCTAAAACCATGAGCTAAATAAACCTCTTTTCTTCCTAAATACCAAACCTCTGATATTTTATCTTAGCAGTGGAAAATGAACTAAATCAGGCATAAACTATCCCATACACTTGAACCAGAAATATTCATTATTAAAGATTATTGAGTATTCTTCTGAAAAAGTTGAGTAATAACTTATTTTCCCCCAAAGATATCTGAATCCTGATGTCAATTGTTTGATAATTTGAAGGGATGAAATCGTTTTTTTTTTTTTTTATTTCAGTATTTTATAATATAACTTCCTAATAAAAGTAACTCCCAGTCTTGTGAGATAAGATTTTTTTGAGATACTAGGGAAAAGCATGGTATCAATTATTTTAAAAAAGATACCTCTATTATATCTTCAGTCTAGTAAAGTTCACATAATTTCCTCTTGAACTTCCATGTTTGCTTTGTGTAAGACCTTCAAGACAGCCACTTTCAGAAGACTGAAATTGTTTCTATGCTAGCCTCTTTTAAGGATTTCATCAGAGAAGGGGCCTGTGTGCCCTACATTACTGCCACTTATGCAAATAATTTTATGAAGGAAACTACACCCTGTATATTAGCTTTTTATTATGTTGTAACAAGTCACCACAAACTTAGTGGCTTAAATCAAAATAAATTTATCTTCTCATAATTCTATTAATCAGGAGTCTTGTCATGGATTAATAGTTTCTATGCTTAGGGTCTCACAAGGCTGAATTTAAACTAACTGGGAGTGAACTCTAATTTGAATCTTGTCATTCTCTTCCAAACTCACTGGTTGATAGCAGAATTAATTTTGTTGAAATAATAAAACTGATGTCCCAAGTCCATAGTTGCCATCTTCCAAACCCTGCCATAAAGTAAAGTAGTTTGCTTCTTCAAACTTGCAGAAGAATGTCTCTGACACTGCAACTTTCTTGAGTGTTCCCTCTCTAAACTCTCATTTTATTTCTTATTTTTGTAAGAACACTTAATATGAGAACTATACTCTTGAAAAACTCTTAAGTGTATATTAAAATATTTTAACCATACTATTTTAAACAAGAATTCATATATCTTATATATCTGAAATGATATGTCCACTGAAGAGAAACTCTCATTTACTTCCACCTCCCAGTCCCTGGAAATCATTATTCTAATCTTGATTTTATGAGTTTTATAATTTCATATGGTTCACATAAATGAAATGATGCAGAATTTGTTTTTCTGTAACTGGCCTATTTCATTTAGCAAAATATCTTTCAGATTCGTCCATGTTGTCACATACAACAGAATTTATTTTAAAAATATATTGTATGGCATATGTGTATTTAATTTCTTTCATCCATTCATCCATCAAAAATAATTAAATATAATAATGTTGAGTTGTTTACATCTTGACTGTTGTGAATAATGATACAGTTAAAATGGAGGTGCATATACTTCTTCAAGAATATAATTTTAACTATTTTGAGAAAGGAATCGTTAGATCATAAGATAGTTCTATATTGAAGTTTTTGTTTTTTGTTTTTTTCCCATACTGGGATTGAATCCAGGTGTGCTCTACCACTGATCTACATTTTCAGTCCTTTTTATATTTTTCATTAGAGGGGATCTAAACTAAGTTCTCACTAATTTGCTGATGATGGCCTCAAACTTGAGATACTTCTGCCTCAGCTTCCAGAATTACTGGGAGTACAAATGTGCACCACCATGACTGGCTGTATTTAACTTTTTAAAAGACATCTCTATACTCATTTCTATAGTGAATTGCACTAATTTACCTCCCCTCTAACAGTTCACAATGGTCTACTTCTCATTTCTCAAAAACTTATCACTATTTTTCTTTTATCTTTTTGATAATATTTCTCTGAACACTTTTAAGATACTATCTCTTTGTGTTTATGATTTACAATGCCTTTATAACTAGTGGTATTGAGCATTTTTTTCATATAGCTATTGATCTTTTGTATGTTTTCTTTCAAATAAATGTTTATCTAAGTTCTTTACCAACATATTAATGAGATTTGTCTGTTATTTTTTTGTGTTTGCTGTCTTTGTTATTGAATGGTGGAAACTCCTTGAATATTTTGGATATATGGTTTGCAAATATTTTCTCCAGTTCTGCAGAACTATCCCATTTGCTATATAAAAACTTTGTACATTGATGTAGTCCCATTTGTCTCCTATTTATTTTTTCTTATTCTTTTGATAGCATATTCAATAAATCACAACATAAAGTCATGAAAATGTAAGACTCCCTTTATTTATTTTTTTTAAATTGTTTTTCTAAAATTTTACAGTTGCAGGACTTACATTTAAGTGTTTAGTGCACTTTCGGTTGATTTTTGTTTCTGGTATAAGTTAAAGTCCACATACAAAGACAACAACTTTTCCTCTTTGGTAAAATATAAAAACTATTTATTCAACATGATTAATTTTTTTAAATATTTTTGTCTATTATTATAGTTATTCTATGTGGTTCAAACCCTAATAGATGTTTTCTTATAGCGTATTATAGCTTCAAACTTTGCAATAGTGATGGAAAGCCATTACAAGTTATTTATTTTAGAATATAATCTTCAGCATTTCTAATCCCATGAAGTTGTATATTCTCTTGGTCCTGCACTGCCCCAATTAATGACCATCGGCCACATGTGGCTTTTTAGCTTTCAACAAATTAAAATTAATGGACATAAAGATTCTCTCCCTCATTTGCACAAGGCACATTTCAATCACTCAGTGGAAATATGTGGCCAATGGCTACTGCAAAGGACATGTAGATGTAGAACAATTTAAGCATCACAGAAAGATCTATTGCACAGCCCTGGCTCAACACATGGGTCCTAAATTTTAATTTGCCTTAGAATCACTTGAAGATCTTGTTCAAACAGTATTTGAGTCCCCTTCCTCACTTCTACTAAGGTGAGCTTTGAGAATTTGAAATCTATGAAATTTTCAGGTGAAATTCATGTTGTTCTTCTGAGAACTGCAACTGAAAAGCCATTAAGTTATAGATTCATTTGCACAAGCTTCCAGAAAACACCAACTAACAATATTCTCAGGGATATAGGAATAATGTATCTAAGTATGTGTTTTACAATAAGAATCCTGATGACAAAGGATAATTGGCCTCAGTTAATAGTATTTTGCTGCTATCTACAGGAAGAAATGGATATAAACTACCATGATTCCAATCTCTGAGACAAATTCAATATTAAGATAGGAAAATGTGCTCAATAAATAAAATATATTCAGCATGATTATTTTGATTATCATAACCCACTTGAATCAAATGTATGGAAGATGATATGTCATGAGCTTTGTAATGTTTTCAACAACCAATAAAAAAAAAAAAAGAGATTTACTCAGCCATAAAAAAAAAAGAACTTCTTGTGATGAAAGAGTTGGGAGAGTAACCATAAACAAATATTATCATTTAGTTGTACTCTATATTCTAATAGATAAGAGACTAGTATTAACAAAAAAAAGAAAATATTTGTTTTTGTAACAGATACTGTTATAGATAGCCAATGTGTTTCCAACTTAATTATATCCTGCTATATCATTAAAATTGATTTTCTTTATATGAGATAGTAATTGGAAAAAACAAAACAATACAGTATTCTATAAAAGGTGTTTTATAAAGATTCTGAAAATCAGCTATTTAGTATGTTATTTTTTGAAGAAACTCTGTAAAGACCACATGAATTTCAAAAGTTCAAAATACAAAAATGTATGTATTAGTTATTAATTGATTTCATTTGTTTTAGTAATATCCCTAAAAATATAAAATGTACATTTATTAAATTCTAAACAAAATATATTTATCTTTTTCCCAATAAGGATCATGTGAGAAAGACAATGCAAATGTGACAATGTTCATTATTTATATTTTCAACATATTTCATATTGCCTAGTTCTAAGCTTGTTTTCTTCTTCCCAAATGCATACCTGACAGTAAAATTTTTCATGAAAAAGAGAGCTAAAAATCTATAAATTATTAATATATGTATCACTCTATAGAAGTACCAATGATATCCCTCCACTATAGTGCACTAATAACCAGAGATACCACAATACATACACATACATATATGAATATATATATATATATATATATATGCACATATATACACATGCATACATAAAACATTTAAGAAATACTCATGTTTCAAATAAGAAATCCATATATTTCAAAAAGAGTTTACCTTTTTCAAAAATAAAAATTATATTTATCATTAAACATTCCCTTGATTTTATAACAAAGGCATCATCAATTTTAAAAATGTTATATATTGAATTGAAACTACATGGCTTCTGTTCAAAAAGACCACAATTCATAAAAGAGTTATAAGATATGATGTGTATCCCAGAAGTCACAAATTCTTATTCTCAGAAAAGAGTTAAACATAGTTGTAACAAAACATGTACATCTACATTGTTCCCCTGTCATTTAGCAAGTTGTAAAATATGCTGGATAAGTTTATCACACAACTATTTGCAGAACAGTATAGTGAGATCTATCACAGCTTAATAACAAATTACAAGTAAAGTTTGGAAGTATAGATACTACAGATAGAAAAGCTATATTCAGGTCCACAGAAGCATAAAATAAGTTATGGTAACTTTGAATACTACAGATATTTTTATATATGTGTACAAATGCAAAAATATATGGATATGTAAACACAAATACACATAAATGTATATATGTGTGTGTTTATATGCACATGTGTATGTATACACACAGAGTCTCTCTCTCTCTCTCTCACCCACGCACGCACGCACACACACACACACACACACAAAGATTTGTTTTGGATTTTGAATGAACCCTGAAGGCAATGTGTTGGAGGCTTGGTTTCCATCCTATGGCACTATTAGAAAGTGTTTGAGCCATTGGGAGGTTGGGCCTAGAGGAAAAAAATTAGGTCACTGGAGCCATGGCATTGAAAGGAATTAGAACCCAGTGCCTTCTATACCTCCCTTTTTGCTTTCTGACCACCTTGTGGTGAACAGTTCCACTGCCATGTCCTCCACCATGATGCACTATGCCACCACAGACCCTAGGGCAAAGGCACAAAGTGGCCATAGATTGAAATCTCTGAAACAAGATCCAAAATAATCCCTTTCTTTATATGTGTTAATTTTCTTTGGTATTTTGTAATAATGATGCAATTCTAAGACATTCCAACATTGATTATTTGTATATTTACATATGACAAACTGATACTCAAGCAGGAAGCATTTTGAAGGAGATTCTCTTAAATTTAGATTTCCCTTAGAAGTCCAATAAGAGCTATAAGTGATGCAGGAAGGTCACTTCATGAAAATTTTGTTTTAGAAAGCCCACATCTTCCATAGTGAATATTTGCAGAGCACTGTGGCAGATTAATACCAAAGAGGACTTTATTTGGGAAGTTGTTCATTTCTGTTGGTAATTTATAGCTTGATGGCTAAAGTAGGGGAGAGGAGAAGATGAAAATCTGAACCAACTATACAGATGGGGATACTAGAAAATGAGTAAGGGAACACACTTAGGGAGGAAAAGAAAAATAATTAGGGAAAAATATCATAATTCAATTTTGAAAATATAGATTCATAGTATCTGTTGCAGATAGAAGGGGGAAGTTTCAAATAATAGCAGCAATATTGGATGTGCTCTTTTCAAAATAATCTAGAATTTGGATATTAATGTAGTAATTATTTTTGCTTTATTTGCTACCAGAATGCAAGAGAACAAATGAGATAATCCAAGGGCATATTGTGGATATAAAAATAAAGTGATCACCACAGGTAACAGGTGAGCTAGGGAGAGATGACTTATAAGAGACCAAGTACACAGTGAGAGAATAGGGAAAAGATGTGGCACAGGGACTATTTGGAAGTAAATTATTAGAAGGGATATTTTTAAATGCCCAAAATTATTCAAGCAATATTAGGTCAAAATATCCCTGCAATTCATTTTATCAAAGTAAAAGCATTTTCCATGGATTTTTAGATGTTAGATGGCTCTCGTTGTTTACATGGTGATTTTTTTCCTACCCAAAATTATGGCTTCCACTTCTGTATTAACATTTCCATGGGCTGTGATAGTGCATAGTTTAATTAATATATTTTTAATGAATAACTGAGAATACTTAACTCATTTATGTCCCTCTTCACCTTGACAATAAGAAAGTAGTTTCTCTATAACTTTTCAGCAATTAATTTTACTGGGGCTCCCTCTTCAGAAAGAATCCTACTCCAATAAAGTGATGATATGGCTCAGTAATAGTATAAATTTGGGAGCTCTGCTGTAATAATGTGATACAAACCAGATGGTGACAGAAATAAGTTGTCTTATGGTTCCACAGAATTTGAAATCAGTATGTCAGCAAAACTTGTTCTCTCCATGAGTTTGAAGTTGAATTTTTCCATAATTTTTTCTATAGCTTTTGGAATTCATGGTTTGTAAATTGTGTTCTTCTTGAGTCTTCACAGCCTTTTCCTCTGTATTTATCTTTCTCTGTGTTCAACTATCCTGTTTTTATAAAAAAAAATCCATCTTATTGGTGTAGGACCCACACTAATTTTTTTTTTATCTTAACTTGTAAATACTCTATTTCAAAATAATGCCATTTTAAAGTAATAATATTTTGAAGAAAAATTTACCTCATAAGAGTGGTAAGTCTGCTTGATGATGGTCCTTCTACATTAGCTAACAGAAATGAAATAATATTTTTCAATTCAGTCATTTGCATCAAAAGGGTGATTTGAGGCTCTTATTTATATATTTTTTCTCTGTGAATTTCTTTCAACATTATGTGGGGAGAGAGATTTAGTACTTATTTTGATATCCTTGAAGTTCCCACAATTGAGAACAATGTAGATTATAGAACTATTGGGACAAAGACGGGATAGGTTGGATCTAATTTGTACTAGCTTACTGCATATAATAGTTTCATTTTTTTCAGAAATTTTGAGAGTTGATTGTTTAAGCAGTAATTTTTAATAATTAATTTATATAAATTTTAAAAGTAAATATAATAAATATTCAAAATTCTTAATTTCTGAATTGTTTTGTTGCATTTTCTTATTATCTGTTCTCATAAATTATCTCCTTCTAGTCTATCTATGTGGCATAAAGATATAAATATATACATATGAATATATAAACACATACATATATACATATATATAGACAATCATGATACACACACACACACACACACACACACACACACCATGATGTTCTACTGAATATCTCTTTCCCACTTTGCACTCAGAAACCTTAAATCAGTAATTTGAAAATGACCATGGTGAAAGTCTTAGATTTCTTGTGGTGATATAGAGCATGAAGTCAGCTTCTGCATGGTCTCTGTTAAAGCCTCATGGTAGAAGGTCAGCAGGTACAAATATAAGAGAGTTCACAAGGGACAGCGACTGATGAGAGATGCCAGACTTACTTCATACAAACCCTTTCTCAAAAAAATCTACACTCATGAGAACTTACTCATTCCCACTAAAATAATATCTTACTTTCACAGGAAAATCATTAATCACTCCTGAAGATTAAATGACCTTTTACAAGCCTCACCACATCTCAAAATACAAAAATATTGTGTCCAAGACTCAACATGTATTTTGTATGGGGATAAACCACATCCAAATCACAATGGTGAACATTTTTAATTAATGTAAATATGAAACATCAAGAAGTAGGAATCAGAATTTTCAGAACTTGACTTAAGGTTTTGTTGAGTACACAGACTTAAAAGTGTGAATGAGAAAATGTTGATAACATTCATTAAATATATTTATTAATGTATTAAGAGACTACATTACAAATAACAGAAAATATTACTTCAGTATTCTAAAATTTTCATGAAAAAAGAAATTAGTTGCATGATTAAAAAAATAAGTGAATTTTCTAACATTCATCTTCATTATCACATTATTATTTTGTTTTGCTTGTACACAGCAATAAATATATCAACTGACACTTTGGAATTACACTTGAAGAGTTAGTTTTTAAATATTTACTAGCATCAGATTATGGAAAAAATAACATGTCTATGTTTTTCTTCTATTTTCTTTTTTCATTCTTTCTTTTTTTTTTTCAGTATTAGGAATTAAACCCAAGTTTGCTGTCATACTAAGCTACATCCTCAGCTCTTTTTTTATTATTATTTTTATTTTGAGACAGGTCATGGTAAATTTTCCACAGTCATCCTTGGAAAAAAGGAGGACAGTAAGATACCATGTCCCTGACATGCCCATCTGTGTTCCCAAGAACTTAATCAAGTCAAAGGACTAATGGGAGTGAGTCTGGGCCTCAAAGTCTGGGTAAATGTGGTTTCAAAAGACCTCAGCTCCCTCTCAAATATGCTGGGAGTTGAGGAAACTTAACGTTATCTGCAGAAAGCTGCTTTCTGAAATGCATGCCAAATGTCTTTGGATTCTGATCATATAGTGGGGCAAAGCAATCTAAGCTAGTGATGTCAGTGCTTCTGTAGCCTGGTGTATAAAACTCCTTTTTTCTACTGTAGCTTATGCAGAATTGAGGGTACTTTGGAGAGGATAAATGCCACTAATCCAGGCTGCCACCACTGGAAAAGGAGCACAGATGCTAATTTATGGATAATTTCATGAGGGAAAGTAAACTTGGTAAACTACTGTGAGGATGATGGTGCTATTTGTCCACTGAACCACTGAACCTTCTCCATACATATCTACAAGTAAGCCTTATGCCATGCAAGCCTTTCTGGATGCTTTCTTTTATTTCTTGGCAACCTATCCCACTCCTCATGTACAACCATATTGTGAACAGAACACCCAGAGTAGCCTCTAATTGGTGATTCTCCCACTTCTACCTCTTGAGTAGTTTGGATTACAGGCATGGCCTCTGGTTAGAATATTTTTCTAAGAAACTTGACTTTACAGGCAAAAGATTCGAGGTAAATAAAAAGTATTAATTTGGTCTAGTGTAAAATATTGAAAATATTAGAATACCCATTGATTAAAAGTGTATAATGTGGGAGAAGGAGGAGAGAGAGAGCACAGAGAGAGAATTCAAGTAAAACAGAACATATTTGTAGGGGAGTGATAGGATCAAACCCATGAAAAAGTGAAGAGTTTGCCAAGAGGTTTGGAGGCAACTTTTCATATTGAGAAGAGGAAGGAGTGAAATAACAGTTGCAGGTATAGAAAATCTGTAATTGAAATAGCAATATATTGAGGGAATTTATATATGGTACTTTTAAATTCCTATAAAATAAATTTATTACTGAAAGTGAAAGGGAAGTGAGAAATATAAAGTGCTTTAGATCTAATGAACTGGTTTTGAGTTAAACACAGATGCAAGCAGCAAAGAAACTGAATATTGAAGGTAGGCAGAAGGGGGATTGAAAAACAATATTTAGGGTTTTGGGAACCTACCACAACTTTGAACAGAAGTCAGAAGTTAAATTCCTTTTATTTTTCTGTATTCTTTTCTTTTCTTTTCTTTTCTTTCTTTCTTTTTTTTTTTTTGTACCAGAAATTGAAACCTACAGGTGCTTTACCACTGAGCTACATCCCAGCCCTATTTATTTATTTATTTGTTTGTTTGTTTATTTATTTATTTTTGAGGCAGGTTTTTGTTAAGTTGCAGAAGTTGACCTCAAACTTGTGATCCTCCTGCCTCAGCCTCCAGAGTTGCTGTAATTAGAGGAATGCAACACTGCACACAGAGTTAGGTTGTTCTAAGGTTTGCTCTTTTACTCCAGACAGATTAATCCATCTGTAGGGATTCACATCTCATTGAGACCACAAAGGAGGCAGTATTTGGAAAGCAGGTTTATCTAGACTGAGTGGAAATAAACTGAGAGAGGGGGACTAGTGGCTTGAAAATGTAGAGGGCCCTGCCATATGAGACAGAAAAAGTGTCAGTGATTAAAATTAAAATATCTCCTCCAAATGTACTAATGTTATTCATCTTTCTAATCTTAACATCTTGGTTTTTCTCCTCATGTCCCCAGCTTTACACATTCTCTATGACCTGAAAGAAAAATCTCTTAAATCTACTTCTTGTATTGTCAATTAATAAAATTAAATCATTAGGACTGTATTTCAGTTGAAACATAATGATATTTCCAGGAGCTTTTCTTTCTGAATATTTTTTTAAAGTTAAATCTAATTATCAGGATGATAAGGAAACATTGAGGTAACTTTCTTGGAGCTACCAGAGTTTTTAGTAATTATCAGTTTTAGATTAAGAACATCGAGTGTACATATGTGTACATATTTTTTGTTCCTTCTCTAGGAAATATTAAAGTTAGGAGATGTTTTCTCCCTATATTAGTTCCTTCATAAGTTGATAATGAAAGAATGGATTTAATTAAGGCCAGAAATATATTCTTATTTATTATGCTCTAAAGTATGTATACTTGGATTAAAATTCAAGAGTCAAATGTATATAAAAATGCTTACATTTTTATTCATACATTGTTGAATTGGAATCTATATCAAACTATCAATTTTAGAATTAACAGCAAAGACAAGAAAATAGTGTATACATTCAATGTTTAATAATTGTTAAGAATCTGCTTAAGAAAACCTGTGCAGAACAGTTTATGAAGCAATTATAAATTCACATAATCCAGAAGATGGTGCTGTTTACATTTCTACTGCATTTTGGAACTCCAGAGAAACAATTTACTTCCAATTCAGCCATTGATGGGTTGTATATTATTGAGCATACCTTCGCAATCTGAACAGTTAATGTAGCTTTGCTCTTGAGGATTTCACATTTACAAATAATCTGCATAACATTTCCACACCAAATATTAGAAAATGTACTACTTCACAAGCAATCTCACATTAATGGAACCTGATCAGTTGCGGCAATCTCAGTTATCTTATGCCAGGAGTACACTCAAATGTGAAAATACATATTAGATAAAAGACCTATTTAATTTTCTGGTTACTTATATGGCTATTAAAATGCAACATGTAGACCATTAAAGTGGTGATGATCCTTATTTAATGGAATGCGAATTTATTCTTCCAAATAGTGAACAGTTTTATAGTGACATGTTAATTATGTACTATCCAGGCACAAAAGATTCAGCCAGTTAACACAGATAAATGGGATACATGGTATCTATAAAATATTGGGCCTATTTCCACTTTACCTAACTTTATTAATGAATCATGTACACAATCATATCTGCTTGCGGTGCTATGGAAAGGATATGTCCCTTAGGAAGGTCCACCATGTGCAGTTTCCAAGACTCACTTGCAAAGCTTGCAGTCTCTGTTAAGAAAGTCATGACCTCAAAAGCAAATAAAATTATGGAAATGAGCATAGCTTTTCAAATCCCCTTAGCAGTAAATAAACATAGAAAAAGTAGATGAAAGATGCAAACTTGCATACATATTTCTAGTACAGACCCAAACTTAACTGTTTTAATATTGAATTAAAGTTATAGCATAAAAGACTAAATTAACAATATATTTTGCGTGCCTGTGTGTGTGTGTGTGTGTGTGTGTGTGTGTGTGTTGCTGGGGATCAAACCTAGGGTCTTGTGCATTTGAGGAACAATACTTTGTATTAAGGGTAATAAAGTTTATATTTCAGAGTGAGCATCACTCTTTTCAATCATGGGAGAACACACAGACATTATTTTTAAAGAAGAGTGAAAAAATTAGTACAGACACATTGTTTCGTTGTAGAAAACAGAGAAGATAGAGCTGCAGAGTTAAGGTCAATTTTTTTTTTTTTTTTTTACTGGGGAGAAGGAAGTCAGATGTAGAAACGAGGAATAGAAAATTATTAATTTATTGTTTTTTAAAACTTTTTGCTACCTGATGTTTTAAACACATTATTGTTCAGATTGGTTTTATAAAAAGTTAAAGGTATCCCTTGGAAAACCAAGACAGACTTCAAATATGGAACATGTACTGTCATAATCACCTGAAGTGGTTTTGGTTTTGTTGTTGTTTTGTTTACTACCTTTAAAATAGTTTTCCCAGGCTGCTTTGGAAAAATACTAAATCATATACTGTGGATTGAACCCTGTCTGTTTGGCTCATTTCTTACATTCTCTAGGAACCTTGATACACAGCAAATTTTGCAGACCCTTGCAAAATCTTAAGCAGGGAGTTTGTGCTGGGGTTGTAAATTGAAGATGATACATTTGGTAGGTCTCAATGAACCCAGGGTAACATAGTGAAGTAAACAATCAACTTTATTAAATAAAATAAGAACATACAAACAACTTTATTAAATAAAATAAGAATATGGTCACTTTAAAACTTAGATAATAGAGGCTTTAGTGGGAGATGCCCTCTTACTAAATGAAATTTTTCCCCAAGCCACAATAAGTTTAATTCAATAATTAGTTATCTCATTTAATTTTCCTAGATTCTTTTCTCAAAAGTAGTTCTAAGATTTAAGTTGCCTGCAGCCAAAATCTAAGGAGTGTAGTTGCAGCTAGTTTTCCTGATGACTATAATTTAGGTAAATGTTCAATGCTTCTAGAAATATAATTGGGTTTCTCTGTGTTCTTTGATAAGGTCTTTGTTGAAGTAATTTGCAGTTGCAATGCCTTTTTCTAGAACTTACAAATTAAAAGTTCTTGGGGAAATGTATATATTACTTTTGAATGTAAAGATATAAAGATTGTTAATTTGACTATAATGCACATATTAACTTTTTAAAAATAAGAGCTATTTTAAAAATGATTGCTCATTTGAGCATTATATTGTTTTCAATGTTAAAAAATATTTGCAAATTTAATTATTTTGAAAAAAAATATTTTTCTGCTGCCAACTTTTTCTTGTGCAAGATAGATCTTCTTTTATGGTATGAGTGGTTTCTAAATATTACCTAATGCTCACAGCTTCTAAAAATATTTTTATAAAAGTTACCAGAAAAATTACATCGGAATGCTGCAGGAAGTAGTTGTGTTTATGAATTTTAAATGATACAGTCCTTTACCTTTCAACAAAGAAACAGTGCATTGATAAATGACCTTTTAGGCACTAGACTTAATCTTAAGACAAGTGACACACATACAAAATATAACTTTTAAAATCTGTTACCTGAATTTGGAGTTAAAAGTGTGTGAGGCCATAAGTCTATACAGGAGATCACACTAGACATTGGCAGTACTCTTCAAAATTATACATAAACTTCAGTGAGCTTATTGGCAAAAATGTATGACAAAACTACTCATCATATATTCATGACTTAGCATTGCACAATGTTTAAAAACAATTTTTAAAATGTGACCTTTATGGAGAAGTAGAGAAAACATGGTTAATGCCTTATATCTGATATTTGATATTTTAACCTGTAGGTTGATTTTCTGCACCTATTATATACTATAGTCTCTTAATCAGCTTTAGTCCCTACAGTAAAGTATCATACACTGAGTGACTTATAATCAACATAAATGTATTGCCCACAGTGCTATATACCGGAATTCTGAGATCAGAGTGCCAGCCTGGTCCTGGTTTGGTAAGGAACCTCTTCTGAATTATAGACTAATTTCACATTATTCCTCACATGGCAGAAAAGAACAAGCTAGCTATCTGTCCTTTTCCTATAAGAGCATTAACACCATTCACAAGGGCTCCACTCCTATGACCTAATTCCCTTTCCAAAGGCCCTATGTTCAAAAATCATTATGTTACAATTAAATTTGAAAATATAAGTTTTGTCAAGAACAAGAATATTTGTTTGGTAAAGTATAGCATGTATTTCCTATCTACAAGGTATTCATTTCTATATTCTATTTTCAATATAATTGCTGTGATAATACCACTTTAAATGTTTATTTGGCCTTACTTTATAAGCATTGAGATGCATCATAATTAAATATAAAATTGTTGAACCAGCATAATGACAGTGATAAGCAAACTAGGTGTCTTGTGTTTGTGTCTGTGTGTGTGGGAATCAGTCAGGTCTCCTACATTACTGTCCCCCAATGTGTCTTTTGATCCATGTTACCCTGATTGCATTTTTTTGTTTGTTTGTGCTTCCAGATAAAACTATGTTTGAAGAAATGGTTTCAAGGTAATAAAAACTGGAAAAACTCTTTCTCAAAGATATTAATACACATGTAACATCATAAGTGCAGTCTAGTGTTTTTTATTCAGCACTGTAAAAAATTATATCTGAATACTGGCCTGCTTTTCTTTTTTATTGTATGCCTTATCTTTTCTTTTCAATTATTCATAGTATTCTAAAGACCACTTTCAGTATAAAATACTATCTATGGGATGGGAAAACAGCAAGAAACATATTTCTGAATGGATTATAAGGGTAGGTCTATTTAGAAATTTAAATGCATGTAATCAATGTAGAAAATATATACACCAACACAATGACTCTTTTCCTCAACTGTGTTCTGTTTATGGCCTATTGTAACATTCTGATTTTATTCTTTGACACTTTGTGGTTTTTAAAAATTTTATTTCCTTTTTTGTCCAATTTACTTTTATATTATGGAATATAATGTTAATCAAATGTCTTTGTTTCTTAGTATTTTTTCTTTGTATCATATTTAGCAATATTCAAGGTGATTTAACCTATGTATAGCCCATATTTACTTTTTTTTACAATGTATTAAAAATATGTGTTGCCACTCTGTTCTTTCTTTCTAATCCCTAAGATAAGTTAAAAACTTCTACAACCCTTTAATTACATTCCCTTACAATAATATTTGTCCATATATATATATATATATATATGCACAATATATCCATAATATATACACATATACATAATATATATATATTTACATTGCTTATTCAAAATTTAAGTTTTATTTTTTATTGTAAATTATTTCAAACATTCAACAAAACATAGAAAATAGGATAACAGAAATGCATGCAACCAATACTTAGAATTTTGTTTAACCATATAATAGGTTGGTTTTATTTGGATAAATCTATATAATTAATTGAAGTAAAATTAATCCTAAAGTACTGAAATGTTATCTATACGCAATCCCTTTTCATTATAGCATTTACTTGTGTGTTACTTTCATATATTTACAGCTGGAACAAATTTCTCTTCATTAAAGATTTTTCTTTAGAAAAATGTACTTGAAGACACAACAGAAAAGATCATATACAGTCATTTAACTGTAAGTTGGCTTAAACAAATACAGCCTGTAAACGAAAATTCAACTGATATGGAAATATCTGATGTGTTTTATCTGCTTGCTTTGTTTTTTGTAAAGTCTTATAGGAAATTAACAATGACTTTTTCAAAACTAATAAAGCAATTTATATAACACAAAGTGGATATAGACAGAATTAAAGTATTTATAAACTTTATGTAGTTCAAACACATGATTTGAATGAAAAACTTATTTGACTCTCTGAGACTGATCCTTTATCCCCAGGAAAATAAAGTGACTGCAGACAATTGCATCATCTCTGTAGAAAAACTTTTTTCTCAAAAATCAACAGGATATGACTAGGGGTGTAGCTCAGTGTTACAGGTCTTGCCTGGTATGTGCAAGACCTTAGGTTCAATCCCCAGAAACATTTAAAAAAAAATAACAGAATAATCTGTGGAATATATGGAAACCATGGACTGTTATTCTGTCTAGTAAGGTGTGTAAATTTTTATATGTGTTGTGGATTTCAAGATTAATAGTTTAGGTAAAACTGAAGACAAGTTATAGGTCACAGATGTATTTCAAAAGAATTTTATGCAAAGATGATTTGGTCATGACTGACCCTGCCTGTTATGGTTTAGATATGAGGTGTTCCCCCAGAAGTTCATGTGTGAGACAATGCAAGAAAGTTTATAGGTAAACTGATTGGGCTATGAAAGTGTTAAGCTAATCTGTTCATTAATTCACTTGAATGGATTAGCTGGGTGGTAACTGCAGGCAGGTATGCTGTGGCTGAAGAAGGTGGACTGCTGCTTGGGTTTTATTTTTTGTCCCTGGTGAGCCAAACTTAGTCTCTTTCTGTTACCTGGTCTGAACTGTGTTCCTGTGAACCAAATTATTTTCCTCTGCTATACCTTTCTGCCAAGTTGTTCTGTTTCACTTGGGGCTCAGCAGTGGAGTTGGTCATCTATGGACTGAGACCTCAGAAACTGTGAGCACCAAATAAATTTTTCCTCCTAAAATTGATCTTTTCAGGTCTCTTGGTCACAATAATGAAAAAACTGGCTAAAACACTGCCATGAAATATTCTCTTTTATTCTGGGAGAGAAAGCCTTCAAATTGGAAGAGAAAGGTTATGAGGCTTTCTGCAGAAATTTCGATTCGTTTTTGATACATATATTCTTGATATATATAATGCCTCCTAACAGAGGTATAATGAAAAAATAAAAACCTTTCCAAGGCACAAAATGTTAGGAAAATGAAAGTTAAAATAAAAATATCCATAATGAAGACATCCATCCTGCAAATATAAAGTATAGACCTCAAGAATACTGAAATTCTAATCTCAGACAGAATTCAATTCCAGTTATGAACCTGCTTAATAATGCAATCATATGAAAAGTGTTCTATCTATCTGTTTTTGCACTTTAAAAAATAGCTACCTTCATAAACTTTTTATGGAGAGTCAATGAATTAAAAATATTAAAAGTTTATACAATATTTTTTGTGAGAATTTGTTTTAAAAATGTACTGATTAAGATTCAGTGAAGGAAGAAAGAATAATTAGGCTACAGTAGAAATAAAGTTAAAAACTTTGACAAAAGAAAATTATATTTGTTTTGAATTTTTGTTGTTGCTGCTTTTACTAGGGTAAAGGCTTCTCTTGTATCCAGCATTGTTTTGTAGATATGTGCTTCAATTGTTTTCTCCGTAGATTTGTTCTTATATCTACTCTGAGTTCTCACACAGAATATCACCTGTCCTGTGTTATGGGTTAATCTAAAACAAATTAAAAGTCAATGACCAAGGATTTCAGATATTGGAATATAGAAGTAACGTGGCAGCCCAAAATATCTTCTTTATGTCCAACTCTCCTTTGTTCTGCAATGATCTTGTCAAGATGAGGGCTCAGTATATTCATACCACTAGGAATTTGAATAAGGAAATAAACATCAGAAAAAAAATCCATTCATTTGAAGTAAAATGCCCACTAAGACAAAAGGTCTTACTGAAATCTTTTCTTAAATTCTGTTTTTCTTTTACAGTATGCTTCCAAATACAAAGAAAGCACCTCATTTTTGCCTTCCCATAGGTGCCACACAATTGATGGGTCTGATTACTTAACAATCAGAGAAACCTTAATATTAGGTATGGTTCATATTCTTTGTTCTTATTTCCTACCCCTGTATCTCACCTTTTCTCGCACAGTTGAAACATCTATCAATTAAGAAGTTATGACAGTCCACAAGATGGTTATCTAGCCTTTGGCCCATTGTAAAAACCATAGCAATACATTGAATCTATTCAAGGAAATACTCAAATAGTCCAGATTTCAGGCCAAAACACTCTCCAGGTATTGGCGACAGTCAAGGTTTTCTTTGTCATTATTGATAACCTGTCACTAGAGTTCTATGGCTTTGACCTGACAGATTCAAACCACATCATCAACAGGGGTAACTGATGCATGTGGAAACAAGGAAAGGAAAGAGGTGCATACTATTTTTAGGAGCTTCTATTGATACTTTTTGGGTGAAACATATGAAACTTGCATTTATTTTATTTTATTTTTTACTGTAAGCAAAGTAAAAGTAAAAACATTTCCTTAGTATTTAATAGAGTGAGAAAATGGATAATTGGATATTGGCATTGTCAAGCATTACCCTTTCCAAATGCATAAGAAAGTGAGAAATTAATAAAACGGTTTTTTTCAACCTCTCTCTGTTTCTCCCAAAGAATATGATACCATAAAAAAGTTTTTGCATATTTTTTGTCCAAAAGTGCTAAGATAATGTATAAATAAATTTTATCAGAGGGAGAAATGGGAAGAGGGAGAAAGGGAGACAGAAACAATAGAAAAGAAATGAAGAAACAGAGGAAGGAAGGGAGGGAGGGAGGTGAAAAATTCTTGTTTTTTGTTTTTTTTTAAAGAGAGAGAGAGAAAATTTTTTTAATATTTATTTTTCAGTTTTTGATGGACACAACATCTTTGTTTGTATGTGGTACTGAGGATCGAACCTGGGCCGCACACATGCCAGGCGAGCGCGCTACCGCTTGAGCCACATCCCCAGCCCGAAAAATTCTTAAAACTACATTCCTGCAGCACACAAACCACTTAGGATAAGCATAAAAGATATTTAAGATTATTTTAAATGAAGACTTAAAAGGGGGGCTAGAGTTGTAGCTCAGTGGTAGAGCACTTGTCTAGCACATGTGAGGCACTGGGTTTGATCCTTAGCACCACATACAAATAAATAAAATAAAGGCATTGTATCAGACTACAACTAAAAAAAAAAGACTAAAAGTACAAAAGAAAGACATTCTACCATTTGCTTTTGGTACTGTACAGTTCACCTAATTACTCATATGTATATATGTATATATATATATATATATAAAGCTTTGTCCAAAAAATCAGTCAACTTTCTGTGAATATGTTGAAATTAATCGGAATCCAAGATAGAAAAACAAAGAAAGAATAAAAAAGCTGCCCAGCCAGATTAATTACCAAACCATAAGAACCGTCTCAGGAAACCTTCCAACCAACAAAACAGACAATACTCATCACCTTTTGATCAATCTCACTTATATGTCAATAATCCATAGCTAATCTGAAAACTGTTTATTTTTCTTCTTTCTTTAATCAATAAAACTGGAAAATTATAATGGAGACAAAACAACTCTTACCTTGTCAAATTATAAAATTAAAGTAGCATATTTATTTACTCTTTTCAGAAAGAAGGACTGATTTATCATATAATGAGTCAGAGAAGTTTCAGAGCCCCTGTTTTTAATATCCACTTGCTGATGATCACATTCAAATAGGGCGCTCCTCTTCCTAGGATCTCAATAAATCAATTCTAGTAATAAGGGTATGTTTTTATTTTGTTTGCTGATGTTACTTAGTTTATAACTTCTGTAACACCAGTGACACAGTACCATACATTGTCTCCCATTACACACACACACACACACACCACACACACTTACACACCCAGCCTTGACTTTGCTAGTCTATTTACCTGAAATGATCTTTTTCTTTACCCCTTAGAGCAAAAGTGCCATGAGAGAAATACCTTTACTCAATGTGTTTATTTCACTCTTGTTATTCTCTGATGAACCCTAAGTCAGCCCTTTAATGCCACATATTTATTTTATAGGTTGTCAATGAAATAGAAATTTTGATCCACATGTTCATGTTTCTCCAACCAATTGAATTTGGTGTCATTGACCAACCACATTTACCTTCAGAACATCTGTTTTAATTGGATGCTGAAATAGCCCTCTCCTTTGCCTCTCCTCTTACCTCTTACCCTCTCTGTTGTCTTCATTATATTTACTGTATTTTCCCAATTTCTTGATTTCAAAGAGTTCTATGAACCACTCTTTATAACTCTCTAATTTCTGATTAGATTCATCATTTAATTTTTCTTATTAATTATTAATGCTTCTGTGATTACATCACCACTTTGTAGGTCTGCTCTCCACATTGTCTCTTCTAAGGACACCAGCAGTTGGATTTAGGGACCACCTCCATAATTGTATCAGTTCATTCAAGCTGCTACAACAAAGTACCATAACCTGGGTAGCTTATAAACCACAGAAGTTTGTGAACCTGAAGTTCTCAAACTGAGAAGTCCAAGATCAGGGTTCCAGTATGATTAGATTTTTGAGAGGGTCCTCTTATGGGTTGCATATGCTAACTTTTCACCTAGTAAAAAGAGAAAAACAGCTGCCTGTGGCATTGTATCTAAGGTCACCAATCCCAAGTCTCTAACGTGTGATCTAATCACCTTCCAAAGGCCTCAAATATCACCTTTGACTTTAGGTTTCAATATGTGAATTTTCGGAGAGTCACAAACACAGATCATAAGAAAAATCCACGCTGATCATCTCTTCATCTCAAGATCCTTTACTTAATTACATCTGCAGAGACCTTTTCCCAAATAAGGCAACATTCATAGGTTCCAGGAATTTGATGTGGATATAATTTAGGGGGACATTTTGGCCTACCACAAAGAAACAAATCCACTTTTTCAGCATACTCATCTCCTTTGGTATTTAGTTTCAGTTGTCAGAAATATAAGTAAAAAAAAAACATCTCCCTCTGTGATATTTATACTTATACTAAGAAAAAAAAAATACTACCAGGGAGCTGGTAGCACATGCCTATAATCCCAGTGGCTCAGGATGCTAAGGCAAAAGGATCATGAGTTGAAAGCCCACTTCAGCAAATTAGTGAAGCCTAAGCAACTCAGTGAGACCCTTTCTCTAAGTAAAATATTAAAAAGGGCTGGGAATGTGGCTCAGTTTTTGAGCACCCATGGGTTCAATCTTCATTACCAAAATGTGTTGGGGGGGGAGAGAAAGAGAGAGAGAGACCCACAAAAAATAAATAAATAAATATAAACAGATATTAACTGCAAAGAACTGGCTTACACAAACCTTGAGGCAGTTCAGCTCATGCTCTGAAATTCCAAACTGACTCTCCAACTTTTCCTTTGATTTAGAAATTATGCAGCCTGCCTCATGATTTGTGTAATTTCTAAATCACAGGAAAAGCTTAAGGGGCAGTTTGCAATTCCAGAGCATGAGCTGAAGCTGCCGACCATAGGTAGAATTTCATCGAAATCAGGAAAGCCTTAGCTTTGCTGTTAAGGTTACTAAATTGACAGAGTCAGGCTCACCCAGATAATCCAGGATATTTCCACTTCCTTTAAATTAACTGAACATAGACTTTAATCACATCTGCCTTCTTCCTAACATCAAATTGGTGTTTGAGTAACTGGCATCTGTAGCCTGGCCCTGTTAACTCTCCCATCACCCTTCAACCTGTTTATTTGTATGTCTGCCAATCTTAACAATGTTTTAGAACTCTTTTTTCTATAACTCAGGCCAAACAACATGGTATCCTGCTTGACACTTGTGACTGCCTCATAGCCCACACTCAGGTCATCAACAAATATAAAACATTCAGATATGATCAACTTTTCAACACCTGCACTAATACCACTTCAGTTTAGGATGTTATAATGACTCTTTTAACTTTGTAAATGGTCTGCAAGCTCCAACAGATTATATTCAGCACCAATTGTGACTCTTTTCTTTGAATTCTTTTCTTGTGGTTCAGAAACCTCTAAAAGTATACCATTTCACTCAAAAAAAAAAAATACTTTTCACCTAAAAGTAGTCTTTCCAAAGAATGCTCATCCTTCTCCATAAATCTCTTATCTATTATGTCAAAATTCTTCACCTGTCATTTTTAAGACATTTGACATGAGGACTTGCTTGCTTTGCATCTCTAAGTTCTAGTATATAATTGTGGCATGAGCTAAGTCATTGGCACTTTTATCTTAGCTATATTTTTCAATGCTAAAAAGACTGATTATTAAAAAAGAAGTACTTGTCAAATGCATAAAATGATAAATCACAGTGCAAAATTACATTAAGGCAAATACATTTACTGAGATACTTTTATATTAAATTTAGTCTGGTCTACATTGCCATAAACATAGTATACTGAAAGCACTGCATTCTTCAAATATTTCTAATTTTTGGAAAACATAACAATAGTATTTGTCAACGTTCAATATAACTAAATAGTAAAGTCCACTTATTCTTTTGTGCTTTATAGATAGAATTTCTATTATATAATATAAAATGTTTTAAGCATTCTTTGGTTAAATTGAAAATATTAAAGAGTAGGTTTTTATTTTTTAAAATTTTGGTCTGCGTCTTAAAATGAACCTCTCCAAAACAGATGAATTTATATTTCACTTTGAATTTATAAGTTGTTTTACATCCATAATGACTCCAGTCATTATTGACTTTTTAACTACTGCATTCTACATTGTGTAAATTTAGACATTATTAAGCAAGAAACTAGTCAATAAGTAATGTGAAAAAACATTTAAACATATATATGTGTTAAAATTACAGTAATATTACACTTTAAAAATAAATTTAAAATAAAATCTAAGCATTATTTATCCTTTAGTCAAAAACTCAGTGAATGTCATTAAGAAATTTCTGTGTATAAAGATACCTGTCCATGCCAATTCATGGATTAAGACAAGTAAAATGAATGAAATAAATGATAAGGTGAATTTCAGATGATGTTTTATCTCATCATAGAGAAAGTAAGAGAGATAGATTGTGCAAAGTGGATTACTATTTTATATAAATTGATTAAGGAAGACTTCTCAAATATAGTGACATGTAAGTAAGAACCTCAAGGCACCCAGTGGTTAAGTCATTATATATCTAGAGTCAAGAAGAGCAAGGAAACTGAGAATGTTCTAGAACAATATCAGTAAATGCAGTCAAAAGATGTGGCAAAAATAAATCCTAATCATGCATATTCTTGAAAATTAATTAAAGGATAAATTTTTAATTCTGGGATGTGATCAAATGTCAGTGAATGGCATTCATAGCTGACTGACATGATTACTTTTACATTTAGAAAAGATAACTTGCTGCTGAGAGATGTAGGATAACAGGAGTGGAGTCAGGAAGACCTATAAGGTCATGGAAACAGACCAGGCTAAAGAGGTTTAGACTTGACAGGAATCACTTTTCTTAAACTGATAATAGAGTATTATTTTATATTTAAATGCTAGCAATGTAATAACATAATTTCAAGGATTTAAGATTTTAAAATATCAAAATACTAAACTTTGTGCCAATTACCTTTAATCACAGTAAAATCTGCAACACAATTTATTAACCATCCACATTGATGGGTTTAGTAAATATTTTCTATGTTTGCATATATAAGTAGGTTAACTTAAAATAACAGTTATGGTATGCAGTTAGGAATAATTTGAAATACAACTTTCCATAGCAACAGAACAGCATATCTATTATGACAGACTGCTCACTGTGGAGTGAAATCACAGTGCCACTGGATTTGATGTTATAAATTCCTTTCATTATTCTTTGAGTGAACACATCCATATGATTAGCTTAGCTCATAGAATAAATAGATAAATGAATGAATATTTCCACCAATACCAAATTTCTTGATTATGCTTAAGTACTTTAGAGTCTCTAAGCACTGTACAGTCTTTTGTAATTGGAACTTAATTGGCTCTGTTAAAGATTTACTCTGGTTTCCAAAAGTACTAATGTTGAATGCAAGAAATATAATCTTATTAGAATCATTCCAGTATATAAGATACATATTGAAAAAATTTAGATATGATTACAAATTGCTTTGAAATATTTGAGTTAACATGATATTATTAAAAATAATTGTATAAGTGTAAAAATGTTATTCTTAGTACTGGAAAGAATTGACTTTTCTAATGGGAGTGACTGAGAGGCAGAAAAAAAATTAACTTTGATAAATGGCATCCCTGGTGCTAGGGCAACTATTTATGACACAAAAATGCTTTTTTATCATTTCAGGTCTTCTATTTAGGTCTTTGACCTATTTTGGCTTGATTTTTTGTATGGTATGAGATAGGAGTCAATTTTTAATCTTCTGAGTGTGAATACCAAGTTTTCCCAACACTATTTATTGAAGAAGCTGTCCTTTCTCCAGTGTATGTTTTTGGCACCTTTTTGAAAATCAGTTTGATGTACATGTACGTAATTATTTCTGAGATCTCTATTCGGTTCCATTGTTCTGTGTATCTGGGTTTTTGTTGTTTGTTTTGACAATATTATGCTGTTTTGAAATTATACATTAGAAACTTTTTAAAAGACAAACAATTAAATACTACAGAGTTCATGTGGATCTTAATTTAGATGAATTTTTTTAAAACAAGATAATATAAACATATATGAACATATACACATTTGAAAGAAATTTGTAGATATGGATTTAAGACTTGAAATACCAAAAACATCATAGAATTGATATTCAAAATTTGCACACACAATCCTACATCAGACATAAAATTCTGCTAGATAGAACATGAAAAAGAAGTATCACTCCAAATCTAGATTACTGAATATAACAATTTCAGAAAGATTTTTTAAAGTACACTTCAGTATTATAAAATAATTCAACAAGAAAAGAGAGAGGAGCATAATGAGAATACCAATCAAATAATTTTTACTGGAAATATTTACATAAAGTAAATAAAAGTTTTACAAACACTTTCCTATTAAATTAAAAACAGATGGTGGCACAGTTTAAACCAAAAAACAACCAAAAAAATAGAGCTCAATTCAGGGTTGAGTTTAGCTGAGAGAAGACCTTTCACATTTGGGTCTGCTTTAATTCAACAGTGATGGCTAATGATTTGGTGGAATGCTCAAGAATTTTAAAAGAACATGCCTGAAAATGTGATTACACTGAAGTCTGGGGAATAGGTATGCAGAGAGACATCTCCAAAGAAGGTAAAAAAAAAAGTATATTCCCTTGCAAATATTTAAGAAAGATGAATGCAGGAGATAAGAATCTTAATCAGGTGCAAGTGATGGTTAATCTTATGGATATCTTCCTCTTCCAATAGACTCTTGAATAAAACGGCTCTGGTGGCAAAGACAGAGATTGTGTATTAACTCAACAACATAGACTTACTTTCAACATATGTAATCCAGTTAAGGATACTGCCAACCAACTACAATAGAGAAAAATCTTTAGCCCCTGATTTTCTAATAATCACCAATGACATAAGCCAGGTATCTGAAGGCGAGTTAATTATATTAAATACCTAATAACATGGATGGAAAGGCACTTTTTCTTCTTTGGAATAGACACTGCATATGTATTTGTCTTCCCTACATGCAGTGCTTCTTAAGAACTATATGTACCTTATCCACCATCCTGGTGTTCCACATAGCAATACTTTAAATCAAATAACTCATTTCACAGAAAATAAGGAGTGGCAATGTACTAATACACAAAATTCACAGAGATTGTCATGTTCTTGGTCATCCCAAAGCAGTTGGCTTAATAGAATTGTTGGATAGTATTAAAGATTCAATTACAGTGCCAATCACATGACAACATCATGCTGCATTGGGGCAGGGTCAGGTAATATGAAATATATGCTCTAAATCAGCATTCAGCACAGGGTATTGTTTTACCCCTTGCTGATTTCATGGGTCTGGAAATCAACAGATATGAATAGAAATGATTACATGGAGATCCAATAGCAAAATTTGCTTCCTGTACCCATGGCTTTAGGCTCTAGGGCATGATAGCTCTTAATTCCACAGGGAGGAATACTTCCATCTGAGGGCACAATAAAAGATGAGACTGCCACAGTCACATAGGGTTTTTGACATAATTGAGTAGACAGGTAAAAGGGGATGATCCTGATTCTGGGTGATTTATCTTTAGTATAAAATGGAAATGTGTTGTTATTCCACAATGGGCATAAGGAAAGGAAACATTTTTTTCTTGAAATGAAGGCAAGCATGATTACCCTCCTATAAGTTATTTCAATGTCAAAACAGATGACACAACCAGCTTAATTATGAACATGAATCAAATACTGAAGGAATCCCAACAAACTGAAAATTCCCAGAAGATGAAGGACTTTCACAAATTTCATATAAAAAGGAGAGCTAGGGGTAGCTGGGGGTAAAAACAAAAACAAAAACAAAAAAAACCTTGCACAAATTCTAAAAGGAATTTGTATGCTTTTATGAGGAAAATGAAGATTAGTCTATATTTTTGGTTGTGTGTGAGATATTTGTATTATGATCGATGAAATCATGACATTGTTACAGTCTTTGGGGGGAGATTATGTATTAATAAATACAGTTACCAAATTCTCAAATAGTGGAATGTAGTGTTCTGGCTTTATGTCCATTTGAAAGGCTGGGCTACATTTCCTGGAATTCTCTTCCATTAAAGTTTCTGATTAGAGTGAACCACAATAGAAATTTCTTGTGCAATTTTGAGTACAGAAGTGAACAAAAAAAAAAAAAAAAAAAGATTTTTGCAGCACCCATTTATGTTGTCATTTACCTACTGGCTCAGCTCATTTGCTTTAATTAATGGCCATACCTGCCACTTTCCACCCTCACTAGAACACTCCTTCAGTTTCTCCAAATCCTGGCCCAGGTGTTTTTGCTTATTTCCATAATGAAATACTCCATACTCTGCAGTATGTGAATGTCAGATAAATCAGAAGCTATAAGGTCTGACATGATTTCTGTTCACATTCAATAATCTAGCTCATGTTTCTGAGTTCCCACTTGTTCTTGCATTCTTCCACTTTTCATGATTATTTTTACTTTCTGACTATCTGCAGTGTGGATTTGAAGGTCGGGCAGCAGATGTTAGGACATGCCATGGCAAAAAAGGACCTGGTAAAACTCAAAAGAAAACACAGGGGAGAAAATGTTGCCTTTGGAGTAGCCAAAGATTTGCAACTCAGTAACAAGATAACCCAATCAAATGAGCAATGGCAAGAAATTTTAACATATAATTAGCAAAGGAGAGAAAGATAGACAAAAAATCCATGTAGGTGAAATATTGTCATCATTCATGAAAAAAAAATACTTTTTTAAGAGAAAGAGAGAGAGAGAGAGAATGTTTTAATATTTAGTTTTTAGTTTTTTTCGGCGGACACAACATCTTTATTTGTATGTGGTGCTGAGGATCGAACCCAGGCTGCACACATGCCAGGTGAGCACACTACCACTTGAGCCACATCCCCAGCCCATGAAAAAAATACATTTAAAAACTATAATAAAATACCACTAAATATTTACCAAAATAGCTAAATGAAAAAGACTGTTAATTCTAAATTTTGCATACATTTTGCTGTCAGACATTCCTGAAAATGTAAAATATTATGGGTAATCTGGGAAATAGTTTTGGGGCACTTTCTTATTAATGAAACATGCATATATTATATGACCCAGGAAATACCTTAATATGTTTATTCAAGAGAATACGTTCTAAGTTCAAAGACCTGTAGGCAATGTTCTAAGTACAAACTCCCATTGTCTTTTGGCCAAGAAAATAATTTTAATTAGTTCTTACTAGTATAGGCCTATTATCCCAGGATCACTGAATTGATGACTTCTTTTTAGTATCTTCTGCTTAAAGCCAATTACAATAAAAGAATGCATTTAATTTTAATATTCCCTGGAAAATCCTGCTATATTAAAAATTTTACTTTTCATGATAATCCTCATTATGAAGAGTTTATTAAAAAAAAACTTCTAATTTGAAATTTATTTTCTTAATACTAATAAAATTATTTATTTCTAAAATTTTTAGTTTACTTATTTATTTTAAAGCCAATTATTAAATTATTAATATATTCGATGGCAGTTATCATTTCTTACGTAAAATACTTACCTTTGAATTTAGTGTTCATTGTTGTTTCTAGATGCATAATATCTATAAAAAAAAACTTTTCAAATTGAAGATAAGCATACACATGTAGATCTAGATAGATTTATGTTAATAGTTTTTTCTAAATACATCATTAAAAGACCATAAGTAGGCAAAAAGGAAGATAAATACACTTGGTTTTTCCCTTTGACACCTATCCATTATATTTTATTGAACTTACTTTAAAGTATATATTAAGGCTCACTCAAAATATGAAATTGATTATTTGATCTGATTTTTCACTTTAAGCATTAAAAATATCACAATACACAGTACTCATATTTAAACATGGGTTCAAATCACTGTAAGTATGTGATTCTAACTTAGAGAATTCTGACATATTTTAAGTTATTATCTGGATATTTAAAATAGACTGTGAGGGAGGAATACACTGACAAAATATTCATTTGCTATATTAAATATAACAGTAAACACACAACTTTTGATTGGAAAAGTCATATATTCCTAAAATTGTACAGAATAATATAAAATGTATTAACATGTCATTTCCTGCTACACTGTGTAATGTAAGAGTGGGGAAGAGTTAATTAATTAGGTTCATTTAGTAAAATCTGTATTTTTAGATTATTTATAGAGCTAAATAGTTAACTTTCAAAGCAAGAGGCTAATTTTGGAGTTGCTGATGTGCTCATGGTTCTATGGTACTGTATCTATGCTTGCACTTGTAACTTGAGATAGCCTGGATGAAGTAACTATGTGTTGGGACCTTTTACCTCTCTTGGGACCGCGGCCATTATTGGGTGTTGGCTGAGGTGGCCTCATGGGTTCTTACAGAGTATTTTCCTATAAGTGACCTGGCTGGATTCCTGTTTGCGGGCTAAAAGCCCCCACGCAGCTTTTTTGACCTTAGCCCCGCCTAATGGTTTAATCTGAAATCTGCCTAGGCCCCTTAGTGATAGTGACATAACTGCTCCTCATTGGTTCTTGCTACTGTCTCTTCTTACTCCCGCCTTCTATTACTATATAATCTTTTCCCTGACACAATAAAGTGGAAATTATTGCACCTTCACGGTTGACTCATCTCCCAACTCAGTGTGATTGCGGGCCAGATCATGATACTTACCCTCTCGCTCAGCCCAGGAGACACTAGCTGGTCTAGTGCACTTCACTAGGAGGGCGGTTCCAATAGCTGGTACCTAGGAGACGGCAGGTTGGTCTCCCACGTACCCTTGTTGCAGGGAGAGATAACTATACTCCTTTTTCTATTATATCATCTCCAACCCCTGGCAGGATTATGAAAATGTAGAAAATTCACTATCATCTATGCAGAAAGGAACAATTACAGAACAAAACAGTCAGGAACAAGGTTGGGAACATGTAAAATGGAACTTTAAGAAGTCATCATTGAGGCCCGCGCCGGAAAGGTAGGCACACCTGCGACCGACCGACAAATATGGCTGGAAGAACAATCCATATCTCAATAATAACCCTAAATGTTAATGGCTTACACTCACCAATTAAGAGACACAGGCTAGTAGAGTGGATCAAAAAAAAAAAAAGATCCAACAATATGCTGCATACAGGAGATGCATTTGATAGGAAAAGACATACATAGACTGAAGGTGAAAGGTTGGGAAAAATCATATCACTCATATGGACTTCGGAAACAAGCAGGAGTGTCCATAATCATATCAAATAAAATAGATTTTAAGCCAAAGTTAATCAAAAGATATAAAGAGGGACACTACATACTATTCAAGGGAACCATACACCAACAAGACATAACAATCATAAATATATATGCCCCAAACAATGGTGCAGCTATGTTCATCAAACAAACTCGTCTCAGTTCCAGAGTCTAATAGACCACCATACAATAATTATTGGAGACTTCAACACACCTCTCTCACCACTGGACAGATCTTCCAAACAAAAGTTGAATAAAGAAACTATAGAACTCAATAATACAATTAATAACCTAGACTTAATAGACATATATAGAATATACCACCCAACATCAAGCAGTTACACTTTTTTCTCAGCAGCACATGGATCCTTCTCAAAAATATATCATATATTATGTCACAGGGCAACTCTTAGACATTATAAAGGAGTAGAGATAATATCATGCATATTATCTGATCATAATGGAATCAAACTGGAAATCAACAATAAAAGAAGGAAGGAAAAATCATGCATCACTTGGAGAATGAACAATAGGTTACTGAATGATCAATGGGTTACAGAAGACATTAAGGAGGAAATTAAAAAATTCTTAGAGATAAATGAAAACACAGACACAACATATTGGAATCTATGGGACACAATGAAAGCAGTTCTAAGAGGAAAATTCATTGCTTGGAGTTCATTCCTTAAAAAAAGGAAAAACCAACAAATAAATGATCTCATACTTCATCTCAAAATCCTAGAAAAAGAAGAGCAAAACAACAGCAAAAGAAGTAGAAGGCAAGAAATAATTAAAATCAGAGCTGAAATTAATGAAATTGAAACAAAAGAAACAATTGAAAAAACTGACAAATCTAAAAGTTGGTTCTTTGAAAAAATAAATAAGATTGACAGACCCTTAGCCATGCTAACGAAAAGAAGAAGAGAGAGAAGTCAAATTACTAGCATACGGGATGAAAGAGGCAATATCACAACAGACACTTCAGAAATACAAAAGATAATTAGAAATTATTTTGAATCCTTATACTCCAATAAAATAGAAGATAGTGAAGGCATCGATAAATTTCTGAAGTCATATGATCTACCCAGATTGAGTCAGGAGGATATAGACAACCTAAACAGACCAATATCAATTGAGGAAATAGAAGAAGCCATCAAAAGACTAGCAACTAAGAAAAGCCCAGGACCGGATGGGTATACAGCAGAGTTTTACAAAACCTTTAAAGAAGACCTAATACCTATACTTTTCATGCTATTCCAGGAAATAGAAAAAGAGGGAGAACTTCCAAATTCATTCTACAAGGCCAACATCACCCTGATTCCTAAACCACACAAAGATACTTCAAAGAAAGAAAACTACAGACCAATATCTCTAATGAATCTAGATGCAAAAATCCTCAATAAAATTCTGGCGAATCGGATACAAAAACATATCAAAAAAATTGTGCACCATGATCAAGTAGGATTCATCCCTGGGATGCAAGGCTGGTTCAATATATGGAAATCAATAAATGTTATCCACCACATCAATAGACTTAAAGATAAGAACCATATGATCATCTCGATAGATGCAGAAAAAGCATTCAACAAAGTACAGCATCCCTTTATGTTCAAAACTCTAGAAAAACTAGGGATAACAGGAACATACCTCAATATTGTAAAAGCTATCTATGCTAAGCCTCAGGCTAGCATCATTCTGAATGGAGAAAAATTGAAGGCATTCCCTCTAAAATCTGGAACAAGACAGGGATGCCCTTTCTCACCACTTCTGTTCAACATAGTTCTCGAAACACTGGCCAGAGCAATTAGACAGACGAAAGAAATTAAAGGCATAAAAATAGGAAAAGAAAAACTTAAATTATCACTATTTGCAATTGACATGATTCTATACCTAGCAGACCCAAAAGGGTCTACAAAGAAACTATTAGAGCTAATAAATGAATTCAGCAAAGTGGCAGGATATAAAATCAACACACATAAATCAAAGGCATTCCTGTATATCAGCGACAAATCCTCTGAAATGGAAATGAGGACAACCACTCCATTCACAATATCCTCAAAAAAAAAAATAAAATACTTGGGAATCAACCTAACAAAAGAGGTGAAAGACTTATACAATGAAAACTACAGAACCCTAAAGAGAGAAATAGAAGAAGATCTTAGAAGATGGAAAAATATACCCTGTTCATGGATAGGCAGAACTAACATCATCAAAATGGCGATATTACCAAAAGTTCTCTATAGGTTTAATGCAATGCCTATTAAAATCCCAACGGCATTTCTTGTAGAAATAGATAAAGCAATCACGAAATTCATATGGAAAAATAAAAGACCCAGAATAGCAAAAACAATGCTAAGCAGGAAGTGTGAATCAGGCGGTATAGCGATACCAGACTTCAAACTATACTACAGAGCAATAGTAACAAAAACAGCATGGTACTGGTACCAAAACAGGCGGGTGGACCAATGGTACAGAATAGAGGACACAGAAACCAATCCACAATATTACAACTATCTTATATTTGATAAAGGGGCTAAAAGCATGCAATGGAGGAAGGATAGCATCTTCAACAAATGGTGCTGGGAAAACTGGAAATTCATATGCAATAAAATGAAACTGAATCCCTTTCTCTCACCATGCACAAAAGTTAACTCAAAATGGATCAAGGAGCTTGATATCAAATCAGAGACACGGTGTCTGATAGAAGAAAAAGTTGGCTACAATCTACATACTGTGGGGTCGGGCTACAAATTCCTCAATAGGACACCCATAGCACAAGAGTTAATAACTAGAATCAACAAATGGGACTTACTCAAACCAAACAGTTTTTTCTCACCAAAAGAATCAATAAGAGAGGTAAACAAGGAGCCTACATCCTGGGAACAAATCTTTACTCCTCACACTTCAGATACAGCCGTAATATCCAGAGTATACAAAGAACTCAAAAAAATAAAGAATAAGAAAGCAAATAACCCAATCAACAAATGAGCCAAGGACCTGAACAGACACTTCTCAGAGGAGGACATACAATCAATCAATAAGTACATGAAAAAATGCTCACCATCTCTAGCAGTCAGAGAAATACAAATCAAAACCACCCTAAGATACCATCTCACTCCAGTAAGATTGGCAGCCATTATGAAGTCAAACAACAACAAGTGGTCGCGAGGATGTGGGGAAAAGGGTACTCTTCTACATTGCTGGTGGGACTGCAAATTGGTGCGGCCAATTTGGAAAGCAGTATGGAGATTTCTTGGAAAGCTGGGAATGGAACCACCATTTGACCCAGCTATTCCCCTTCTTGGTCTATTCCCTAAAGACCTAAAAAGAGCATACTACAGGGACAATGCTACATCCATGTTCATAGCAGCACAATTCACAATAGCAAGACTGTGGAACCAACCTAGGTGCCCTTCAATAGACGAATGGATAAAAAAAATGTGGCATTTATACACAATGGAGTATTACTCTGCATTAAAAAATGACAAAATCATAGAATTTGCAGGGAAATGGATGGCATTAGAGCAGATTATGCTAAGTGAAGCTAGCCAATCCCTAAAAAACAAATGCCAAATGTCTTCTTTGATATAAGGAGAGTAAATAAGAACAGAGTAGGGAAGAAGAGCATGAGAAGAAGATTAACATTAAACAGGGATGAGAGGTGGGAGGGAAAGGGAGAGAGAAGGGAAATTGCATGGAAATGGAAGGAGACCCTCAGGGTTATACAAAATTACATACAAGAGGAAGTGAGGGGAAAGGGAAAAAAAAACAAGGGGAAGAAATGAATTACAGTAGATGGGGTAGAGAGAGAAGAGGGGAGGGGAGGGGAGGGGAGGGGGGATAGTAGAGAATAGGAAAGGCAGCAAATACAACAGACTCTAGTATGGCAATATGTAAATCAGTGGATGTGTAACCGATGTGATTCTGCAATCTGTATACGGGGTAAAAATGGGAGTTCATAACCCACTTGAATCAAAATGTGAAATATGATATATCAAGAACTATGTAATGCTTTGAACAACCAACAATAAAAATTATAAAAAAAATAAGTCATCATTGAGCCTACACATATTTTCTCTACTTCATCTGCACTTTTGCTTAATATACCACTGATGGTATATTACTAACTTTACTTGAAAACTTGCCTATGTCTAATGATTGATCAGTGAGCAGATATAGATTAGGGTTCTTTTTACTTAGTTTTATCCTCTACTTATAATGTAGTGTCTAGTCTATAATTAATATATCAATTTACCCCTTGTTAATTAATTCAGATTATGGATAAGTAAATAAATTCATGGGTGTTTCTTCAGGCCAAATAGAAATCTTATTTATGGAATGATTCTTAAAATGAGTTTCTATGTTATTTCATTATCAAGTTTTTGTTACTTATGGAAATGTTTTTTTTTCTTTACTTCATAGTTAACAACATAAAAATTAACTTTAAAGTAACTAATACAATATGCCACGTAAGACATTAGTTTTAGAAAAATCTAGACACCAGGATTATCTATATGTCTATTTTTTTTCACAATTTTTGTAGAGTTGGAACAAAATTAGAAATATATGCATGCTGAATTTATGTTTGCCTTTGAAAATTTTAACTCTATTTGCAAATTTTATAATAATCAAACTCACTGGGAGTTCAAACAACATACTGTCTTAGTCCTTTTGGTACTGTTTTAACAGAACACTGTAGTCTAGGTTATTTATAAAGAAACAAAATTTATGTCTCACAATCCAGGAGATAAAGAAGTCCAAGATTGAGTTCCCTGTATTTAGTCTGGTGAAAACATTATTGCTTTGTGTTTAATGGCAGAAAGAAGTGCAAGGTAGCCAAATTCTTTCTGAATTGTCTTTTCTAAACGCCGCAATTCCATTCACCAGGGAGAAGCTCTCATAATCTAATAAATGATAACACAACTAAATTTTAAAAGCATTGCATTGGCACAACCTGAATTTTGGAGGGAACTCATTCAAATCATAGAACATACCACAAGGACACATACTTCACGCTGCAATGTGTAAAATGAACAATATAATAACTTGAAAGAAGGTTACATGTTGGAAAATGTGATGACTGTTCAACATTAAAACAAATTACTTAATTTTTAAGTCCAGGCTATCTGGTGTTGTCAGTACAATAAGTGTCTTTTAAAGACATGTACTTGAACTCTTATATTTACATAATAACTTCCTATCTTTTTTCTAAATTACTGCTAACTTCTAAGAAATCAATATTTAAGCAAATTGCTGCCCTATAATAGTTATCTTTTCAATCAAAATAATTTTAGACTATATGAGCTATAGTTGATCACATAACGATAACTCCATTAACACATAAATTCACAATGCTCTCAAGTATAACATAGGCAAATTTGCAAGTAAAAAATAGTAAAGTCTTCAAATTAAAAATGTGACTGACAAAATCTGTTATGTCTCTCAGTCAATGTGTAAGATGTCTTCATATAGATCTTTAGCCCAAATTTGTGTTTTAGCAGATCATCATTATATAAATTAAAAGCTGCCTAATTTGCCTATATATGCAATAACATTGAATTTGCTGACTGCATCTGCTTAAAGTTTGAGACATCTCAAAGATTTCAGATTTTTTAATGAGTATAAGGGGAAAAAATCCCTAACAGCTAATATAAATTTATAAGAGTGGATAAAGCCAAATATACAGGACTCAAAATCCCAAGGTAGCATAATATGGTAAATAAATAAATAAACTCAAAAACTGATATGAATATCGAATAAGTGGTTCGTGGGAGTGAGGAAATCAATCCCTAAAAAACCAAAAATTAGAGTGAGAGTGGTTTTTGGCAGAGACCGCACAACTATGAAGAGACAGGATTAAAATATTCTGTGTTGGAGAATACTGAACAAACAGCAAAAGCAACAACCAAACCCAGAATTCCACATACAGTGACACCATCCTTTAAGGATAAAGGAAACATAAAAACATCTGTATCTTCAGCTTAAATCTCCTGAATTAAGATAGTAGTAGTTCATGTGTTCCAATGAAAGTCCAGTGTGAAGAATTCCACAAAATCATAATTTGACCTAAGAAATCACTTATGGAAGGAAAGAGATACCTAAGATGGAAATCAAGCTGGAAGAGTAGAGGAAGAGAGGTAAGAAAAATAATATAACATATAAATCTTGAGTAAATTGATGGGTGGCATATAAAAAGAGAATGGAGTAGGTTGGACAAAAATATTTTTGTCTATTTGGTTTTTGTGATGTTTGAAAGAATTTATCATGGCTGAATGAAAACTGAGAGAAACACCTTTGTAGATACACTCATTTTTCATATATCTTTAGTATTAATTGGCTTTGAAACAGCATAGCATCATTTAGGAAAGAGTAGATAATTTGAGTAACCTGAGACCAACTATGATTGGTGAAAACTTAAAAGGAGGCTTTTCATCATAGAGGAATTCTACGTAATGATAAAATATTTAACTCATAGAAAGATTTAACAGAGCTTCGCATGCTTAATTAAATAGCCTCAATAAAAATAAAGAAAATGTTAGCAAACTGCACATGGAAACTATAAACCCACAAAGTAGAGTATTATACTAAATCTCCCTCAATTATTGATTGGGAAAACACATAAATCAGTGAAGATACAGAAATTTAACAACCTTGTCCTATGTATTAAGTTATTAAATACTAAAGAATCTGTACAATAAACCACATTTTCTAATTACAATAAGATTATGAAAATAATCTTCCATATATTTAAAAGTAAATTATCAATTCACATACAAACATATAGCTATTTTCTTCTAAATAATATATGAATTGAGGCAGAAAACCAGAGAAAAAATTAAAATTACTGAGATAAATAATTTTTAAAAATACTAATATCAAAACTCACTGGAAACCATGAGTAAGATAAATAGCAAGAAGTTTTATAGCAATACTGAATATTAGAAAAGAATAAATATAAAAACTTAATACGTTTCAATTTAAGAGAGGTGAATATGAAAATGTTGAAAAATCAAAGAAGGTAAGGAAAATACAGAACCTGATGTATCAAATTAGGCCTAATTTAATCCTTTGAAAATAATAAAGTCTACAGCTCTAGCTCAGTGGCAGAGCACTTGCCTAGCAAGTATGAGGCACTGGGTTCAATCCTCAGCACCACATAAAAAAATAAAGAAATCAAAGAGAGGCATACTGTCCATCTAAAACTATATAAAGAATTTAAAAAATAATAATAAAATATTAAAAACTGAGAATATTAAAAGGAAAAAAATATGTCACAACTAAATAATAGCAAAAAATATATCACAACTAAATAGTTGCTCCATATTTTGCAGAAATAAAATTAAAGATAATAAAAAATTAATATATTTGAAAATTTAGATGAAATATCATAGAGAAAAAGTTATATCTTACCTAAATAAATCTGAGATAACTAAAATGATGTAGCATTTTACTACTAAAGATAATCAAACAAGTTTAAAATCAACTCAAAATAAAAGACCAATATGAATATATTATAGGTTCTTTTTTCAAAATTTCAAGAAAAAATTTGTTCCAATTTTATTTTTTCTTCAAAGAGAGAAAGCCAAAATGTTTTTACCTCATTATAATAAACAAATATATGAATTATATGTACATATAATATGCATATCATATATGGAATGTCTGAGATAATATATTACGAAGTAGGGTCCAAATCAGAAATAGAATATCAGTATATCAGTAGAAAATATTACACACACACATATATATGTACATTATATGTGCACACATGCCCGCATATACACGGTCAACTCATAGCTCAAGAAAGAGTATTTGATAAAATTCCGGAGCCCCTCCAAATAAGGTATCTTATTCTGAGGAAATGATACCTAGTCTATATGTGCAAAGGGCATATACACCAGGAAAATATTCAAAGTATTCATTGTAAAAATAAGATAAAATTAATAAATTTAAAATAAATATGTATACAAGTAACTTTAGTGTCATTTTTTTTGTGCATGGTTGATAATTCCAAGAAAAGTGAAGACATAAGTTCATGAACTACGGAAACAATAAAAAATATTTGCAAATGTTATATATATTCTTTAATATTTATTTTTTAGTTGTAGTTGTACATAATACCTTTATTTTATTTATTTCTTTCTATGTGGTGCTGAGGATCAAACCCAGGGTCTCGCACATGCTAGGTGAGCACTCTACTGCTGAGCCACAATCCCAGCCCCTCAAATAATATATTTTTTAAAGAAAATATTTTAAAGTTTATGTAAGGGATTTATTAAAATTATTAAGAGAGTTTAGTGAGAAACTATTCCTTGGATCTGTACTGTCTTAAGTACAATTTTTTCTTCAAAACTTCCAACAATGCAAAAATGTCAATTTAAGCTCACAAGTTCAAATTGATGACTACAGCAAAGAGATACCTAGAAAGAAATTTAATGAAGTGTAATTGACACCTTTAACAATATACTGTAAACCTTAATTGTATGAAGTTAACTGAGACAATTTAACAGAAGCATAGAAAATCAATGACCAAAAAAATAGCCTACCATTTTATTGCTATCTCCCTCAGATTGTTTTAGGATTTGTTATTTAGCCTAAGACAATTATGAAGTAAATTCATTAGCTTTTAAGACATTATATTAACAACTAAAACTTCAAAATAATATGCATCCTTCTTATAAAGACAACTAAAGAAAAATTGTGCTGCCAGATTACAAAATTTTAATAAACCTACAGAAAATAAGTCAGTAATGTATTAATAGGTAGATAATCAATTGACCAATAGGGCATATTAGAAATCGTACAGAATCACACACACACACACACACACATACACACACACACACACCTCTATTTCACATGTATAGAATGTAGAATTACCACATAATAAGCTTTGCAAATCACTGGAGAAAGGAGGACCCTGTTTTCTCATTCTTGTCCCACCCCCACCCCATTTTCAAGACCTTTTTCAACTTACATAGATTTGATAGCTCCTTCACTGTAAAGTCACCAACTTAACTCTTTTGAATATAGATATGTACCTGTTGTTTTGGGACTAATGGACACAGTGAGAAATTATTTACTATTTCATAAGATTTGATAACTTTCATGGCAATTTATAAATATTATTATATATATGTAATATATATTATTAAATATCTCCTTTATCTGAAGTGTTGTCACAGTGAAGAACTTTTCATGAAGTCTCAACATGTTTTCAACTTACATTTTCTTATGTTTTCTCTTGATTAAAAAAAAAATCCAATATTTCAGCTAAGTTCAAGAAACTACAACAGTTGTTTCATGTGCTTACATGTTGAAATGATGCTGTATAAAAAACACTTCCAGGGATCACAAGACAGCCTGTTCAAGCCACTAGCATCATTTGATGGGGAAACAAATGTCTGTATGTTTCCCTGTCCCAAGTTGTCCATGCATCTCATGTGAATTTCATCCCATGTGAATTTCTTCATAAGAATCTCAGGGTGTGACAGGAGGATTAACTAAAATCCCCAGTAATGTATGGATATGATACTTTCCAGTACCATGGTGCTATAAAAAAAAGAAGAAAAAGAAAAAAATGCATGTTCTTTGAAGCTTAGGGGGCATTCTTGCACGCCACTGAAAAAGCCTAAAGAGCTCCTGTGAAGCTCTCGGTGGCCAGAGCAAAGAGAAAATGCTGAAGAAATAGAGCCTGCACTTACAGAATTTGTTCTCAACAAATATTTCAAGTTTTTCTATTATTGAAATAGATCCCACGAAGAATGCATATAAGGTATTCTGAAACAACTGAATGCGGAAATGATTTTGTAAAAGCTAAAATAAGTAGGGTGGGTATATCACTAATACAAGAACATTCACGAAAGGTCAAGTTTGAAAAAGTCAGCTAGATATCAATATTGATAACATAAATCAAAACACTTAGAGACACCTCAAGAAAGAAAAGCCAGCATTTTTATCACATAAGGAACTAATGCTACATAGCATCAGCATTCAAGTAAAGCCTGAGAATTCTCCTTTTACTAGGTGAAAAACCATGTACATGAAGCAGTTTGGGGAGAAATTAAAATGGTAAGTGGAAGATGCAAGTGGATTTATCAAAGAGAATATAGCGTCTGCCTTCCTTATTACTGGAACCTAAATTCTCCAAGGAATAATGCTAAATTGCTAATGTTAATTGAGTGCATACTATATGTCAACCAATCTCCACATATTAAATACTTAATCTTTGCAATAACTCCATAGGCAACATTATTACTATAATTGTAGAATTAAGGAAACTAGGGCACATGGAGGTTGAATTAACTTTCCCATAGTTACTTTAAGCAACTGTTATAGCTGCTTTTCAATTTCAGATATTTTCCAGAGTATGTCCTCTTACCCTCTATTTGAAAGTACATTCAGTTGTAAAACAATCTTTATTTATATTAAGGGACAAGATGCTTTCAGCAACAATCAGTGACTACAATAGCCATTAGAATTTCCAAAGAAACAATCAATAAGCAGGACAGAAGATTCAACTAAGTTTATTGAGTACAATATTGAGAAAAATTGAAAATTGTCTTTGCCTATTAGTATGTAACCTAATCCAAGCATTTTATATGCCCAATATATCAATTCCCTATTAAAATATTTTATCAAAGCCAATGTTAATCTGTGCAACCATATTAAAGTTGAAGTAGAATGTTGTCAATTATACTGAAGTTAAGCTTACAGAGATCTATTTTCCCTAAGAGAGTATGTTATTTGCAACCTAGTGTTTCTTCTTAAGGAGATAAGCCAATTTTGTTTATTAATCCTAAAGGCTGCATCAAGAGGAGAAAGGGGACAGAATCCTTGAAAATATTAAAACTAGATTTGGTTCTTTTCAGAATGCAAGAATCCTTTTAAACTCTGGTAGATTTCTGACAATTCTTATTAATTCAATGACATGCTCATAAGGCTCATGATTAATTAAAATTCAAGAGAATTATGTTATTGCAATTTTGTATTCATTATTTAAAAAAAAGATCATCTGTGAAGATTTCTTCTATGCACCCTAAGTAAGATTTTGAGGATTCCAGTTTTGCTATGGTCACAGTTCCTACAAAGCATGAATTTGCTCACATATGGAAAAGTGAGCAAGAGGATGAGGCATTATAATATTAATTTATTTATCTGACAATGTCAGATAACATTAGAGGACAAAAAAGTCATTTTTAAAAATAGTGTAACAAGCATGTTATAAAGAATACAACCTTCTTTTTGACAGGAGATATCACAAGTATAAAGGAATCAGACAAATGGGTGAATATAGTCAGGAAAAAAAATATGGTTATTTTTTTTGTTGTTGTCTCATCAGCTTGATTTCCTGAGTATTTGCTTTTCTGGAAAACTAGATTGGACCCATAGATCCTCCAATCTCTCAAGCTAAAAGGGTAAATATTTTATTTGCTGAAGTAGTCAGCAAACGGCAATATGTCCATAAGACAGAGGAAAGCAGAAGTGATGTAATTCTACTTAAAAAGTTTCACTTCTGAATTTTAATCAAAAATAAGTATTCCACAAATGTTAGATAGCCCTGGTATTTACCCTAGGATCAGGACAACTGTTTCTGATAACCATCACATAGGTAGAGCTTTTGAGTCAGTGGAGAGTCCTTCAAGGCAGAACAGCAGTGAAAGATGTCTAGACTCTCACTGTGGGAATCACAAAGCACATAAATTATGTTTCATGCCTCACAGCTTGAAATGTTTAAACAATTCAAGAAAAGTGAACTTTACTGTAGTTACAGAAATGAAAACCAAAATGGACAGGCTATTCTTGGATGGATTTTATGTACTACTATATTGATATAACCAGATATATAAGTGCAGACACAGGCAATATTTGTTTTGACTTAAGTTCATCACCTTATTCCTCTGAAGTATTTAAAGTACTCAAAATTGTTTGTGTAATTCTTACAGAAAGTCAAAATAAATAACATTGAGAAGAAATCTTCTGTTGTTCTCTTGTTTATTAAACCTGCCTTGCTCCAAATGGAATTTGAAGAAATATTGTTTTGCTTACTTACTAGTATTTCAAGTTATAAATGATAGGTTAATTGCCCAAGAGTTTATACTAACAGTAAACCAAGAAATGGGTTGGTAAGGATTTTTATCTGTACATGCACCTGTAAATTATTATGTGTAATCCACTTAGAACTGATAAAGCAAAATGGGCACTTTTACAGAGAAAAAATGCAGTTCTATTTTTATTTTAAACATTGATTATAACTTTTTAAATATCACCTGTATATATGAATAAAAAATTTGAGTCAAAAGTATATGAAATATATATTGGCACAGTTTTCAACAGTGTTAAAATGCAGCAAATTTTGAGAACTATAAATACTTTCTGAACAACTATAAAAAGATAAATAAACATTTTACTATGATGGATTTCATGAAAAATTAATCCCTTAAACCTTTCTATTTTTCTAATATCCTATTTTTAAATATATTTTATTTAATTCAATGTTTTTCTCACAAATATAAAACTACTATTTTATCTCTTTAACTTGTTGTAATATACTTACTAACAAGATGAAATTGTAGTTTTTTTCATACTATACTAATGTTAGTGTTTTAACATCTAGTTGGCTTTAAAATTTCAGACACTCAGTTTTTAATTTGTTTGGCCAGGACTTAATATTATTATCTAGAGGAGGCAAATTTGACTAGTGAACTGAATTTGAGACTGACTGATATGACAGAATTATAATTTTAAATTATAAGATGTTGTATCATCTGACCACTAGAATGGAGAAGTAGTAAATGTATTATATCAAAATATAGAATAAATGAAATATATTTTATTCATAGAAGAAGAAACAAATGTAATTCACTTAAGACCAGTTTCTACTCAACTTCACCTGGCAAATGTGTCTTCTCCAGTTTAGAGATATACTTTCTTAAAGATGTAACCTCTCGTTAAATGTCTCTATCTGAGACATATGACCAATATATAATTTTTAAACTTCCTTTTTCTGATACATTTTGCTCTATGTAGGGAAAAAAGCATATTTATATGTTCAGGATTATATATTATTTTGCCTGGGTTACATTCAGATGTTATAATTTTATTTTAGGAAAGCATCCCCACTAACTAGAAAAATAATCACATTTAAACCATAGTTAAAGATGTGTCAATTTTGCAAACACCCTTGCATTCCCATTTTTAAAAGAAATTGCTGTTAAAAAGAGTGACAATCTCTAAATTTCTATTCATACTGTGGATTTTTGCAATATTTGAAGTTTAAAGCCAAATATGATTTTACTGCACACACACACTTGTTCTTTTAAATATGCATGGGATTATTTTTAAATTAATAATACATCTTATTGTTTATTTTGGGGGGCATAGATTGCCTTAATTTGTATTTGGTATTTTAATTGTTAAGATTTAAATTTCTGTAAGATAGCAAGGCAATGAATTAAACCTTTAAGATAAGCAAAATTATGAAAAGTAATCAACACTGTTTCTCCTCAGTTTCTATCAGTGTTGATTACTATTCTTAATTTTTTTTCAGAAACAAAAACTGAAACAAGACGGGGTTTATTGAATCCTTGAGTAAGATATATTAAGCAAACATATAAATAAGCAAACATATAAATAACTGATATTCCATTTATAATTTCTCCACTAAATTTTAATTCTTCTACTCTCTGACATTGGCATAACTCATTCCCTTACCAAGGTAGATTATCTCCTATGTACAATTTTCAGACTTGTTGAGGGGATTAAATCACTTACTAAAGTTCAAAAAGTAAAATTACTATCAGAATCATTACATATTAATTTTAAATAATTCATTTTAATGAAGACTAATTATGGAAAATTAAATTTTAATACTTTAATTTCAAATACTATATTGACTGGGAAGATATAATAGCTTAACTTTGGACTAAAGAAAGAAAGAGGAATTAATTATTTTTATTATACTTCTATGTATACTGTATTGTATTCTGAAGTAGGACTTTAAAAATAATCTTGAAACTTCTTAGACTATGAGCTATACACTAAAAATAATACTAAAAACTGCTCTCATACTTGTCTGGCTTATAATATAAATATAAAATTATTTTTAGCAAAGATTATTCACAACCATGCTGAATGAGCAGTGGTTGCTTAATTCTTAACCATAAAACACCTACTTAATGTTGATGTCATTCCCTTTATTCTTCCTGTTGTATGAAATCATACAACTCTGAGTAGACAACCTCTCCACCATACTCACAGGTTCCTGCTGGACCTCCAACATCAATAATCCTGATAGCTAGGATACTCCCATATTATCTTTCCCATATAGTGTGTTTCCATATTAACTTTGAATACACAAGCCATGACCGCAAAATTTCTAGGTGTCTCCTGGAATCATTAACCTTGCTTTTAGCAATATGTGGATTTCTGCTATCCTTGAGCTTTCCACCACTTCTGCCAATGGATACCTGATTTAGTCAGCTTATGTAAACACAGACTGATTTCCAAAGTAATAAAAGTAAGCAGCACTATCATTATTATTATTACTAATACTACTACTACTAATAATAATAACAATATTTTTTTTTGAGATGAGGTCTTTTTACATTGCCCAGGCTGGCCTTGGATTACTGGATTCAATCTGTCATCCTACCTCAGTATCCTGAGTAGCGGAGACTAACATCATATCCCACTGAACCTGGCTAAGAAGCATGTTCATTTAGAGCAAACATCAAGAGGAGTCCTGAAGAAAAGATCAGAAAATGTCAAACTAGTGGCATTTGGAACATACTGGCTACACCCTGAGATTGAATCAAATCCACCATTGTACAGCTGCACAATTAGGGAAGCAGTGGGAAATAGGTGGATTCCAACTCAGGAGTGAGCAAACAGGTGGAAATCAGAAATAGCTGTTTTTCTTTACTTTTTTAAAATATATAATAAAGTTAGAAAAAGAATAAAAAATTGACTACATCAGCAGAAGGTGAATGGTTGCTTAGTTGAGGAAGGGAAGATCCCTTCTGGAGAGCTAGAAAAAGGAATTATAAAGACTTAAAGAAATGCAGACTGCATTACCAGGGAATGTATGCAGTCTGAACTGAAAATAGATTTAAATACTTCATGGGGAAAAAGGATGGGATAAGAACATACCTCAACTTCCTGAACTTCCCCGCATATTCAGTGAGAGCTGGGAAGTAAACCAACTTCAATGAAACTTGTTTTAGGCTGTATTCATGGGAGATTGGAAACCTCTGTTTTTATTTATTTGTTTACTTTTTTGTTTCCTATATTAATCCAGCTTTTTGTCATTGTGAACAAACTACCTGATGAGAACAACTTAGAGGAGAAAAAGTTCATTTTGATTCAAAGTTTCAAAATTTCAGTCCATGGTCGGCTGGCTCTACCACACTGGACCCAAGATGAGAGAAAATATCACAGCAGAAGACATAGCAGAGAAGATATGCTTATCTCACCACTACCAAAATGCAGACAGACAGGAGAAGTGACCAGGAGGGACATGATAAAATTCCCAAGTGCATGACCCAGTGACCTACTTTGTCCAACCATAACCCAAATGCCTACATTTACCACCCGTCACTGTAGACCTTTAAAATTATTAATCCATCAAATGCATTGACCAGGTTATGGATCTCATAATTTAATCATGTCTCTTCTGGCATTAACACAAGCCATAACATATCTCCAAAGCCCAACAGACACATTTTTAATTCCTTGCCATTTCTTTGGTGCATATACAGACTAAAACACAACCCAGGCTCAGGAGTGAGACTGTTTAGGAACTCTGGACTGTAGGAGGTTGATGGCAGTTCCTTTGGGAATCTGTAGTCGATAACTACATGGGTACACACACACACCTGTCAAAGGCGGTCACAGTTTTATCTATATACATAGAGGGATTACAAGTACTAGGATTTATCACAGAACTTTCAGGGTCACTTCTGCTGCCCTAAAAAATGGCAAGATAAAGTCTCTATTAATGGTCCCTAGAACAAGGAGTTTCCCAGAGGGAACACAAAGCCACTGTTCCAGCCAGGGAAAAATCTGACCATAAGTCTGCTGGCAATCAGGGCAGGCTTTTTAGACCTTTTTGAGAGCTTTTAGGTGCCAAGAAAAGCCACAGAAATGCTGAAGCTGCCAAGATCACATAAGAGGTAGGTAAGTTACTATGAACAGGCACATTGACTTGAGTTCCGAGGAGCTTTTAAAGCTGAAGGCTAGAGGTATGAATAACTAAATATACAGCTCACTAACCAACATTAAGATGGCAAGTATGATCTCTACTTCTGACCTGGAGACTAAAGAGATCATATAATAGATTACTGGACATTACTCTACCTCCAAATATCTAGTCAAATTCAAAGCTGCAAGCCCCTGTAAATACCTCTCTCTGCAAGGAGTAATTTTAGACTCTTTAATGCTAACTTATTTTATTTCATTGGTATTGTCTACTGTGTCAATTTGATAGCTTACCCCATTATTTGACATTGTAGACATTAATTCAATTTTATGTATTTTTATAACATTGTAATGAGTTAATTGGAGTTACTCACCCCATCATCATTCTTTTTTCCTTTTTTATCCCTATTATTTTTTTCTTTTCTTCCCTCCTCCTTCTTCTTTATTGTTTTAGCATGTTAATGCATTTGTTCCATTTATTCATTCTCTTTTATATGCTCTAAAATATATAATTTTTCTCTCCTTGCTTTTCTTCTGTTTTCTTTCTCTCCCTTTTCCCCTTTTTACTGCTTGTTCCTCTTTTATTTTCTTGCCCTATATAATTTAGTACCATTTTCACTGTCTTTAAAGTAATCTTCACTAAGAAAGAATAGTGTTACCTTAAACTAGGTAGAGGGATGTGGGGATAGGAAAGATAGTAGAAGGAAACAGACATTATATCTGTATGTATAAATGTGACTACATGAACAATATGATTTTGCAACATGCACACTCAGAAAAATGAGAAATTATAACCCAGCTATGTATGGTACATTAAAGTGCATAAATGCATTTTATTGTCATATATAACTAAAAGAGATTTAAAAATAAAAAAAATGAATAAAGTTTTCACATAGCCCAATATTATAGCCCAATATTTGAGCTATTATAGGCTATTGCTCCCCTTTTCAACTTCTGGATTGGTTTAGCAGTAGAGTTACCTTTGATCATTATATCACCTCAAAATGATGGTAAGGATTGATAATAGTACTGTGAATACATTGAGTGGGTACCTTTACACTAATATATACACTCATCCTTGACAAAAAAATAAATAAATAAATAGAAAAAAGAAAGAAAGATAGATTGACTAAAAAGCACAAAAGGTATTCATTCCAGCAGACTTACAATTCCCAAATAAGAAACACAAGAAATATGAGAAAACAAGTTAATAAGATGCTTCCAAATATTCATAACTCTCCAATAAAGGAACAGATATATCCCAATACAATATCAGTCAGTGACTTTAATGCACCATTCTTACTAACAGGTCATCCAGACAGAAAATCAACAAAGGCTCTACTGTTCAACAACACTCTTGATCATATAGACTTTACAGAGTTATAAATAATATTTCATTCAATAACTGCTGGATATACTTTATTTTAGACTGAGCATGGTATTTTATTCATAATATATTATATATTCGGCCATGAAAAAAGACTTAGAAAATAAAAAATGGGGAATTCTTGCATCTTATCAGACAATAATTGAGTGAAATTACAAAACAACAGCAAGACAAACCACTGAAACTCTATCATGTCATAGAGATTTTAAAATACATATCTGATTGCTGAGTTTCTCATCAAAGAAATCAGGGGATAAGTTAAAGATCTTACAATAAAATAAAAATTAAAATATAACAAAACCTGTGGAATACAGTAACTGCAATTCTAAGAGGAAAATGATAGTTGTGAGTGCCTACATTAATAAAAAAAAGATCTGAAATATATAACCTAGTTGTATCTCAATGCCTTAAGAAAACAAATCTACAAAACCAATAGAAGAAAAGAAATAATTAAGATCAAGCTAAAATTAATTAAAAAGAGAATTTAAAAATACAATGGGTCAATTAAATGAAGATTAGGTTCTCTAATAGATAAACAAATTGATAAACCCATATCAAAATTAACTAAAGTAAAGAGAATATCCAAGTTAATACAGTTAGAGAAGAAAAAGATATTATAACAGATACCACTGAAATCCAGAAGAACATTATTGAGTATTATGAAAGTCAATGTCTAAATAAATGAGAAAATGTAGAAGAAATTCATACATTTCTAGGCACATATTATTTACCAAAGAATCAAATGTATATAGAAAATTTAAAACGACCAATGTAAAAATCTAAACAAATCACTGCTTAGTAGAATTGCAACAGCATAGAAGAAAAAGAAAAAAAGATATTCCCCAATAAAGAAAAACCCAGGACCATATGGACTCAAAACTGAATTTTACCAGATCTTTAAATTACTAACATGACTGCTTTTAAATTATTCCTATTTCTATTTGATTAGAAAAGAAGGGAATTCTTCCAAAACGATCCTACAAAGCCAGCTTCACACTGATTCCAAAACAGATGAGGGTACTGAAGAATAGAACATTACAGATCAATATTCTTGATAAACATTAATGTAAAAAATCTGTAAATACAATACTTGAAAATCAAATTTAGCAAAACATCAAAGACATCATGCAATATAATCAATTTGTTTTCATCCTAAACATAGAAGGATAGTTCAACATTCTGAAATCAATTAACATAATATATCATATAAATAGAATCAAGAAAAAAAATCACATGAGTATCTTAATGGATATAGAAACAAAAAAACTTTGACAAAATTCAGCACCACTTCATGATAAAAATCTGAAGAAACTACAAATAAAAGAAACTTACGTAGGGACTGGTGTTTTGGCTCAGTGGTAAAGCGCTCACCTAGTGCATGCAAGGTCCTGAGTTCGATCTTCACAATACATAAAAATATATAAATAAAACAAAGGTATTGTGTACAACTACGACTAAAAAATAAATTTTAAAAAGAAGAAACTTATCTAAACATAAAATCTACATATTACAAACTCAAACTGACTTATACAAAATGGAAAAAAAAATGTTTTCTCTAAAATCAGGATCAAAACAGGAATGTCTACTTTTGCCACTCCTATTCAATATAGTACTTGAATTTTTAGCCAGAACAATTGAACAGGTAAATGAAAGAAAAGAGTACAAGTTGGAAAGGAAAGTCAAATATATTATCTCTGTTTGCAGTGGATGTGATCCTTTACTTTGATTATCCTACCAGATGACTTCTAAATATGATTAAAAGCATTCAGCAAAGTAGCAAAGTACAAAACCAACATAAAAGAAATCAAGAGCTTTTATATACAAAAGTAACAAAACCACTGAGAAACAAATCAAAATAACCATTCCACTCACAATAGCTTCAAACCAAGTAAAAGAAAATACTCAAAAATAAATTTAAACAAGGAGGTGAGGACTCTCTACAAGAGAAGTTACAGAACACTGACAAAAGTAATAGAAGACACTAGACAATATAATGAACTTCTGCGTTCATGGACAGGCAGACTCAATATTGTTAGGATGGCCATATTATAATAAGTGGATTACAGACTCACCAATCACAAAAATCCATCATAAAATTAAGATGGAATAAAAATAACAACAACAACAACAACAAAAAACAGAATATCAAAGCAATCCTAAGCAAAATAGAAATACTGGAGATACAGACACCACGTTCAATTTCAAGTTATAATACAGAGTCATAGTAACAAAAACAGCATAGTATAAGAAACACACACACACACCCCAATGGAATATAATAGAAGAAACAGAAACAAAACCATACAAATACAATCATGTGATTCTTGACAAACCAAAAATATAAGTTGGGGAAAAGACAACCTTTTAAGCATATTGTGTTACATGAAATGCATATCTATACATAGAACCATGGAACTAGATTCCTATCTGTCACCCAAATCAAAACTCAACTCAAAATGTGTTATACCTAGAAAGGGGGCCAGAAACTTTGCAATTACTGGAAGAAAATATAGGGGAAACACTCCAACTTATAGGCACAGGAAATAGCTTTCAAAATAGTATTCCTATAGCTCAGGAAATAATACCAAGAATCAATAAATGGGATGGCACCAGTTTTAAAAGACTTCTGAATAGTAAAGGAAACAACAACATTGAAAGTTCTTACCAAATGGGGTAAAATCTATGCTTCCAAGAGAGGATTAATATTCTGAATACATAAATAACATGAAAAACTCAACATCAAAAAAATGATCATCCATTTAATAAGTGGGTAAATAAATTAACTGAAAAGAAAATTATTAAAAGAAGAAACACAATTGACCAGAAATTATATTAAAAAAAAATCAACATATATTTTTCCTCTTAAAAATGCAAATCAAAACTATTGAGGTTCCATTTCATTCCAGTCAGAATGAATGGAAATCATTAACTATACAAACAACAATTAATGCTGATGAGGATTCGAAAGAAAAGGAACCAGTATATAACTTTGGTGTACAACAATATTATAAATAAATATGTATATTATATATGCACCCATAAAAAAGAGGATTCTAGAGAAAAAGAATTGATTAATTCATACATGTTCCTCCTTGCTCATTTTATTCTTAATTTTAGCTATGGACATTATATCTTTCTCTATATTTTTTAAATAGGAGAAGTTTTTACAAGGTAGGCAAACAATATAATGTGACAAACATTATTGCAATTGACATTGACATGATCTCTTCTGGATTTAAGATTTTTCTGTGTCACTGGTAGGAAAAGAGTGGTCCAAGATCTCTGTTTTAGGTAAATTTGTTCTCTTTCCTGACATCTTTTGGGGGAAAAAAATAGGGATCAGGCAGGAAAATTAATGCACAGAAGGACAAATTGGGCTAATATTTCTTATAGAAAAGACATTTAATTTACCTTAATGTGCCTAACTTTGGTGTTGTCTCTCCTTGTCTTTGAGTCAATTATGTTGTAACAACCAAGACCAGAATGTACACTAGGAGACAAATTCAAGATGGCCACTGGACATGCTGTGGTTAGGCTTGCTTCCAGGACACCAAGAGGAGTTCCTGATTATAAATGATCTAGGGTATTTGTTAGGAATAAAATTTTTACTGTTTGAGATCATAATCCAAAGTTATCAGTTTATACATTATTCCACTGCCTAGAATGTCATCTGCTTACCTGGTGACCATAATAGATCACAGAACGAGGACTCAACATTTGGGATCAAAAACACATTCTTTTCATTGCTGAACTGCTAAGCAGGATTCTTTAAAGCATAGGAAAAAAAGCCAGTGCTATTTTTGAAAAATGGGTGATACACTGTGGAGATCAGTGGAAAAACAAATAGAAGACTTTTCTCACTTATATTGGTAGCTATACAAAGTATTGCCTTCCTGGAAAAACCAAGTCAAAATTGCATCAGAATAGAATATATTATTGACATTTTATAGTCATTTGCACAGCAATATCTATCTAAGTAATAATTCTGGAAATTGCAAAAAAAATTGAATATGGAATTTCATATATGATAATGCCGAATTCTCAAATAAGCATAAAACGTATGATGCTTTACGTAAGTGATTCTGGAATAGCTATAGTGTCATTATAGAGTCATGTGGAGAAGGTTAAAATTGGATCTGCTCCTCAAATATCAGGATATATATTTCAAGTGGAATTAGATTTAAGCATAAAAATAAAGATAGAAAATTGAAAAACAAAAACCGTGGTGACTCACTCATAGATAAGTTGGGAGTATGTGATATTATTAAACTCTTATGTGTTTAATGAGAAAATAGTGACAAATTTGATCATATACATTCATGTTAAAAATCATCACATCGGATTAAAAATACAAACCACATACAGAGGAAAGCACGCACTAAACACTTAACAGCACTTTTTTTTATGCTAAGAAAGTGCTGTACCACTGAGATATCCCCCACATCCCAAATAAGACCTTTTTAAATCTAGAATAAAAGATAAACAGAAAGAAAATGTGCATAAGCTATGGGCAAACACTGCATAGAAAAATATATTGCAAATACTATGTTCATACGTGTAGCATTTGCACTCAAAATATAAGTTAATATTTTAAAAATTAAATCCTAAAAGAAGAGTTCAAATAATTTTACTTTCTGAAAAAAAAAAAAAAAGAATTAACAAGAATTTTAGCGTTTTGAACACTAACCATAGAATTCTGAAATTTTGAATATCTTTAACAATGTCTACAAAAGCAATTTCAATTATCTTCCCATCAATGAAATTAAAAAGAAAATGAATTAGTTTTAGATAAACATGTCCATATAATGAATACTTCAATGAAAAAGAATTGGAAATATTTAAGAATGCATTTAAAATTTTTTTTGCTATCATAAAATTTAAAATGAAATATTGGCAATAATATTATTTCCAATTTAAAAATAATCCAAGAAGTGACCACTTTTTTGATGAATATAGTTATTATTAAGACAATATTCATATAAAATATGATATATGTTTATTAGAAAGAGAAGTAGGGCCTTACCTCTTATACTTCAATTTCTATTTCAATTTGTATTTTATTGTCAAGAAGGGTTTTAAAAATAATTTGCATCCTGGGCTGGGGTCATGGCTCCGTGGTAGTAGTCTCCTCAATATTATATAGAGTTTGATGTTATATTGAGGAGACTACTACCTTAATATTCATTCTCCTCCTCAAAACTTTATACTTATTTAGTGATATTTCATGCAAAGTACAACATGTGAAATCACAAGAAATTTGAGAAGCTACCATTGTCACAACCAGCAAGACAATTCATTCAGGGGTAACCAAACCTGTAGTTGAAGGAATGGAGAAAAGTCAGTCATAGATAGAGAAAAAGCTTGGTGGTTCAGCCAGCCTCTGATGGAGGAAGACTGACCATGAGGAAGCTCAGTACATTTATTACATAAGTTTTACATTAAAAGGCTTATTGTGGGGAAGTTAATTCAAAGCAAGCTAAAGCATTAAGGTCATGAGTTTGAGCAACCCGGTTATGAGTGTCAGATTACATACATAACTTTTTACCCCTGAGCAGCTGTCATCTGAAATTCAAGGTTAAGAACTGAATAGCTCTGTGCCGGGCACAGAACCCCCATTGATCAGGGCATCACCATAACAACTGGGCTATCTTTTCTTCACCTTCACCCCAAAAGTTTTTAAGGGGGGCATGGCCTCTGTCACATGACAGTTCAATACCCACAGTTCAGTCACTGCTCCTAACATACCATAGTATTTATGATAATAGGAGCCAACTATCCATTGAGCACACATCTTGGGAATGTCTTTGTTACTTGGAAATAAAGCAAATAGCACAACCCACATCAAAATAAAAGTGTTAAGAGTGAGAACCCTTGCTCTATTTTTTTTTTCAATTTTAATTACAAATGATTTATTCATACCTATAATGTTCTTACATTTTTTTAATTTATTCAAACCTATACTGTTCTAACAATTTGTCTTTATTCTAAAATGGCAAATGTGAATCTTCCTTCTTTTATCTATTGGTATATATTTAAATACATATTAAACCAATATCCTAATAAAAGTCAGTGGTCTAATCAAAGATGCACTCTCATTTTCTTTTGTGAAACACAATCTGCATTTAAAAAATCTCCTCTGCAATTCATATATCAAAGCAAGTCAATGAAGGTCTTATCTTAGAATTAATGACAAGAACACCATAATATTAGTTCTGACATCAATTGCTGCCTTTAGCAATGAATTTCAAGTCAGTCAACCATTACTTCTATTTAATGAAAATAATTACCTCTGCAAATCTCAAATCCTCCAACTGAATGAAAAGAAAACAATACTGGATTTAGGGGGAAAGAAAACTTGTGCTTAAAAAAATTAAAACATAAATCCCATTATGTTTCAGCTTCCCATAGATAGGATTTCCTAACATCCAACCTAAATTAGGTGTCCTATATATGGGACACTGGGATATAATGAGTTAAATAAGTAAGGAAAAAAAAAAAAAAAAAAAAAATATATATATATATATATATATATATATATATATATGGTGTACATGCAACAACTTAGTATTTTCTCAAGATGCCATGCTTGATTGATTATACTATATTTATATTCCAAACACTTCTCCTATCCTCCCATTGTTCTTTCTTTTTTAAATTATAAACAGTAGTTGCTCTTAGCTATGATTTCCCTTTCTACAATTTGAGTTACATGAGGTCAATCATGTTTCACACATATTAAATGGAAATTCTAGATATAAACAATTTATTAATTTGAAATGTTATATCAGTACAATTGTTTTATTTTATTCTTCTTGTTCTTAATCACTTACTCCAATAATTTATAAATTAAAATTTATAACATGTATGCATGAATAGGAAAAAATAGTATATTAGACTTTAGTATTGCCTGAGGTTTCACACATCCATTTTGTGTCTTGGAGTACACCTTCCATGATAAGATAGGACTACTAGAATTTAATTCATAAGAATATCAGTATTTATCTGTAAAAGTGAGGAACTATAAAAATATCAAAAAAACTATTAATAACCTAAAATAAAAAGCATATTATTTTAATATCATTAATACCCACTATACTTATACCCATCACTTTATTCAATGAATAAACTATGTATAGAGTTATCCATGTTCCAAACATTTTTTTTTCTGATTGCATCATTGTAGCATTGTTAAATAACAGCCCTGTCTTCTGCAGATTTCTTCTGGGGTCCTACATCTTCTCAACACTTAGATGGATTATGGGCTTAATTTCTGATTTAGTTATCCCCAACTTCCACAGTCACATATTCCTATTGATGCTCTCTGTTGTGACACATTATCTGAAGCTATGTATCACCCTCCATGACATGGGCAGCACACCCAGCTGTGTGTGTGCTTCAACATTTTTAGAAGACTCCTTCTAAGGCTGGCTTTTTAGACAGTTTCTGAGTCCTTTCTGGAAAATCCAGAGGAACACCAGATGTAACTACCTAGCTTTTTAACATCTACTTTCTCTGAGCATCTACATCTATTTGGATATGATCATCTCAGGTTTATATGAAGATTTTCAAATGGGGATTGAACCCCATGGTGCTCTTCCCTGGGTTTGCTTCATAAGAACCTTACATGTCATCTTCTAAGAATTGTTGCAACTGAAGGGGAAACTTCAGAACACAAAAGTCTAAACGCTTTTTTTTATTATTATTAAGGACATTTTTCTCCCTTTGTGAACTTTTCTTATAGAAATGAATGATTTATAGAACAAAAAACACCAAATCAATTCCCAAAGTTAAATATGTTAAGATAATGTAATCCTAAATGAAATGCCATTTACTTTTGCTTTGGGGATTGACACAATGATTTTAATATTTTCACGAAAGAATATTTTCTGAGAGTATTTGTAAATGCATAGAAGATAAAAGCAGGCCTATTTCAAATAGGCCAAATGCTGAAAACATATTGTATGCTAATAAGGAGATTTCAGCACTGACTCAGGAACAAACAAGTAAACCAATGGAAAATAATACAATACTTAAAGCATCTACTAATATATAAGGTATTTCTGTCTGGCAATATGTGTTTTATTGTTTTTCCCATATGAAGAAGAAATTTTAAATGTGACTGCATTCTTACTCCATCTATTCCAGGAGATTAAAGTTTGAATGCAAAACTTAAAACAATGTAACACTTATCAAAGAATTTAGAAAAAATATGCATACATTATACAGATGTTTTATAAGTAAAGCAGAAAATTCAAATTTATAATAATATAGTCATATTAGAGACCACAAAAATTACATATTCTATAGTCCAATGTTATCCATTAGAATTTTTTTGAGTCAAGGAAATGTTCTACATCTGAGCTTTCAATATAATAACCAGTAGCCACATGTTAAGCCCTTGAGTTGACAGTCTGACTGAAATACCAAATCTGGAAAATGGCTTCTTTTTTGGAAAATGCCCTTATATGCATGACACCAGTGTGTTAATTTTTAAAAATGGCATGTTATTCATCTAGAATCAATAATTGCTCATTTAAATTGGTAACTGATTTTACAATAAAATATTAAAAATGAAAATCATTTGAAAACACATTTGACATCCAAGCACGGTGGCACACACCTGTAATTCCAGTGCTCAGGAGGCTGAGGCAGAAGGACTTGAAGTTCAAAGCCAGTTTCAGCAGCTTAGCAAGATGCTGACCAATGTAGTGAGAGCCTGTCTCAAAATAAAAAGAAAAAGGGATGGGGACTTGGCTCAGCAGTTAAGAACCCCTGGCTTCAATTTCAGATACAAAAAAAAGAGAGCATTCATAGAAGAGCACACCTATCTAAAAAGTAAATGAGTAAATGCAGGGAGCATCAACCTTCATAGGATTCAAAAATATCAATGTGAAGTACTTATTAATTTCTCATTCATCAAACTGAGGAAACAATACAATAAAATTCACGTTAATATACAACCAGTAGGGATTAGAAGGGGAGATGTATTGGCAGTCATTTATTTCCTACACAATATTCATTACAACTTAAAAGCAATCTGTTATTAGGTGTTAACATGAACTTGAAGATAACCTTGATTCAGAAAGTGCAACAATCCCACTTCCAAAAATTCATCTCAAAAAAAAAAAAAAAGCACAACTTATAGTGGCAAATATGCAAAGCTATCTCCAGTACTAAGAAATAAAATAAAAGTAAAATAACACTTGAAAGAGTGAATATTATTACCAAATCTACTGAATTAATTGTAGGGACATTGATGTAATTTAAATCTGAGATTAATTGCTTGCACAGTGAACAGGGAGAATTTGCATTAAGGAATGAGTTGAAGAAATAAGTAATGGTCAGGAAATTATATTTACTACTTTCCTATTTTTATGAAACAATGACAAAAATTGCTGCCTGGGGCTATTTGTAATCTAACTTTAATACTGTCCACTGAAATATTTAAAAGTAAATCTTACTTCCAGAGATTGATTTGCTTCTGGTAGAACTGACTCTCTCTCTCTCAACCATTCCCTGCTCAAAGCTCCTCCTTCACATTACTATATTCTGAATGGCCATTTTTGAAATAAGCTTAATCATCAGATATTTTTTCTAAAAAGTCACCAGAAAATATCTCATTATGCCCTAAACGTTCTTGCTTCCCTTAATCACTGAAGAATTTCTAGCTCTCACAGTACAACACATTTAATTTGGAACCTCTCCATCAAATTTATTTGCATATCTCTTATCCCTTCCCTGAAGCTCCATACTCAGGATTGCCCTTGATCTCTAAAATTTGAGGTCAATAATTGGAGAAAGCCACCTATTCCAAACTCTTCCTTTAAGACTTTCTATACTTTCTTGCTATAAATATTGGTATTAAATGTTTTCTTAAGTGGTGGCTGTTGTATATGTGTGTGCACACACATAAGTTATGCACACACACATAACTTGATACATCCACATGCCACTAAATCTGGAGTTGGTACAAACTCTTTTAACCTATTTATTTATTTATTCTAATTTGTTACACATGACAGTTGAATGCACTGTGAGCATGATATATAAATGGAGTATAACTACTCATCCCTCTGGTTGTACATGATATAGAATCACACCCATCATGTAATCATATATGTACTTAATAGTGTCTGATTCATTCCACTATCCCTCCTACCCCCATTCCCACTCTCTCCCTTCACTCTCCTCTGCCTAAAGTGCCTCTATTATTCACTATCCCTCCCCACCCCCACTGTAACTATGAATTGCATCCACATATCACAGAAAGCATTTGGCCTTTGTTCTTTTTTTTTTTTTTTTAGAGGATTGGCTTATTTCACTTAGCATATTCTCTAGCTCAATCCATTTGCCTGCAAATGCCATAATTTCATTCTTCTTTAAGGCTGAGTAGTATTCCATTGTTTATATATACCACATTTTCTTTATCCATTCGTCTGTTAAAGGGCATAATAATTTTGCTATTGTGAGTTTAGTTTCTATAAATATTGAGGTGGCTCTGTCATTGTAGTATGCTGATTTTAAGACCTTTGGGTACAAACCCAGGAGTGGGATAACATGGTCAAATGATATTTCCTCTTCAAGTTTTCTGTGAAATCTCCAAACAGCTTTCCATAAGATTTGGACAAATTTGAGTCTCACCAGGAATGTATGAGTGGATTTTCCCCCACATCCTTGCCAACACTTATTATTGCTTGTATTTTGGTAATTGCCATTCTTACTGGAGTGAGATGAAAACTTAGTTTTGATATGTATTTCTCTAATCACTAGAGATGATGAACATATTTTTCATATATTTGTTGATAGATTTTATTTCTTTTTCTATGAAGTGACTGCTCAGTTCCTAACCCCATTTATTGGTTGGGTTGTTTGTTTGTTTTGGTGTTATGTTTTTAAGTTCTTTATATATCCTGGACATCAGTGCTCTAGCTGAGGTGCATATGGTAAAGGTTTTCTACCATTCTGTAAGGATCTCTCTTCACATTATGATTGTTTTCTTTGCTGAGAAGAAGCTTTTTAGTTTGAATCCATCCCATTTATTGATTCTTGATTTTACATCTTGTGCTTTAGGAGTCTTTTAAGGAAGCCAGATCATAGACCAACATGGGTGTTGATTTAATGTCCTGCTCCTTCCTGGATTCATTTATGATTTCTAGAAGTTTTCTGGTAGAATTTTTTGAAACTTCTAAATATAGAATCATGTCATAAGCAAAGAGTGATAGTTTGAGTTCTTCTTTTCCTGTTCATATCCCTTTAATTTCTTTCTCCTGTCTAACTGTTCTGGCTAGAGTTTAAAGAACCATTTCCAATAGTAGTGGTAAAAGAGGGCATCCTTGTCTTGTTTCAGTTCGTAGAGGAAATACTTTCAATTTTTCTCCATTTAGAATTATGTTGGCTTCAGGTCGAGCATAGACAGCTTTTAAAATATTGATGTATGTTCCTACTATGCCTAGTTTTTTCTAGTGTTTTGAAAATGGGGGGTTGCTGAATTTGGTCTAATTTTTTTCCTGCCTCTATTAAGATGTTCATATGATTTTTAAAATTATTTTAGTCTATTTATGTGATGAATTATGTTTATTGATTTCCATATATTCATCCAACCTTGCATCCCTGGGATGAATCATGGTGCACTATCTTTTTAATATGATTTTGTATGTGATTTGTTAGAATTTTGTTGAGAATTTTTGCATGTATGTTCATGAGGGATATTGGTCTGAAGTTTTTTTTTTTTTCTTTGATGTGTCTTTTTTCTGATTTTTTATATCAGGGGGATATTAACTTCATAGAATGAGTTTGGAAAGTCTTCCTCCTTTTCTATTTTATGGAATAAATGGAGTAGCATTGGTGCTAATTTTTCTTGTTTCTTTTAGAAGGTCTTTAGAAATTGACTGAGAATATGTCTGGTCCTTGGCTTTTCTTGGTTGGTGGGCTTTTGATGGTGTCTTTTATTTCATTGCTTGAAATGTATCTGTTCAAATCTTGTATGTCCCCATGATTCAGTTTATATGGGTAGTTTATATGTCTCTAGAAATTTGTCAATGTCTTTCTATTTTATTGGAGTATAAATTTTCAAAATTATTTGTGATAATTGTTATATTTTGTAATTATTATTTCTAATAATTATCTTCTGTATTTCAATGGTGTCCATTATGAACAAATAGGGGTTTCGATCCTCATATCAAATAAAGTGGACTTCAAACCAAAGTTAATTAAAATGGAAAAAAAAGGGCATTTCATAGTGATTAATGGAACCATTCATCAATAAGACATAGCAATTATAACTATATATGCCCCAAGAAATGGAGCATCTATGTACATCAAGCAAACCTTTCTCAAATTGAAGAATCCAATAGACCACCACACAATAATACTCAGTGACTTTAATACATCTCTCTCACTACTGGATAGATCTTTCAGACAAAAATTAAATAAAGAAACTATAGAACTGAATAATACATTCAATAATTTAGACATAAGAGACATATATGTTTATATAATATTTCATTCATCAACAAGTAAATACACTTTATTCTCAGCAGCACATGGATCTTTCTCTAAAATAGATCATATCTTATGTCATAAAGCAACTCTTACTAAATACAAAAAAATGGAGATAATGCTTTGCATTCTATCAGATCCTAATGTAATGAAATTAGAAATCAATGATAAAATAAAAAATAGAAGCTATATAACACCTTGAGACTAAATAATACACTATTTATTGATGAATAAATAGGAGAAGAAATCAAGAATGAAATAAAAAATACTTAGAGGTAAATGAGACTACTCATATAACAGATCTAAATATCTGGGACACTATGAAGGCAGTACTAAGATGAAAGTTCATTGCATTTAGCTCATTCATTAAATGAATAAAAAGTCAATGAGCAAATGACCTAACATTGTATCTCAAAACCATAGAAAAAGGAACTAAACAATACAAAACAATAGAAAGCTGGAAATAATTAAAATCAGAGCTAAAATCAATGAAGTTGAAACAAAAGAAACAATTCAAAAAATTGACAAAACAAAAAGTCCTGTTTTTGAAAAAATAAATAAAATTGATAAATACTTAGCAATGCAAATGAAGAGAAAGAAAGAAAAAAAATTATTTATTTATTTATTTATTTATTTATTTATTTATTTATAGGTGGTGCTGAGGATTGAACCCAGTGTCTCACACATGCTAGGCAAGTGTTTTATCATGGAGCTACAACCCCCACCCCTAAACTTTTTATTTTGCTCGCATATTGTCAAAGGACTTGCTATGTAACTATATTTACATATCTATAGGTATGTAGATATTTGTGTGTTTGTATATATGTGCTGTGTATACATATGTATGTCTGTGTATATATTGGAGGTGGGGCATTTCTGGTCTTTTCATTTATTTTATTGTTTCAAGCTACTACCTAGGATAATTTCCTTACTCCAAAACAGTTTTGCTCTTATCCACATCCTCTGTGACTTTATTTGCAAATATATTACATTTCCATATTTTATAAGACCTATAATATAGTTTTACTTACAATTTCTCTTTAAGCAGTCAAGAGGAGAAAGAATAAAAAATGTGCATTTGGGCTTTAGTTGTGGCTCTGTGGTGGAGTGCTTACCTAGAATGTGTGAGGCACTGGTTTTATCCTCAGTTCCACATAATAAATAGATAAAATGAAGGTATTGTGTTCATCTACAATTTTAAAAATTTAAAAACTAAATATGCATTCATGCTGTTTATTATAATAGATAATAATCTTAACTGATTCTGTTTTTGCTCTAATTACCATCTCACCTTGTTGAATTTTTTTCTTAAAGAATCTTCTTCAGCATTTTTAGAAGATGTGTATTCTTACAGGAATTCTCTCATCTATTTACTTATATTAGAATATATCAATTCACATTTTGTTTTATTTTTGTTTATTTATTTATTTGTTCTTTAGGTTATACATGTAAAATATATTTTGACATTATACATATATGAAGTACAACTTCCTGTTTTTCTGGCTATACATGATGTGGAATTACATTGGTCATGTATTCATATATGAACATAGGAAAATAATGTCTGATTCATTCTTCTATCTTTCCTATTTCAATGCACATTTTATTATTGACAGATAATTATAATGTATCTTCATTTTTGGTTGATGATTTTTTGATATTTTTTCAATAATAATTTGAATAAATCATCCATTAAGAATGTAATATATTTGCAAATAAAATCACAGAGGACATAATGAGAAATGTAGAATATATAAAGAAAAAGTAGAATATATAAAGGAAAAGAAAAATAAAGTGAAATAGAGGTATATCTGACATATCTTTAGGGTTTAAGTTAACATAAAGCATGAACATATACAGCCAGGACACTGAAGTAGTTACCTGATACTTGAATCTTTATTGAAAGAATATAAAATGGTAGGTACATGTCAAAGTTAGATTTGGCTATGAATTTCTACTATTTGGTGTGATAAAATCCAGAATGTGAAAGTATAGATTGTGTCATTATAAATATTAAAGAAACAATTTGAACAGCATTTCTACTGGTGAAAAGTGTTTAATTTTCGTATTTCTAGTACCAGATTTCTAGTTCCATATTTCTAGTACCAGAATGTAGGCATACTACATTCTCCTCCTGTCCTTAAAATTTAACAAAATATATTAAAATAATTAAATAAATACTTATAAAGAGTCTCTGAAAGGTAGAAAGAAGAAAATAAACTGGTTAAGTTTCTTTAACTTGAAGAAGAATGTCATGAAAAATTTCATTAAGGAACGAGTTAAAGAATACATAATGGTCAGAAATTTATATTTAATACATTTCTATTTTATGAAGCAATGACAAAAATTGCTGCTTATGACTATTATTGTCAAGTCTTAGTACTGCCCACTATAAGATTTAAATGATGTGATTCTGCAATCTGTGTATGGGGTGAAGGTGGGAGTTCATAACCCACTTGAATCAAAGTGTGGAATATGATATGTCAAGAAATTTGTAATGTTTTGAACAACCCACAATAAAAAATTAAAAGTAAAAAAAAATAAGGTTAGAATATTAGGAGCTTTTTTAACTCCCAAAGTCTAGGCTCAGGACCAGACCAATTAAATCAGAATCTCCTATAATGGGTCTTGACGTGAATATATTTTGTTTTGGGTACTGGGGATTGAACATAGGGTGCCCTACCAGTGAGCTACATCCCAGCTCTTTTTGTTTCAAGGCAGGGTCTCAGTAAACTACAGAGGCTGCCTTGAACTTGAACTTGCAATCCTCCCACCCCTCCCTCGGGAGTAGCTGGGATTGCAGGTGTGTACCAACCTTGCAGGCTGCATCAAGGTGGTTTTCAAAGCTCCCCAGATAGAGAACCACTGCCTTTCTTCACTGCCAGAGGAAAGAATCAGCTTCCTTCCTCCCAAAGCAACCCTCCTTCAACAGAATTAGTTGAACCCTGCATAAATTTGTTACTTGTTTTTCCCACACACAAAAAAAAAAAAAAATGGGAGGGAGAAGTGTGAAAACCACAGGTGAACACAATAGTCAGAGTTGATTAATTCTACTTTACACCCTTGTCAGTAGATCAGAACTCTGAGGGAACAGGGATCCTTAAGCTTTATTTTTGTTAGTGTGGAAGGGGGAAGGGGAAGAAAAAAAAAAAAGATTTAAATGAAGGTCTCACTCCCAAAGACAGATTTTCTTCTTGCAGAACTATCTATTTACCATCCCCTGCCCAAAGCCTGCTTCCTGAATTTGTTGATGTTTACTCTTATTCCCTACAACCCAACCCCAGTATGCACACTGGGCAGATCTGCCAACTAGCATCAGAGCATTGAAAATACACACACACACACACACACCAGTCAATCTCTGGACAAACTGCTACGAAAGGGTAAGATCAAAAGACATCTAAAAAAGGGACTCATCCATCAACCTATATTCAATGGCAATGACAGCACCAGTGAATGTCACAGAGTGGCACATCTATCACCCAACATCTCTGGTAAACACAGAACGGATATACGGATATGACCACATCCCAGTTCCCATAGGTCCAGTATTGTCTCTTTTTCTTCCACCCAACAGCAAAAGGTAAACTCCTAGTTCTCACTGAGGGGCTGTTGGCTGACCAGATAAGTGATACCTTCCCCCAATAGAACCAGCAAAGGTGAGCTTGGTGTTCATGGTACTGGGTGTGTGAACAAGAGGCCAGAGGAAACACTTTCCACCCAGTACCCGATATTGTCTACCTAGAAACATAGGGGAATCCTAGAGTAGTACCTTCTGTCTCAGTAACCAGCACCCACTGACTGCAGAAGGCAGTTTCCAGGAGCCAGAATAAGAAATATGAGCAGAACAGGCTTACAAGTTGTGAGCCATTAGGTGGTGACATGTATAGAATAAAGGAAATGTTGATCAAAATGTACAAAGTTTCTTTGCAAAAGAAGAATAAATCTTAGTGATCTATTCCATGGTGACTATATTTAATAATCATCTATTGTATATTTCAAAAGTACTAAAGTCATAGATTTTAAATGTTCTCACTATAAAAAATATGAAATATATGAGCTGATGGATATATTAATTAGCTTGTATGGTAATATCATACTGTATTTCTTAAATATATACAACAATTACATTAATTAAATTAAGAGAAGGCTGAGTGTGGAAGATTTAAGAAAAAAATCAATAATCTTCTAATTTAACATCCAAACAGCAATCAAAGATCACAGGTTAATATCAAGAACTAGAAAAGACACTGAAAATAAAGTGATAGCAAGTCAGATGAATCTAGATGTTGGACTTATCTAACAAAGATTTTAAAGCAATCATCATAACAATGTTTCAAAAAACTAGTTCATTTCAGTTGCTATGAGCAGCTCTTTGAAAATACAAAGCTGTTTTGTTGTTGTAGTTGTTGTTTAACTTACAGAAGAATTGGTATTTTGCAATGAACTTGATTCCTACATGCTAGTTTTAAGGAGCTCAAAAGAACTTTAGTCCACAAATAAGTCCCCTTTGAGTTTGAAAGACAACCAGAAAACCTTTGTATCTGGAAAGTCGTAATATCAAATATCTAACATAGCTACTTGGTTTGAATTTTAAGAATCATCAAATCTTTCCAAACCTAATTTATCTAGTGAGACTTTAATATAATGTAAATACCTGGATCTTCCTCAGATGAATTAGATAATATGGCAGTTTGGGTCAATATTTTTTTAAGATCATCCATGTGATCTGACATCTAGTTATGATAAAAAATAAAGTATTAAATCACCAATAAGGCAGAAAGAACATCTGGTTCTTGCTACATCTCGATTCATGGAAAATCTAGAAAATGAAGCTGAATACATAAAACTTAAGAATATTTTAGCAAAGCACTTTTTAAATCTGCCATGGCTAAAAGGTAAGAATATTTTAGCAAAGTGCTTTTGATCTGCTTGAATAAAAAAACAAACTATAAGTTGCCTGCTACCTTAAGCCAAAAACTTTTTAATAACCATATTTATCTCTCATTACTACTAGTAATTAGTCTCTCACTACCATGATAAAAATTTGGTGCAAAAAATTAAACAATCATATATGGATTGAAACATAACAATATGCTCTGATATAACCCTGATTTTCTCCATGATATTTGTTTTTAGAAAAATAAAAATTGAAAAAGCGCCAGGTGCAGTGGCCTGTAATCCCAGCAGCTCGGGAGTCTGAAGCAGGAGATCACAAATTCAAAGCCAGCTTTAGCAAAGGCAGGGGCTAAGCAATTCATTGAGACCCTGTCTCTAAATAAAATACAAAATAGGACTGGGAATGTGACTCAGTAGTTGAGTGCCTCTAAGTTCAATCCCTGGTATGAAAAAAAAAATGAGAAAGCAAGAAAAAGAATGTCTGTCATTCTCTTTATCTCTCCATCCACCTATCTAGCATACAGAGGACAAATAGGGCTGCAGCACAAAAAATAGCATTTCAAATTTATTCCTTTATTTAATGTTAACTAAAGAGATTTTGATGTAAATTTTATAAGCTAAAATTTCTCTGAAGTTTATTATTTTGTTATTTTTGACATATCATTTTTGGAATTTATAATTTAATCCATTGATACCAAAGAATATTCACCAATTACTTAATAGGAGGAGAACTGGTTGTAGTGGAAATGGGCTTCCAACTTTTATCCTATTTATTTTTGTAATTTCTTACTTCATAAATATTTTATCATTCTTGTCCCTGTTTGTGAAAAATGAAAATGACTTGCATCATTTTAAAAAATCCTAAAAGAAAATTGAAGTTTAAAAGATTATAAGATTTGGTATATTAAACATATGTCTCCGTAGCAACTTTCTTATGAAATGTAATTTGTTTTCTTTCATCTGGAATCTCCTATTTTAAATGATGTCATACAGAAAGTGGACTACTTATAATATTGATAGTAATGTAAAGTACTGAATGTTATTAATATGTAATATTTTATAATTTGTTTTCCTGTATGTTCAAGTTGTATAATGTTATCTTCTTAGAAAATTCAATTGTGTTTTGCTCATTTTAAGTTTTTGTCTATTTATTTATTTATTTATTTATTTTCAGTTTCTATTTTCCATTTAGAGCATAGTCTAAGATGGATAGTGAAACTTCACAAGCACAGTGAGTGAACAGTACTGGTTCATCTTTTTGACATTAATGGAAATTCTTATCTCCATAATGTGACTGTGAATTTATTCTATTTCAAGCAATACAAATCTATGAAGTATTCCTTCTATTTTTAGGTTTCTAAGTCTTTATGTAGGAATAGACTTTGAAATTTAATCAATGATTTTGTCATGTACTGAGAATAATATGTGGAGCTGAAAATTGAATAGCTTTAACAAACTAAGTACTCAGCTGGACATGATTTTCTGATACTTTATGTAGAACTTAGCACTTTTATTCATAAGGAAGATCAAAGGTGGAAATCATGTCTTTCCATTTTTTGTCCTTTTAATTACACAAAGATATGTAAATGTTGGGGGAGTGACCTATCACTGAGTATATGCTAAAACTATGCATATGATAGAACATAACTTTAATGTCTTCATTCCTGTGATATAATTTTGAATAATTCAAATTTGTGTTACTTATTGAATCAATTTCATCAAACTATATTTTCTTAAACTCTTTAAATTTATCTCATATTTTAAATACATTGCTATATGTATGAGTGCATAAATGCATTAAAACTACTCAGTATGTATAATTATATTAATTGTGAATAGACTAATTTGTACATTCCTCAAATAACCCTGTAATAGTCTTTCCAAGGTTCATCGTATTTTTTATATTTTCCAAAGAATATGTTTAATGATGAAATTTGATATTTTTCTATTTCTCACATTTTATTTATTTAATTATCATATTGGATTATTACCCTGATACAATTATCTACTGTTCCCTGTAACTTATAAATAAGTAAAGTTTTGGTAGAAGCTAAATTACTCATTAAGAATTTGTATTAACCAAAGTATTTTTCTAACACACACAAAAAATGATTGCTACAAATATGTATGCTCCTATGTTGTCCTGAAAACACAAGAGAGGAAAAACAGCTTATTGAGAGATAAAGAGATTAGAGAAAATGGAATAATAATGAAGTGAAGAAATCAAGTGAAAAATAGTAAATTAAAAGACTAAGTTCTTTATTTAATAGACAAAACAGGGTCAAAGCATATAAAGTCCTTTTAGCAAATAAAAGAGTGATAAATCAAAGCTTGAAATGCAGAAATAATGTCAGCTAGTTTAGAAGAGAATTCATGTTGAGATAGGTTAAAAATACTGCCATTCAAAATACACTTTTAAAAGAGAAGAAAGTTTAATACTTTATATAATTCAAACCTACAAAGATATATGAATACATCAGGAGAATCTATCTGAAACTCAATTTCTCATCTAATCATAAAGTGGAAAATGTCCTTTTGTTTGAAATGGTCTTCACTCAGTATACCAAGATATTATAGAAGCTAAAAGCAAAAATATTTAAGAGATTATGGTAATAACATTTGAAATAACATAAAGAAATGATAGGATTATCATGAATAAAAAATGTCATGAACTATACTGGGAATTTCATCTCATATTTCATGTGAGTGTTTTATGATAGCAAAGTACACTTTTAAAAGGAATATTTGAGGGGCTGCACTTGATTGGAATTGTAACACAGAAATTTTGACAGATTCTATTTTTGAGAACTGATTTCTTCCATTTACAGTTATATTTATGCATATAATATTCTTTCAAAACTATCCCTTAGCTGTCAATCAAGCAATTCTTTTTGTATATTATAGCAATCCCAAATGATTGGGATAAAAATCAAATATGATATATAAAAGCATAAAGAAACTAAATTAGGCTGTGTCCATGTTTGTTATCAAGTTAAAGAAAATAGACTAAGATTTTAAAGTAAAATGAAACAGCTCATTATACTCTTTTCTAAGTGTATGCAGTGTGTTGTGGGGCAGTGTGTTCTGGGGCAGGAAAACACACCCAAATCCCTGTTTTGTCCAAATTGAAGAGTATTTATTTAGCCAGCTGGCTGGTAATGACTCCCCACAGGACCCATGACTGTCTCTGCAAGCAACAGCCCTGAACCAGAGCGTTTTAGGATATTTAAAGGCAAAAACTGCAAAAAAAACACATCAAGGTTGATGTAGCTACAAGCAAGCAGGTACAGAAGCTGAATTGGGCAGTTAGTGAGAAAATGCAATGGGTACATTGGTATTTCCCCACAGGATTTCCCAGGTTGGCATAGCAGCAAGCAAGCAGAAGGAAAGTGAGTCAAAATGACCCTAGTTCAGTAAAATTTAGAGATTGGTTACTAATGTCTAGACAATCTATTTCTGACAAGGTACATTGCCCAAGAAAGATGGAAACCAAAGAGAACAATTTTACATTGTATAAGAATTACTATTTTGTGTTGGCAAGTATGCTATGCTAGGTAACTATTAATGGGTACAGAGGTGGGGCTTTCCCACAGGAGAAGCATTTCTTACATGATATGGAGTTTCAGGGTAAAATGGAGTCTGTTTGGCCATTGCCCATATAGTGTGGGCCATAACATGTGTTATATGTGTATAATCATTTTGAAATAAATGTATGATTAAAAATGTAATACAGGGGTTGGGGTTGTGGCTCAGTGGTAGAGTGCTCGCCTCACATGTGTGAGACGCTGGGTTCGATCCTCAGCACCACATAAAAATAAATAAACAAAATAAAGATATTGTGCCCATGTATAAATTTAAAAAAATATTTTTAAAAATGTAATACATTTTACATTGACATGTCTTTATACTTTATACAATATTGTCTGAATGTTTAAGGAATTAACCCTTTTTAATACTATTTAGTGTGAACTGCTTTTTTGGTTTTTGGTGGATGTTTTACAGAGGAACCAGGTAAATTATTAAAATTTGTAAATACTAATTTGTAACTACTAAAAAAAGTTATCTCACTTTCAGGTAGGAGGATTCATCCATAATAACATAAATTATCTCTGATCTAAAGAAAAACATAAATAATATCATTTTGTTTAAAAGTATGTCTCTTTTAAACAAAAATGTAAGCAAAGATCTATTTTATATATAGTTTATTGAAAATGTGAATGTCCTTTCTTCATAAAAAAATCAACATTTTTAGAATTCTTAAAGAGTTTAAAAATTTTTTAAACTTCTTAACGCTTTCAAATTTCCATCTTAAGATAAATCTCCATTAGGGAGCTAAAATAATGTGTAGTAAATATAGTTGAAACATGTAAAACATGCACAATACATACATTTTTTAATGTTCTAAAATATGCATGCCTTAAACACCAGACACAATAGTCTTTGTTGAGGAAACTCAAATAAATAAAAGATCACTTGCCTTCACATATTTTATATAGGAGTTGTAAACCAATACTACATACATGAAAGAATGCTTAAAAGTATTTAACAAATATGTGACAAACTGATCACAAGCCCAAAAATTAAAAATGAAGGTTGAAACATGAAATGTCTACCACATCACAGACCAGATCCATATATAACATAAAAGTGGAAAATAAAGTATGAAACTAGAACAGGTCACTATAGAGATTTATTTTAGATTTAATCTTTCAAATATTTCACAATTTCTTACTGAAAAGAAATATAAACATCACAATTCTTTATATTTTTAATAAGAAATGTTCAGGTTATGGCTCAGTGATAGAGCACTTGCCTAGCACATGTGTGTCACTGGGTTAAATCTTCAGCACCATATGAAAAAAATAAACAAACATATTTAAAAAAAAATATTCAGGAAGGGAAGATGATAGATTAGAGAAAGGGTGTACTCTTCTGTTTTCCTTAGGTTGAGATTTAAACAGCAAGAATATGGCTTCTCATGGAGGTGGGTGATTTAGGGAATCCATTGAAATTTAACATTGGACAGCAAACTAATCATAGAGACACAGAAAGTCAGAAACTTTGAACATAAAATAAGGAATAATATATTAGAGACATGCCAATTTAGTTTTTGGTGGTGGTTTTGGAATGGGTTACACAGTGTAATGGTTTAGATATGAGGTGTCCCCCAGAAGCTCATGTGTGAGACAATGCAAGATGGTTCAGTGGGGAGAGGATTGGGTTGTGAGAACCTTTACCCAATCAGTGAATTAATCACCTGATGGGATTAATTGAGTGGTAATTAAAGGCAGGTAGGGTGAGGCTGGAAGAAGTGGGGCAATGGGAGCATAGCTTTGGGGTATATATTTATAGCTAGCAAGAGGAGTCTCTTTCTCTCTCTCTCTCTCTCTCTCTCTCTCTCTCTCTCTCTCTCTCTCTGCTTTCTGATCATCATGTGACCTACTTTCCTGCACCACAATCTTCCACCATGATGGTCTGCCCCATCTGGAGCACTGAGAAATGGAACCTACTCTCCATGGACTGAGACCTCTGAATTTGTGAGCCCCCCTAAAAAAACTTTTCCTCTGCTACAGTTGTTCTGGATGGGTCCTTTCATCACAGCTGGAAAATGCTGACTAAAACAGATAGACAGAAACAGAGAAAAGCACTTTGAATAAATTTTGCTTGGGAGAACCTGTAGAATAGAGAGCGATATATGTACCAGAAGTATATGGGATTATTGGCTGATGATTATATTAATTAACATGTGTGTTGGATAAAAGACTATAAGCAATATGTCCATAATCTAATGTGAACTGCAAAACTTAGATAAACTGCAGAACTTAGACTTAGTGATGTAAGTGTCTACACCTTGGGAATACACTTCAAGCCTCACTCAGTTGCAAGCACAACCAAACTAGGACTTAAAAACCCAGACTTTTGGGGGCCAGCAGGACTAAGAGGACCCAGAGAGACAAGACCTCCATCACTATTGCCCCAGTGAGCCAGACTCCTCTGGCCCAGATGGAGTCCCAACAACACAGACTTAAGAGATGTTGGGTATAGACTTGGTAAAAACTTAGAATTAGGATGTGTATCTGAAGTGCGATGAACATTAATAAAATAGATTTGGTTGAATCTAACTGTGCCTCAGACTGAGTTTATAGAAACAGCTCATGACAGCAAGGCAGGCTGATCTTAACTAATCCAGGGGCAAAGGGGCAAGTTGAAGAATGAAAAGTGGTCAGAATCTCTGAGTCTTGAGAGAAATCATATACAAGTGGCATATAGCAATGAGGCAGGAGACTGTGAACTCATAAAGGGTGTTGCCAGTCTGTCCCTAAAGTTGCCGGTAACGAGGTCCAACCTGTGCCTAGACCAATGTGATCGAAAGAGAAACAGAGGATTTTTGACCAGGTTGATCCAGTCTGAAGATGCTGAGAAGAGAGAGTCAAGTTCCTTTATTGCTGTGGTACCCTTGCAAGTAGCTGGGAAGAGGCCAGAAATGTTAGAGAGGTGCAGGTGCACTCCAGATATGATCTTCACAAACTCCCATCTCTGGCAGTGAAATATGTGAGACTTGTGAAGGGTTAGATTCCTTACTTCAAGTGTGAAATTTAGGGGAGGCCCATGAGACTCAGAGGTCCATCAGAGATTTGCATCTACCCAGCAACAAGATATATGGATCTAATCACAAACTTACAAAGGGCAGTCAAAACTAAACCCCAGCTGCAGAAACTTCCCATTTAAAGCCCTATATCAGTTGTGTTCTGGAGTTTGATTGACCTAGTCTGTCCAGAGATAACTCCAATTGTCATTGCTCCCCAAATTATCCTACCTTATAATAATGTGAGATGGGAAGCTCAGGGCTACTACAACCATCTGAAGTTCCAGGCCACACTTGATGGCATCTTGGTGATAAACACAAAGAGATCAGATTTAACAATCCCCCAACCCTTGATCCAACTGGTACATAGCCCAAAATGAAACTCAGAGAATGGTCCAAGAGCATAAGCAAAATTATTAATCTTTGCCAACAGTTTTGACCACCTCATTGGGTATATGCCCTTCATTTTTCATTAAGAATTGCTTTCCTGCAGGGTACAGTGGTGCATGCCTGTAATCCCAGCAGCTCAGGAAGCTGAGATAGGAGCATCATGAGTTCAAAGACAGTCTCAGCAACAGCAAGGCACTAAGCAACTCTGTGAGACATTATATCTAAGTAAAATACAAAATAGGGATGGGGATGTGACTCATTGATCAAGTATACCTGAGTTCAATCCCTGGTTAAACACCCCATCCAGGAAAAAACAAAATTGTTTTTCTATTTTCTTACCTTCAGTTTTTTGTTTTTTTTAACTTTTCCATATTGTGTGTTGCTGAGAGTGTGTGTTTATGTGTGTGTGTGTGTGTATGTTCTCATTCAACGTAATACGTTTGAGAATACATATATTTTATATAATATATTAATATATAATTGTAATATATGCATGTACATAATTGTATATTATATAATTATAACATATATTATAAATATATATATTATATAAATAATTTTCTTTCATTTTAATTGCTTTTTTCTTTACCCATTTATTATTGAGCCTTTTCTTGAATAAGAGGTGTAGCATTTTCAATGGGTTTGTTTTTAGGTTTTTTTATATTTTGAATTTGTCTTATCTGTATTGTTGTTCCTCTTGCTACTCCTTATTCTCTTTCTTCCACAGAGATTTCACAGAGATTACACATCACTGTAGTTACAATGGCAATCATCATGAATACAAATAATAATAAATGTTGGTGCAGATATGGGAGAAGTACACTTATACATTGTTTATTGGATACAAACTACCATATTCACTTTGGAAAGCAATATAGAGATTCTTCAAAATGCTAGGAATGGAACCATTAATGATCCTGGTGTCCCAACCTTTGGTATTTATCCAAAAGAATTAAAATCAGCATACTATCATAATACAGGCATATCAATGTTTATAGCTGTACAATTCACAATGGTCAAGTTACTGAACCAGCCAGGTGCCTATCAACAGATGAATGGATAAAGGAAATGTGCTATATATATATACAAAGGAGTTTTACTCAACCGAAAAAAGAACAAAATCATGTCATTTGATGGTAAATGGATACAACTGAAGAATATCATGCTAAGTGAAATAAGTCAGACTCAAAGACAAGGGCTGAATGTTTTCTTTCATATGTAGAAAGTAGAACAATGTAATGGAAAGGGGGATGAGGATAGATCCTATGAAAATAAAGCTGTGATCAGTGGAGTAGACGAAGAAAAATGGTGAGCAGGAAACATAGTCAAGCAAAGGGAGGAAATGCAGAATGAAATTGACAAAATTATATTTTGCACATATACAAATATACTATAACAATTTGCACTTTTACGTATACCTAAAAGGCATCAATTATTAAAAATAAATAAAAGGAAGACCAATAGAGTATAGAAAATGAATAAAGGGAGGGAGGGGGAAGAAAAGAGGAATCACTAGGGACTCAATTTAAGCAAATTATATCCCATGCATGTACGATTATCAAAATGAACCCACAATTATGTATAAGTATAATGTACTGAAAAAAATTTTTAAACATTGCTGCTGTGAACATTTGTTTACAAAATAAACAGAGAGATTTATGTGAACATGATTATATGTCCTCTGTATTAAAGACTAATTTTAAGTAATGAAGAAGGCACTTCTGGCTATATAAAATCAATGAAAAGTGGTCACAAAATCTATTTTTGAGTTTTGGATCAGATAGGATTAAGAACTCAAAAATTCGGCTCTGGATGTGGCTCAAGCAGTAACACGCTCTCCTGGCATGTGTGGAGCACTGGGTTCGATCCTCAGCACCACATAAAAATAAAATAAAGATGTTGTGTCCACCAAAAACTAAAAAATAAATATTAAAAAATTCTCTCTCTCTCTCTCTCTTTCTCTCTCTCTCTCTCTAAGAAAAAAAAAGAACTCAAAAATTTCTTTCTAAACAAAGAATATTTCTTCATGTGACTGTTACCCTGTGTATATGTAAAAAAACATATTAGGCTAAAACAGCCATTGTCTTCACCACAAGCAATGAACAGATGGTTGAAGAGCCAGCACACTAAAGACAATAAGACACAAGGGCAAGATTCTGGGTCTCAAATGATGATGTTCTTAACCTACCAACCAAACCCTAACAGTGCCTATTTCTAGATGACAAGTCAACTAGCTGTAAACCTTTTTTGAAAAGAATAATATCTGATATTTAGTGCCATTCAATGGTTATATTTCAGGGTTAGTTCCTAATGAATTTGGATAAGAACTCATTCAGAAACGACCATAAGTTAAAAATAAAAAAAAATCTGAAATAAAATTAAAAATTTGTTTATCAATAGAAAAAGAAAAACAATGGCTTCCTAGAATAAATTCTGAACTAGGAGGTTTAAATAGTGTACAAGTTGCAAATTAGCACACTTTTTCTTGTGTGGAAGAAAATTAACTCACTTTTGCATATCACCAAATTAATTTTCAGCATATCATCGTGGTTGGTTTATTTGTACATTTTAGGAATCCTGCTTTTAATTGCTAAAAAATACATGTTTTTCTATTTCTTAATTTAAGACAGTATACTATTTTCTTGTCATGGATAAATTTTTCTATCAAAAATATGTTTATGAAATCAGATTTTTATTCACCTGTTCATATCTTTCCTTCATTTTAAACACTATTCGCTTAATTGGATCCCTTGTTCGTTTTGAGGATTTTGTTTCAGTTTGATGCCTAACATCTCAGAAATTCTTCTCAAATAATAGATCAATTTCAACTGCATCTTTACACTTACAAAATGTATTCAATGCTGTTCAGTATTTTCAAATGAAATTTTTCACAAATATAGAACTGCTGTCAACAAGAGAATGCAGGTGATTATTATAAAGTCCTTGGTGGTAGTGATTCACACCCAACCTATCTATTCTGCATCTATAGAGAAGTTGTCTGCCAGGTACACACAAGATCTCTGTCCATCATAGAATTTCGGGGCAACTTAAGGGTATTGTTCTGTTTGTATTGTTCTATTTATTTCTCTCGTGATAAACTCCCTAGAGTATAGTCTCCCTTCAACATAATATCTCTACAGCTTTGTATTATAAAACAGCTCTTTCATCTTAAAGGATTTTATTTTAGAGAAAATGCTGCAGTCATTTAACCTGATAGCTTGGAAGAGATACGTATTCTATATTTTCAGTGTTAATCATTTCTCTAATTTCTACTAATTGATCCTGATCTAAAAATCTTCCTGCCTCTAATAATTGAAAATTCTGTGCTTCTTAAAAAATACATTGTTTAATGTTATTGAGTTACTATACTGAGTTCTAATTCCCTCAATTTTGTTATGTTTTCTCATCAATCAATGTCATCCATTTTATACCTTCTAGAAATATTGGAATGTTTGTAGTCTGCAATGGCATCTTTCCTAGTAGCAGGTCACACTGCTAAGGAATTATTCATCTGTAATGTGTTCTCTCATTCCCACATCAGTTAATTAGAGAGGAGAGGTATTAGAAATTGTACATTTATTTCTCACCACACTCATATGTATAAGGCTTCCTTCCTAAGTCATAGTATCCGGAGATGAAGCTTTAAGCTAATTATGGCTCATCTTAGAAGATCATGTGAAGATGCGAAGAGGAATGAAAAGAGTTACTGATGCAAATGTTGAAGCCTTCTTGTGTTGAGTAAAAAAGGTCCAGCTACCATCTGATGAAAGTGATTACTGGAGGACAGAGACAGGGAGTGAAGGTGCTTTTTTGGCAACAAGATGGCAAATTGAAAGATTGGGTCTCTCATCCTTAAAAAATAAAATAAATAAAATAAAATATTGCCTTTCCTCATGGTCACTAGTTCATATAGAGGTTTGGGGGATGTCTTGGACAAGGTAGAGATGTGGTCAAAATTCTGCAGTCATTTGCTTTTCTGACACACATGCTGCTGTTATTTGAAGGTCACCTGACCTTCTGGGTTCCTTGACTATATACAAAAAATACTGATTAGGAATATGTTTTTTCTTAGGAACAGCTAAACTTGCAATTGTTCATTAAGCTACAGGACACAGGAGAAGAGAACAAAAAAGGGAACTTTCTCAGGAGAACAGTTTTTAAACTATGAGGAGGCTTCGGTGAGAGGTGTCATAGTCAAGTTAATGGAGATTACTAACACTGATATATGATGTTCAAAATCTGTGATTTTTAAAGTCAACTAACATAAATTGAAGCTAAGGTGTTCATTTAGGAATTCCCTCAGTTACTCTGTATTATCAAGAAAATAAGAGGAAGATTTTCCATAGGGTAGAATTAAGGAAATCACCCCCAAAGGAAAAAGGAAGGCAACGTTTGGTGAAAGCCCAGTGGTTTGGAGGCTGAGGCAGGAGGATTGCAAGTTCAGAGCCAGCCTCAGCAAATCTGTGAGTCCCTAAACAACTCAGTGAGACCATCTCTAGATAAAAAACAAAAAAAGGCTGAGTATGTGGCTCAGTGGCTAAGCATCCCTAGCTTCAATCCCCAGTACCAAAAAACAACATCACCACCAACAAGAAGAAGAAGAAGAAGAACAACAACAACAACAACAAAATCTTTGCCACAGGAATCAGAGGAGGACAGTTGTAACAAGGAGGATTGTCTATGTTATCAGAATTTATAGAGAGGGTAAGTACGATAGAAAAGCAGTGGTTTTGGAAATTGAAATTTGAGTGACTTAGTTTGGACCCAATACAAAAGTAAGTAAGAAATAAGAATGAATTTATACTATAATAACCATCTCCAAGAATTTTATCTATGAGGCAGAATTAGGATGGAATTAGGACAATAACTCACTCTTGTTGTAAAAACAAAAGGAGGACTCAATTTTGTGTTCATTATGTGATAAAAGAGTGTCAATAAAAGTATATAATAATTCAGCAGAGTGAGAGATCCTATCTATCCTAAAGATAGTCAGCTTTTTTATTTTTTAAATGTGAAGTGTCTGTGAGAGTTAAGTGCCATCAAGCAATAAGGCCAGGTCATGAAATTTCCCATCCAGAGATGGCTAAGAAGCAAATGATTTACAAAGCAATGTGAGCTTCTTGGCATAAAATCTTCTGAAGGACCCTGTTGAAATGCAAATGACTTTATTATGTTGAATCTCATTAAACTTCATAAATAGTACAATGCACATAAATCCCATGAAAACTGTTTGTACAGAGAAAATAAAATGAATTAATATGAGAACATGCATATATTAGGTAATACCTATAAAGCAGCACTATGGAGATATTGCATTTTGTCATTTAATGTTTATATTTTCCAAGATTTTATAAAGTAATCCATTCTAGGGACATGAATTGGCAGATGCTTGAAGGTGAATAATATTGTATGTGATTAGAAATGTGAAGATGATAGAGATAAGTAGCCTTAGTAAGTAAGCAACACCAGACAAAATATTTGTTCCTTTATTCACTTGATATATTCATATTTTCAGTATCACTAATATTCAGAAAAATGTTTTCTCATTAAGAATTGATTCAATTAAATATCTGAAACAATCAAAATATTTATGCAAATAATATTTGTATGGTTTATAAAATATAAAGAGCCCAAATTATGTTATTAATCTGGAAAATTATAAGTAAATTGTCAACTATAAAACTAATGAATTCTGATAAACTTTTCTCTCACTTTTGTGAAAGAATACAACATGAAGATGGTGTTTATAAATGACTTATATTGGTTAACATAACAGTGTACACAAAGGTGGCTAGGAATACACCTCTAATTAAAAGCCTGAGTTTATTGTTACACTGAAGGGAAATATGCACCATGAGATATTGTGGAATGATTCAGTAGGTGAGTTTTAGAGAAGACTTCTTACAGGATGTGGGCTTATGGGAGGTTGGTGATTGTGGGGATGATTTAGCTTAGTGAAAGACCTTGGGTTGGATATTGTCAGGGAGTAAGTGTAATTCTATGATTGAGAATTTTAATATCTTTAGAAGGAAGGAAAACCAAGCCAAATACTGATTATAATTAGCAAAGAATCAACACTCAATCATATCAGAAAGAGAGACTGTGTTTGGTTTTTTGTGGCATGAACATGGTTGATCTGACTTTAGACATGATGAGGAAGAATTTCTGTATTTGTCTTGTTCCATAGTGGTTAGAGTGGCCCTGTATGATGTTGATGTTCTGTTAAAATGCCTGTGATCAACAAGAGGCCACCAAAATTTACCTGAGAGCCAGACCAGCTCCTAGGACTGATAGAGCAGTTTAGCTCAGGAGTATTTCTTTTCTTTTGACATAAAGAGTGGAAGGTGACCACTCATGACTATTTTCTTCTACATATCTTATAATGTATGTGTACACATAGATGAGATTAACAGGAAAATAAGGTTAGGAGATTGATTCTATAAAATAAGCCTACTATGCTGACACCCCACATTCTTTCTTTGCAAAAAAAGCAATCTGCCTGCACCTCCAACTGAGTGGACAGGATATGTCACATTCCTCAGCAAACTGAGGCAGAGGCAAAGGTCAGGCAGTCAGTGTAGGTAAGGAATGATGGGGGTGCAGAGAGGATGATGACTGTTCATCACTGGTTATCAAACAGAGAGGACAATGGATTGTTAAACTCTGAGATCTTACTTCTGGGCACTTTAGGTAACTAAAAATTAATCTCCATATTCCTATTGTAGGCACATACTCAAAGAAAGAGAAAACAATAATAAAAGAAGGGTGCTGGGGTCTATAAAAGAGCAAGATGCAACCCCTCCTTGGATGCCCAGATCTGGGTCCCCTTTTCTTCAAAGAAACCTATTGATATCACTTTCTTAAATAAAACTTGCGTTCTGTGTTTGTCCCTGCATTTCTCAGGTATTTAATCTTCAGCACCAGCGAACAAGGACTGGCTCCTTATCTTTAAGACTAGTATCAATAACATGATAAAATGGTACTTAAGCTGAAAATGATCAATTCCAAAATAATACTGATCAACAGTAAAGGTTGTCAGCAAAGTGAGAAAAATGCAATAACTTGAAATCAGGAAGAATGGGAAATGAAAAGGTTAAAAGTCACCAAAATGAAAAACTTTAACAGAGAGTCACAAAAATAAAAGGCAACTTTAGCACTACTGAGGGAATTACCAGGATAATTGATTGAAGAATCACATTGTGGTAAATTGATGAGCTAATTTTAATTTTTGAATATTAAAAAGAAATATAAAAGCAGGAATTACTATGAAGATTAATGAACTATAACAACCTTGAAAAGGAAAAATCCAGAGTGTGTGTGTGTGTGTGTGTGTATGTGTGTGTGTGTGTGTGTGTATATATATATATATATATATATATATATATATTTAGATATGAATAATTATCTATAAACTATAATAACAAAAATAACATGGTTTTAGAACAGAATACAAAAGTAGTTAAACAGAAGAGAATCTGGCAATAATATCACTTGTAATTATTGCACTGTAATACAATATGGAGAGGAAGGTCATTTCCTAGATGTCACTGGACCAACTGGAAAAAAAAAAATATATATATATAATATTTAAATATTCACTTACAACACAATTTTCACAAAAATAAATTTAAGTTCATAACACAAATTTTAGTTCAAATATAAATAAAAATATGAACTATAAGCAAAATAAACAGAAGTTATTACAAAGGGAAACACCCTTAATATCTTGATTATAAAAGGCATAGAAATAAAACAGATGAAATTTTATAATGTAATAAAATTATTAACATTTCATACACTGCTGATTGGAATTTAAGTTTTGAAACCACGTTGGATAACTGAAAGTGTCTGTGGAAGCTGGATATGTAAATACTCTGAAAAAAAGCCGTTCCATTTTTGGAATAAATTCAAGAAATATGTATATATTTCCCCCAAATATGTGTGGTAATAGTCCTTAGAGTTCCTTTTATAGCAGCTAAAAAACAAAACAATGCAATGATGCATTTCTTTCAAAATAGACACAGGATGCACTGACATATTCACCCACCAGATGTGGCAGGCAACATCTAAGATGGCCCCTAAGATTCTTGATTCCTTGTATTTGCATATTATGTAGTCACCTCCCTTTCAGTGGACTGAACCTAATGACTCATTTCTAACTCATAGAATATATGAAAAGGGATAGGATTTTACTTCTGAGATTAAGTAATAAAGAGATTGTGGTTTTGTCTTGAGTGTTTTCTCTCATTTCCTCTCTTACGCTGAGGGAAACCAGCACTAATGTGAGATGCTCTATGAAGATCCTCACAAGGCAGGTAACTAGCACCTCTGGCTATCCAGTGAGCACATTAAATGGCTTGGTATCAGAAATCCCTCTTTAGGGGCTTGGGTTATAGTTCAGTATGTGAGGCATGTGTGAGGCATTGGTTCAATTCTCAGCACCACATATAAATAAAATAAAGGTCCATCAACAACTATTATATATATAAACTGTCCGTCTTTAAAGCTTGAAAAGATGGCCACCCTGGACTGCGGACTAATGGAGACCTGGGCCAGACTCACTTAATTGAATTCTGCCTGGATCCCGACCCTCAGAAACTGTGAGAGAATAAATGTTTGTTGTTTTAAGTTCAATGTTTGAGATAAATTACAGCAATAAAATAGTGGGATATGAGAAAGAGAGAGAGCTATGAGAACAAGTGAATAATAATTATGTGAAAGAACTTGCATAAATATTATAAACAAAAATTGAAGCAAAAAATACAAACACAAAACAGTACGTGCTATTTGATTCCATATATCAATAGTGCATATAGAGACAAAACTGGTCTATGGCAATGAAAATTAAAATAATAGCAGTCTTAGAGAAATAGACTGTCTAGTAGATATCATAAGAGGAAGTTGTAGGTCTCTTGCTTCAACATTTGAAAATGTATAAAGTTGTTTTCTTTTGATTTTCATACTTTTCTGAATGTATGTTTTACTCAGATAATGATCACGTTAAAACAACTTCTATAGTTTATTGGACCTGATTTGGTTCATAATTTCATTGCTAAGTTTCTGTCTTTTGTTTTTTAATTTTTTTTAAATCAAAATATGGATTTTTTTTTACTTTTAACCAATTATCTTAAACCTTTGCATTTATTGTATTTAGTGATGACTTAATATTTGTTTCTTCCATCTTTTTGTTTGTTTGCTAATAATCATATTGTCTTTTGCTTGTCATTTTTAAAGCTATAACTTAATGTTGGTCCCTGAAATTAACTCTCCGAACACTAAACATAGTTATGTCTCATATCTATGGTTCTGCAAATGAGCAGGATTAACCCATTAGAGATGTCTTTCTTATATATTTGTCAAAAAAAAGAGAAAGATATATTCAAATTTTTAAAATCCCAAATTACTATTTTATAGACTACATGTTGTTCAAGAAAATCTTGTGGACATTAATCTAGTTTTCATCCATCTATCTGTCTGACAGAATTGTTGACAATTTTTTCCTGTGTACAAAAGTAAGAGAAAGTGGGCAAGGATCTAGCATTTGAATAACTTGACTTGAAGTTCTATAAAAGATTTCACTGTGCAGTTATGACTTCCATTTGCCCTGATAATGGGTTTGCACCCCATGCAATGACAATTTAAAGAGAAAAGTCATTTGCAAATGAAGTAAAGAACACTTAGAAATGTAGCCACATGTGGTAGAGCCAAAATCTATTTGGGGGAAATCTGTAGATGATTTTAGAACTAAAAGGAGAAATAAAATTGGCCATAAAACATACTAAAATGTTCAAGTTCTAATAGTGTTTTTAAAAATAAGTATCCTTAATTATCTATTAAACTGAACAAACAGCTCTAAAAACAAACCAAGTTCACAAGGGCAGCAGAAACAACAAACCAAACAATGGGCCAGTTTAATATTGCTTAGGGTACAGAAGAGAAAATAAAAGGTAATTACCTGAGTCTTTTCAAAATTTCATCAGAGAAACTTCAGACAGTTGTGCCACACTGAGAAGAAAATCTGGTAGAATTAGATTTATCATTCTGAAATCACCTTCCAGTTGCCAAATTATCCCATACACTCACTAATTTTAATGATAATGAAAATGAAGGCAGATGAATTTAAGAGTGCGATTTAGGCACAGAAATGGACAGTTTAATAGAATTGTCCTGGGTACCAAATTCTCTCCAAGGAGTTAGTACAACAAACCACAAAAAAACTAAAAGTAGAAGATTATTGTGTTTTGCATAAATGCATGCTTCAAAACCTCTAGAGGTGCTTTGGACCAATTTAAATTTACTCTCTGTGTTAATGTTATCAGTATTAAAAGCATTCTGTTCTTTTCCCATTTCTTCTAACAGCAAACAATAAACAATTTTCTTCTGTAAAATGGGAAGTTTTTTCAATTTTAAGTCTTGTAAGTTTATGACTTTAGATTTAAAGTTTACCATAACCAAATTTTTCTTGTTATTCTTGAGCTTTATAAAAATTATAAAAGCATGTCATTTTATATATTAAGATATATATATATGGTTAAATATGCATTGTTTTGTCATAAATAAGAACATATGTGTCTTGTATATTTATCATTAAATATACATATATTTAATGTGTGTTTTATTTAAGAAAGTACGTATGTAAACCAATATGTGGGTGTTTGACAACTACACCATGTTACATTTTTTTCAGGTGTTGTTTCTATTACTTAGTTGGTCAACATCACTCTACTACTTTCTGTTCTTGTTATTTATAATGTTTTTTGAGTGTTTGGCAAGTAATGTCTGAGAAGGATTTCATCTTAGAAAATTTCATAGTTTGATTATCCTTCAATCGGAAACATTTTATAGCCTGCCTCTTTTCAAAGTAGGTCATGGAGTCAAAAAAAGATTGCCTATATTTGTTAACATTTCTGTGTCCAAAACGTGATCACTTTCCTCAAATCTCCATATATAACCCCTGCTTACTTTATTGTTTTAGCACTCATTTTTAATATCCTTTTTAAATAAAAGAAATCATGTCTGGCAAAAATCTGGAATTCTTGAAATAATTTAACATATTAGTCAAATCCAAAGCAATTTTTTAACCATACGAACTTTTTAGTTTTACATATGTGGCTAGACCCAGTAACTTTGGGACTCTGTCCAGTTCAAACTCTTCATAAAGGGTGGCAGTCATTTTTGTAACACGAAGATTGAGAATAATGATGGTCATGGTAAGAAGAAATACATAGAAAAGCACGCATAGCACCACCACGTGGCATATATGTGCTATATGCTTTTCCACATATTGTCTCATTTATTTTCTTATTTTTTTTTAATTTTGTATTGTTGGTTGTTCAAAACATTACATAGTTCTTGATATATCATATTTCACACTTTGATTCAAGTGGGTTATGAACACCCATTTTTACCCCATATACAGATTGCAGAATCATATCAGTTAAACATCCATTGATTTACATATTGCCATACTAGTGTCTGCTGTGTTCTGCTGCGTTTCCTATCCTCTACTATCCCCACTCCCCTCCCCTCCCCTCCCATCTTCTCTCTCTATCCCCTCTACTGTCATTCATTTCTCCCCCCCTTGTATTATTTTTCCATTTCCCCTCACTTCCTCTTGTATGTACTTTTGTATAACCCTGAGAGTCTCCTTCCATTTCCATGAAATTTCCCTTCTCTCTCCCTTTCCCTCCCACCTCTCATCCCTGTTTAATGTTAATCTTCTTCTCATGCTCTTCTTCCCTATTCTGTTCTTAGTTACTCTCCTTATATCAAAGAAGACATTTGGCATTTGTTTTTTAGGGATTGGTACCTTCACTTAGCATAATCTGCTCTAATGCCATCCATTTCTCTGCAAATTCTATGATTTTGTCATTTTTTAATGCAGAGTAATACTCCATTGTGTATAAATGCCACATTTTTTTAATCCATTCGTCTATTAAAGGGCATCTAGGTTGGTTCCACAGTCTTGCTATTGTGAATTGTGCTGCTATGAACATCGATGTAGCAGTGTCCCTGTAGCATGCTGTTTTTAGGTCTTTAGGGAATAGACCAAGAAGGGGAATAGCTGGGTCAAATGGTGGTTCCATTCCCAGCTTTCCAAAAAATCTCCATACTGCTTTCCAAATTGGCCGCACCAATCTGCAGTCCCACCAGCAATGTACAAGTGTACCCTTTTCCCCACATCCTCGCCAGCACTTGTTGTTGTTTGACTTCATAATGGCTGCCAGTCTTACTGGAGTGAGATGGTATCTTAGGGTGGTTTTGATTTGCATTTCTCTGACTGCTAGAGATGGTGAGCATTTTTTCATGTACTTGTTAATTGATTGTATGTCCTCCTCTGAGAAGTGTCTGTTCAGGTCCTTGGCCCATTTGTTGATTGGGTGTTTGTTCTCTTATTGTCTAATTTTTTGAGTTCTTTGTATACTCTGGATATTAGGGCTCTATCTGAAGTGTGAGGAGTAAAGATTTGTTCCCAGGATGTAGGCTCCCTATTTACCTCTCGTATTGTTTCTTTTGCTGAGAAAAAACTTTTTAGTTTGAGTAAGTCCCATTTGTTGATTCTAGTTATTAACTTTTGTGCTATGGGTGTCCTATTGAGGAATTTGGAGCCCGACCCCACAGAATGTAGAATATAGCCAACTTTTTCTTCTATCACACGGTGTGTCTCTGATTTGATATCAATATCCTTGATCCATTTTGAATTAACTTTTGTGCATGGCAAGAGAAAGGGATTCAGTTTCATTTTGTTGCATATGGATTTCCAGTTTTCCCAGCACCATTTGTTGAAGATGCTATCCTTCCTCCATTGCATGCTTTTAGCCCCTTTATCAAATATAAGATAGTTGTAGTTTTGTGGATTGGTTTCTGTGTCCTCTATTCTGTACCATTGGTCCACCCGCCTGTTTTGGTACCAGTACCATGCTGTTTTTGTTACTATTGCTCTGTAGTATAGTTTGAAGTCTGGTATCGCTATACCACCTGATTCACACTTCCTGCTTAGCATTGTTTTTGCTATTCTGGGTCTTTTGTTTTTCCATATGAATTTCATGATTGCTTTCTCTATTTCTACAAGAAATGCCATTGGGATTTTGATTGGCATTGCATTAAACCTATAGAGAACTTTTGGTAATATCGCCATTTTGATGATGTTAGTTCTGCCTATCCATGAACAGGGTATATTTTTCCATCTTCTAAGATCTTCTTCTATTTCTCTCTTTAGGGTTCTGTAGTTTTCATTGTATAAGTCTTTCACCTCTTTTGTTAGGTTGATTCCCAAGTATTTTATTTTTTTTTGAAGATATTGTGAATGGAGTGGTTGTCTTCATTTCCATTTCAGAGGATTTGTCGCTGATATACAGGAATGCCTTTGATTTATGCGTGTTGATTTTATATCCTGCCACTTTGCTGAATTCATTTATTAGCTCTAATAGTTTCTTTGTAGACCCTTTTGGGTCTGCTAGGTATGGAATCATGTCATCTGCAAATAGTGATAATTTAAGTTCTTCTTTTCCTATTTTTATGCCTTTAATTTCTTTCGTCTAATTGTTCTGGCCAGTGTTTAGAGAACTATGTTGAACAGAAGTGGTGAGAGAGGGCATCCCTGTCTTGTTCCAGATTTTAGAGGGAATGCCTTCAATTTTTCTCCATCCAGAATGATGCTAGCCTGAGACTTGGCATAGATTGCTTTTACAATATTGAGGTATGTTCCTGTTATCCCTAGTTTTTCTAGAGTTTTGAACATAAAGGGATGCTGTACTTTGTCGAATGCTTTTTCCGCATCTATCGAGATGATCATATGGTTCTTATTTTCAAGTCTATTGATATGGTGAATAACATTTATTGATTTCCGTATATTGAACCAGCCTTGCATCCCAGGGATGAATCCTACTTGATCATGGTGCACAATTTTTTTGATATGTTTTTGTATCCGATTCGCCAGAATTTTATTGAGGATTTTTGCATCTAGGTTCATTAGAGATATTGGTCTGAAGTTTTCTTTCTTTGAAGTGTCTTTGTCTGGTTTAGGTATCAGGGTGATGTTGGCTTCGTAGAATGAATTTGGAAGTTCTCCCTCTTTTTCAATTTCCTGAAATAGCTTGAAAAGTATTGGTATTAGTTCCTCTTTAAAGGTTTGTAAACTCTGCTGTATACCCATCCGGTCCTGGGCTTTTCTTAGTTGGTAGTCTTTTGATGGTTTCTTCTATTTCCTCAATTGATATTGGTCTGTTTAGGTTGTCTATATCCTCCTGACTCAATCTGGGCAGATCATATGACTTAAGAAATTTATTGATGCCTTCACTATCTTCTATTTTATTGGAGTATAAGGATTCAAAATAATTTCTAATTATCTTCTGTATTTCTGAAGTGTCTGTTGTGATATTGCCTTTTTCATCCCGTATGCTAGTAATTTGAGTTCTCTCTCTTCTTCTCTTCGCTAGCATGGCTAAGGGTCTGTCGATTTTGTTTATTTTTTCAAAGAACCAACTTTTAGTTTTGTCAATTTTTTCAATTGTTTCTTTTGTTTCAATTTCATCTCTGATTTTAATTATTTCTTGCCTTCTACTTCTTTTGCTGTTGTTTTGCTCTTCTTTTTGTAGGATTTTGAGATGAAGTATGAGATCATTTATTTGTTGGTTTTTTCTTTTTTTAAGGAATGAACTCCATGGAATGAATTTTCCTCTTAGAACTGCTTTCAATGTGTCCCATAGATTCCGATATGTTGTGTCTGTGTTTTCATTTATCTCTAAGAATTTTTAATTTCCTCCTTGATGTCTTCTATAACCCATTGATCATTCAGTAACCTATTGTTCATTCTCCAAGTGATGTATGCTTTTTCCTTCCTTCTTTTATCGTTGATTTTCAGTTCCATTCCATTATGATCAGATAGTATGCATGGTATTATCTCTACTCCTTTCTATTGTCTAAGAGTTGCCCTGTGATATAATATATGATCTATTTTTGAGAAGGATCCATGTGCTGCTGAGAAAAAAGTGTAACTGCTTGATGTTGGGTGGTATATTCTATATATGTCTATTAAGTCTAGGTTATTAATTGTGTTATTGAGTTCTATAGTTTCCTTATTCAACTTTTGTTTGGAAAATCTGTCCAGTGGCAAGAGAGGTATGTTGAAGTCTCCCATGATTATTGTATGGTGGTCTATTAGACTCTTGAACTTGAGAAGAGTTTGATGAACATAACTGCACCATTGTTTGGGGCATATATATTTATGATTGTTATGTCTTGTTGGTGTATGGTTCCCTTGAGCAGTATGTAGTGTCCCTCTTTATCCCTTTTGATTAACTTGGGCTCGAAATCTATTTTATTTGATATGAGTATGGACACTCCTGCTTGTTTCCGAAGTCCATATGAGTGATATGATTTTTCCCAACCTTTCACCTTCAGCCTATGTATGTCTTTTCCTATCAAATGCGTCTCCTGTAGGCAGCATATTGTTGGGTCTTGTTTTGTGATCCATTCTACTAGCCTGTGTCTCTTGATTGGTGAGTTTAAGCCATTAACATTTAGGGTTATTATTGAGATATGGGTTGTTGTTCCAGCCATATTTGTTTATTTCTGTTACTAAACCTGGTTTGTTTTCCTCTTTGATTATTTCCCCCCCTTTACTGTCCTACCTCCCACGGTTGGTTTTCATTGTTATTTTCCATTTCCTCTTCCTGTAATGTTTTGCCGAGGATGTTTTGAAGAGATGGTTTTCTAGCTGCAAATTCTTTTAACTTTTGTTTATCGTGGAAGGTTTTAATTTCATCTTCCATCCTGAAGCTTAATTTCGCTGGATACACAATTCTTGGTTGGAACCCATTTTCTTTCAGTGTTTGAAATATGTTATTCCAGGATCTTTTAGCTTTCAGAGTCTGTGTTGAAAGATCAGCTGTTATCCTGATTGGCTTACCCCTAAATGTAATCTGCTTCCTTTCTCTTGTAGCTTTTAAAATTCTCTCCTTATTCTGTATGTTGGGCATCTTCATTATAATGTGTCTAGGTGTGGATCTCTTATGATTTTGCACATTCGGCGTCCTGTAGGCTTCTAGGATTTGGGATTCTGTCTCATTCTTCAAGTCTGGGAAGTTTTCTCGTATTATTTCATTGAATAGATTGCTCATTCCTTTGGTTTGGAGCTCTATACCTTCCTGTATCCCAATGACTCTTAAGTTTGGTCTCTTGATGTTATCCCATATTTCTTGGATGTTCTGCTCATGGTTTCTTAACAGTCTTGCTGAGCTGTCTATATTCTTTTCAAGTTGAAATACTTTGTCTTCATTGTCTGATGTTCTATCTTCTAAGTGTTCTACTCTGCTGGTAGTATTCTCCATTGAGTTTTTAAGTTGGTTTATTGTTTCCTGCATTTCTAGGATTTCTATTTGTTTGTTTTTTATAACCTCTATCTCCCTGTATAGTTGATCTTTTGCTTCCTGGATTTGTTTGTGTAATTCATTGTCGAAGTGATCTTTCATTGTCTGATTTTGCTGTCTAATGTCTTCCTTGATACTCCAGATCATCTGAAGCATGTATATCCTGAATTCTTTATCTGACATTCCATCTGCTGCAGCAGTTACCTCTTCTAAATTTGAGTTGACCTGCATTGCTTGTGGTCCTTTCTTTCCTTGTCTTTTCATACTGCTTGCGTTTCTTTCTGCTTGGTGAAACTGTTGTGTTTTTGAAAATTTTCCCCCCTATATATTTATATTGCTCTTGTATAGTTGAAAAGTCTCCCTTGCAGGGTCGGGCGGCGGTCTGCCTACCTTGCAGGCGCGGGCGGCGGCTCTGCCCTGCCCCTCCTACCCGGCCTGCTGACCACTGGGCCTGTGCTGCCCGTCGGTCACAGGTCTGCCCACCTTGCGGGCACGGGTGGCGGCTCCGCTCCGCCCCCTCTCCAATTGGGGTCACGCGATCACCACGCCGGCGAGCCGCTGGGCCTGCTCCGGGCACGGGTGGCGGCCCGGCTCCTCCCCTCTGGCTCTATGACAAAGCGAGAGAGATTCGGGTGTCTGTGACTCACCCTCCCTACCAGGATACCAACTGTTTCTGTCGCCACCAGTATTGATGAAGTCCTCTCCTCCGCCTCTTTCTGATGACATCAGATCTCTGCCATGTTGGTATCCTATGTGAATGGCAGCATTTTGTTCCCTTTGCAGGGTAACCAAAGCAAAGGGTGAGTCCTGACCGGCCCTCACAGGCCCCTTCTCAGTCCTGTTGCCACTGCCCATGAAGGCTTGGTTGGTATTTACCTCCACAGTACTCAGCAGGACCCGGACCGAGAAGCAGTTTCCGCAGGCTCCTTAGCCCTGGGCCAGAGCAGTTCCGGGAGCCGGAACTCGGCCGCTCCGTGCTCGGTGTATGCTCTGATAAGAGCAGGCTCCAAGAAGCAATTTCCGCGGGTTATTTAGCACTGAGCCTGAGTAATTTGTCTGCAAGCAGCAGGCGAATGGCAGCCTGAAATTACCTGTTCTATGGCTGAATGAGCTGCGATCAGTCGAAAACAGGGATGGTGATGTCAGCTCTCCAAGATCGTGGCCGCTGGCCTCCTCTGTGGTCTGACCGGTGTGGAGAACCGAATTGGACTGCTTCCTTCCCCCGTCTCCAACCCAGAATTCAGCACTGAGTACGGTGCTTGCACGGCCGGCAGAAACTGCAGCGCTGTATCCCTGCGTTGCTATCTCCTTGTTTCCCAGCACGCACGGCAGACTCTAGCAGCGGGGCGATTTGCTGAATAAGCAGTGTGACCCTCCGTGCGACAAATCTCTCGCGTTTGAGTCCCCGTAGCCGATCCTCATGCGATGGAAATCCTTCCTCCAGGTTCTGGAGCAGCCCACTATTGCTGGAAATTCCTAACAAGATAGACTTTAGCCGTCCTGACTCGTCATTCTCCCACACAGTGACGCGGCACACGGGGGCAATGCACTCCCCTCGCCGCCATCTTCCCTCCCCCCATATTGTCTCATTTAAACATCACAACAAAATTTAGAGAGGTATGGAGAACAGAAAAAGCTGGCATTATTCAACTCATAAGTAACAGAATAAGGAATCAAACCCAAGCAAATTTGTTCCATAATACACAGTCTTAAGTTCTTCTTGTTCTTTCACATTATGGGATGGTGTCAGTCCCTTATATCCTGCCTCTACTCAAATACTGTAAATAGTACAGAAAACACTACACCACCTACCAAGGTTTGAATATAAATTAACACACTATGTTTATCAACATTTTATATATTTTAGGTTTGAACTTTTATCACTAAATCTGGTGGGACATAAATATGCAAATATATATGTATGTGTGAGTGTGTGTAAGAACTTGATATGAAATAATATTACAGAAAATTCTGTATTTCACCAACTAGTAGAGTATAAATTAAATTTGTAATTCATTCCTTTTTCATATGCCCTTAGTAATGCAAATCATAATTATTATGATAAAAATTACATGATCATCACTCATACATTATTCATCTACATAATACAAATATAATTTGTACTTCACATCTAACTTGCAATTATTTTCCAGAATAAGGGTGTATTTATCAATAAATACTTATGAACCAAACAAATTTATGATGAATCTTTTTAGTGACATTAGCTTAATGCATGTTCATAATTATCAATATGGAAAAACTTTTAAAATAAAAAAAATTAAATTTTAAGATAGGCTTAGTTTGAATGCTCAGTATATGATTAATAACCATGTACCCATTACATGAAGTAGTTGCTTATCAACATACATCCACAATTTTTAAAATACATGTACGTTATTATCTAGCTAGCTACCAAAACATAGCTAATTATCATATATATTTTTAAGCACATAAAAATGCATAAGCCTTCTGTGAAAACACAGGTAAAAATATTAATAATTGAGAAAGTGTTTGTCTACTTTGAGATCCTAAGTGTCATTTAACTAACCTCATTTTTCACTGTCTGAAGGACAAATGGAAATTAAACCAAAAGAAAGAGAGAGAGAAGAGAAGAGAGAAAGACAGATAAATATGGTGCTTTAATTATGAGATCATGTGACTATCATCTCTGTTAATGAAAAAATTTTGTATGCAGATTAGCATACTGAAATATAAATTAGAAGAGTGTAGTTATTTGAATGGTAGGTTATGAAACAAACTGTAAAAAGCTTTTGTACAAAATGCTTTCAAATTGATGCTGGTTTCTGATGGCAGGGGACTGACCTAATTAAGATGCTTAACTAGATTGAGTGACTATATATTTCCAGTCTGAGTTCTCAAAATGATTTCATGTGCTGGCAGTTAGGAAAATATAGAGACCACAGGGGGATTGATCTTGTGACCTCAGCTTCATTAGTTGCATACACTTAATGAAGTGAGTTAGCAGGGTCCCAGGAATGGCTGGGACACGTGTCATCATTACTCATCTGTCTGTGTGTAGATATTTCACTGTAATGAAAGTAAAAGCTACCTCAGTGATTTTGTCCTTGTGTATAAAAAGGACAGCTCAACTCTGCCTCTTTTGCTTTATTTTTAGCAGTGTATGAAACTTCACCAATACTCTTTTGGTCTTTTCTCAGCTTGTTCTCATCTCATTATTTCATAAATCACAAATGTGCAGCTTTTAATGACTCATATAATAGAGTATAGACATTAGAGTGTTTAATCAGTTCTTTCAGCAAACTTTCTTTGTATGATATCTTGTTATATATGTCATACTGTGCTCATTTTGATATCCAGGAATCAAGATTGATGTGCACTATCATGAAAATATTATCAACAATAAATTCAAATTATTCTATAAAGTGTCATTATCAGATATACTCCCAAATACTGTAGGAAAATTCCTAATCCTTTAAACACTTCTCATCAAACAATTAGAAGTAGTAATGGAAGATAGTAAATTGAGTATTGACAATTTAGAATTTTAAATGCCTTCTTGAATGTGAGGATAAAAATCAGCTATATAATATTAACTGAGAATTAGCAAAGTATAGGCTCAAGATCACACTAAAACTTCTTGACAGGTTACATTTAATTTTCCAATGAACTTTTTAGAATAGCTTTATTAAAAGTCAAATACTGCAATATCACATATTTTCCAAACAGTCTCTCCAGTCTCTCTCTCTCTCTCTCTCTCTCTCTCTCTCTCTCTCTCTCTCTCCCTCCCTCCCTCCTCCCTCCCTCCCTCCCTCATCTCTGATGCATAGTTGCAACAAAATTCTCCTTGCTAGTGAGGGTCAATCTCCTCCTCAAGTAATTGACTCCCTTCTTTGCCTGTTACTTCATTGGTATGAGGCATGGGGGTGTTCAAATTGTATTGCAAATGAAACACTTTTAAATTCCCTAGTGGTAGATTCCTTCTTTTACAACAAAGCCCACTAGATCAGTGAAGCCTAACAAATGGGGCAGAAAACAAATAATTTGTTCCATGTTATTTGATCATCAGGAATAATAGTGACAGAAACCCATGTAGTACCCAAGTCTAACTAGAGTTCCAAGTGGTGGGCATAAATTTTGACATCACTAGGCTCTGTTCCCTTGGATTGGATGAGTTAAGACAAATATGGGAACTGCCAGAGGGAAGGAGTCTAGTCCCTAAAGGATAAAAAGTAACACATTGCCATTGGAATGATTAGAGTTGCTGAGCTCTTGCTATATTGCTTTTTACTCAGGACAATGTCTCTTCCTTAATCTGAATTATTTAGATATATATAGTAGGTGAGAATTTCTACTCAGGATACCAAAAAGTAGTCACTATAAGCTATGGCAGAAACTTATCTTCAACAGCTAGTTGATTTATTCTTGCTGAATCAATTTTATCCCTTCAGATTTGGAACTTGAGGATTGGACTGGCAACTTTTATTTTGTATTACTAGACATCCTCCTTTGTAATGTCACAGATATTTATGAAAAAAGTATCATATCACTTCAGCTCCATGGATAGGTGTGTAACTTTGTCACTTCACAGAGATCAAATGTAATACTAGAGACTAACATAAACACTACCTGGTGGCATGATGAAGCGTAATTAGTTCTTCAGTTGCCTGGAGTATAAGAACAGGAGCTACTGTGGACATGGAAGTTTCCAGGCAATTAGAGTTACTATAATCAGCCACATGAGAATTGTGATAGTCTGAAAGAGGTCCATACTGTTCTAATTTCCAAAACAGATATTTGGGAACAGCTTGTCAAAGATAACGTGAATCCACAGTCATAGGTCACAGTACAGAACCTCAGCTGATCCTAGCAGAAAGAATGAAAGAAAAAATATTAAAGACCTTTTCAAGACAGGTGTAGAGAAGATGCTTTAATATTGACCTGTTCGTAAGAGTCTGAAGTAATACTATGTAATACTAAAGCAAAAACCCTGGGTAGATTTTCATTGTCCTATCCCAAATGGGGGAAGAAAGTAATGTTCCTAATGCAATTGGCACTCTCTCTGATGGTGCCCTTGAAGATTGTTCTTCCTTCCAGTAAGACTTTGTGTATGATTGTGATTCTTTCTCTTCAGCTCCAAATTTTAGAGCATCCTCCTTGTGCTTTATGTCTGTATTGAAGTTATTGGGGATCCAAGTAGCTTTTGCAGGTGGGATAGACAATAGGACCCTCCTGCCCAGTTCACAGGGTCTCATCATTTAGCTCACATCAGTTCATGATGTAAGAATCTCTGTCTTTTCTAAATATTTTAACAGTTGATCAGATAGCAGGGTATGCCAAAAGTCTTCTGCCACTCTCAAATTGCAGAGCTCAGAAAGCTCATCGTCATCATTCTTACCAGCAGTTAGAATTTGAAATGATCCTCCAAAACTTCCTGTTATTTCAGTAGGTCATTGTGGTGACTCTGCGTGCCCATGGGAGAGTGATTCACTGTTATCTGCCCATCTCCAAGTGGTTTTACCACTTCTATGCCAATGAATAGAGATCACCTGAACTCTTCACGGTGCCTGGCACCTCTCTTCCTGCCAGGAATGACCTAGGCTTATTTTGGATTTTTCTTTTTCTGACTTTTCTTTATTTGCTTCCCTTTTCTTCTGTCACCATCACACTTTCATTGTAGACCCTTTCACATATGCATTTAAGCACAACTATTCATTCAAGAACCTATCGCTTCATATCTTAAAGCATAGGACCATGTACAAAGCAAATAGTTTTCAGAAAACTGACTAGCTGTAAATGCTACATATAAAATAATGTATAAGGAGGTTAATATTTTGGGAAGAAACTTAAGATTTATATTTTCAGTTTTGCTTTACTATCTTTATTATTAAAAATTGTAATTTTAAATAAGATGTACTTATAATATTCAATGATGTTGGGCTGGGGTTATGGTTCAGTGGTAGAGCGCTTGCCTAGCACACTGGGTTCAATTTTCAGCACCACATATAAATCAATCAATCAATCAATCAATAAAGGTCCATTAGCAACTAAAAAAAGTATTTTTAAAAATATTCAATGATTTTATTTTTTTTGGAATATAAAATTTAATATCCTGTAAATGATAAATGTCCCTTTGTCCATAATTCTAAAATGTCATCTGTTTGGATGTACTATTTTGAATACATAATAACCACGTTTTATATTGTGGCTTATTTTCATAGTGCCACGTAACATGCACTATTTTGTGAGTCTGTTCTTTCAGAGGATCTTCATTCTTGTTAGTTTTCAAGACTTTCCAGGTTCATAGGAGCTGAGTTTTTACTATAAATTTTATGACTCTAAAACCATTAGAAGAACATCAATGCTACTTTAAATTGGTTTTCTGGAGAAAATGTAATATGTTTGATGAATTAAAATAAAAAGATGAAAGCATAACAGCATATTGGATTACTTGTTAATTTTTCTTTCTCAAATGTTTTATATTGAAGAGGATTGATTTGTGAAGTACATTTTCAAGCCAATTTCACCTTTGTTTCTAGAAAAACTACATTTTGTCCTAGAATGCTATTGACATTTCATCAGAGGAAATAGATTCAGAATTGCTGCCCAGTAAAATCTATCTTAGCAATAGTTCTCTATCTTTCAGTAAAGACAATGCAATTGACCTTGGGTGAGAGGATAAAAAGCTGCCATTATGAAGTGACAGAATAACTGGTTGCCTTTCTCTGCTAAGTTCTTTTGCCATCACAGAGTTCTTTGAGTCATGCCTTCATATAGAAGAGGAACAAATCCAATAACTACAAAAACCTGAATTATACAACTGCTTCATCTTTCTCAATTTAAATGGATAGGTTTATCAAAAATAAAAATAGAACATCAAACACATTCAGAGATCATAAACATGAATGAAATGGGAGTTAAAAGTGTATTGCCATCTGAAAACATCACAAGTCAATTTCGTATAGCCAAAATTGTTTATCTGTGTGCCTTGCCTCATTTAAGCCTGCAAAGATAGAATCCATTTTTGCAATCCAATTAATAAAATAAAACCATTAATTTTCTCTTCCTCAATAATTATTTGAAATAAACTTCTTATATAGAAAACATTTGATGTCAAGTAACCATTTAATTCCTTTAACAAGGTTAAACCTATTGTTTGAAATGCAATTATTTCCATTATTATATTATATTAAATGATAAGGATCATGCAACTATCCTGAAAGTTCTTTTAAAGGAGTTCTCCTGGTCCTCATTTCTACTCAGTCTCTAATCAGTTATTTCTCTGAATCTTTTCTTTTCATTCATTATACTGGGGGAGTTTATTCTCCACAAGAGCCTTTATTTATTTATTTTATTATTATCATTAAAAGTAATTTCCATTGAAAGCATAAAACTTTATATAGATTTGAAAAATTATATCACTTGAATAACCATGTAAAAAATTCTCTGAAATGAATTGCTATGGTTTGGATATGAGGTGGCCCCTAAAAACTCCTGTGTTAATGGGGGAGATTAAATTGTTAGATTATGAATGCTGAATTATGAATTCACCTAATGGGTGAATTAATCCATTTGTTGTATCAACAATCTGAATGGATTACTGGATGGTAACTGTAGGCAGGTGGCGCATGCCTGGAGGAAATAGATGTGGGGGAGGTTGCCTTGAAGATGATATATTTGGTCCCTAGCTCTTTGCACTCTCTCTGCTTCCTGGCTACCATGCATTGAGCAATTTTGCTCTACCATGCCACTCTATGCAAATGTTTAGCTTCACCTCAGACCCAGAGCAATGAAGCTGAGTTTCATGGACAGTACCTTTGAAACCTTGAGCCAAAATACTCTTTTCCTCTTCTAATTCGCTCTTGTCTGTATTTTTGTCCCAGCAATGAAAAGCTGAATATGAAAGAATAAATATCAATATTTAATTTATTAAATTGTTACACATCAGAGACTCCACTGATGCTTCTGGAAGCATTTTAAAACTATACCTTGTATCTTTTCTCTTCAATGAGATGGCTTATTATATTGTGTTAGGCAGAAAAATAGTTATCCAGCATGTCCACATCCTATTCTGAGCAAATGCATTATCTTATATGTTGAAAGACCTTGCAGATGTAACTTAAGGCTCTAGAGATGTGGAGATATCATGGTACTTTGATAAACAAGTATCCTTATAAGGGAATGAGAGAAGCAGCAGTGTCAGATGAGAAAGGGGTAATTGCTACAGTGATGTCATTAAGTAAGTGAGAGAGTTTGAGATCTATAGCACAACTAAGAAATAGCTTAAAACATCTTTCCAAAAATTACAAAAGACAAGAAAGATCAGATGAGTATATTTAGATATGGGTATATGCAATTGTGGAAATTTTTCTGCATTTATTTTGGTTCCTAAATGAAATAGTGAAAAGGGTGAGCAGATCTCTTGGAGGTGAGCAGAGGAAATTTGAAATAGCCATCAATAAAGTAAAAAGAGGGAAGTAAAGAGATGGTTTTGTTTCACAAAACCAAAGATCACATGAAATTAGGACATGTCTTCAAAGCCATCACATTCATCACCTCTATATGTGAAAAGTAAGTGTAAAGTTGGAGTTTTCTAAGGGTGGACTTTTTGGTAAATGTATGGTAGAGGAAATGGGAATTGAAGATACTAGAACATAAGATCTCTATGTAATTCTTTGAAGAGAGCTCAAATACTAGTAGAAGCCTTCAAAAAAATTTGGCTTGCTCCTCTATAGTCTAAATTCAACACAAACACTAAAACCATCCTTTTAAAATTTAGTTCAGATCATTTCATACCTTGTTTTAAAAGGCTCACTATAAAACTTCTATCAGGTCACCAGAGTTTCCCATCTTTTCCAACCAACTGACAATGCTTCCTGCTGATATTAAACTTGCTGTGTGCATTCTTGTAACTTGAGACATTTCCCTATTTGCATGAGCCATTCCCATGACAGTGAACAACCTTCTGAGAAGTCTTTTCTTTGCTAACTAGACACATTTTTCCATCCTCTGCTCAAATCTCGTATTTTTAATGAGGCCTGCCTCAACCACTCTGTTTAACTCCGCACCTTATCACTCTGCCACTCTCAGGATTCCACGTCTCTCTTGCGTCTCTACCTTTTATTTCACAGTTTTGTATGTTACGTAATGAACTGTTTGTTATATTAGAGAAATTTCTTAGTGCCTTCTAAAATGTCAATTCCAGAAAGAAGGGGCCTTACTCTCTTTTATTTACTTATATAGCTGAAGTGTAGTGTATAAATCATTATGTGGCCTACATACTTCACTCCATAAACCCATAAATTTTATTGCATTGAAGAGTACTATTGGTATTTTTTTTCTCATTTACTCTGTTCCCTCCCGCACACTCCTCCATGAAGCCATCCTTTTGGGGATCTGTTATTCTGATATTCCATAATGGGCCTACCTGCATCCAAAGACATATTCCCATTATGTGGACTCTTCTTCTAGAAATCCATCTTTCTGAAATAACCATTTCCTTTCACAGTTCTTTTTCACCAAAGCTATCAAATATGAAGACCATATCACAATGCATTTATGATCAGAGTTCCTGATGTTAATTTTCTTCATTTTTGTAATGCATTAATTTCACAATGTACAAAAAAATGCATTTTGAAGCAAGAAGAACTATGTAAGTGTAGTGCATAGCTACTGTTATCTGTTGAGTAGTACAATACATAGCACAAAAGGGTTTGGGAAGAATTAAATGAGATAATATTTACATTTTTTTTAATTTACTGTCAAGTGTTTGAGATATATATATATATATATATATATATATATATATATATATATTTTTTTTTTTTTTTCTTCTCTGTGAATTTTGACTGTAGTTAAGCCAAGTCTACATGGTTTAAACATTTAGTCTTTTCCATGGACACAACCTTCTTTCCATCCTCAGGGCCTTTGCAATGGTACTTTCTCAGTCCTTCATTTCTCTCTTCCCAGGGCCTGCATGACCAGCACCTCCTTCCTAAGGTTTTGTTTTCAGCAAGAGGACTTCCCTTACCAGCCTGTTCACAGCAGCCCTTGACTCTTACCCTTGTTATTCACATCAGTTCTGTATGTGTGTGTGTGTGTCTGTGTGTGTGAGTGTTTAAGTATTCATCTTGTAATGTTTTGAGCAACCAATTAAAAAAAAAGCCAGATATATTATTAGGCTATTTAGTCCAGGGACTGAAACTGTGAAACTTCCACAACAAGAAGAATCAAGACTCTGTTCTCCTAGTATAATGCTTAGCACTATTCTTTCTCAACATTATATTAGTTAAAAACAACAATTTCTACTTTAAAATTTGTGGGTTTTTCCTTTTGCTTTTTAAAAACATATTATTTGAATTATACAAGTGATTTAAGAAATAAATAATATTTCTTTTGTCTTTAGGATATAAATATTTGTATATTTTTTGTCCATGAATTAACTTATTCTCTTCATAGGACTACGGTTAAAATGACATAAAATGGAATTAATGAAATGATACTTACATATCATCCATTTAAAGTTTTCACTTAACCAAAAGTACAAAATTAAAATATAAATATATTTATCTGATGTCACACACTTCAGTGGCTTTACTGGAATGAAAATAATGCCTTAAGCAGAATAACAGACTGTCTTACATCTGTGAATTTTCAAGTTTTGACCAATATCAGTGTGGCTTGAGGCTGTTGGACATCTGGTAAGTTTCACTCCTGAATTTTGGCATATATTTGTTTGCTATTTTGGGGGGAAAAATAAATGTTTGTATGTGTGACTAGGATGTTTATGAGAAATGCATTTAGAATTTTTAAAATTCCTCATAGCTTTTAATCCTATTTTTTTCTGTTACATTTATAGAAATAAAACCAGGAAACTTTTTAAAGCAATGCCAAAATAGTAGCCAAGCATTTTGCAAACAATTTAGAAAAAAAAATTAAAGTGTCAAACTTTGTGATTTATGTTGATAATTCTTCTTTACTAATGACATTCAATTCTTACACTATATTACTTTTCAATTACCAGATGACTGAAAGAGTAAAACAAGGACTTGAGATTTAACTCCAATTTCACACACCGAGTAAGTAACCTTATTTTTTCTCTCCCTTGGTTATTGGTTTTATCTTTAACATCTAGGTTATGTCTTATGCAGCACTAGGTAGTCTCTTCTCTCAGGAAATTTACAATCTTGTTAATGACTATGGAGATATAACGAGGAAGTCAATTCAATAAGTGATAGATGCCAGGAAAGCAGTTATCTCCAGATCTCTGACTGAGCTAAGAGGTTCAAATGACACAACCAGAGCCCTGAATAAACCTATTATTCATGCTCTCCTATGTCATAAGCCTGCCAGCTGAGGCGTGAAAAATTTGCCTTAATGATAGTGTGCCCACACTTCCCAATTTACACCCATTGTCCAACTTAATTAATAACACCTCTTTTTACTCTCAAATAACTGGTTTAAATATTTTTGTCCTCCTATTTAATGCTCTCATGAGCATCAGGAAACAGAAAAAAAAAGAAAAAAGAACTATGCCAAATTACTCTTTCATGCTGCCTTTTCCTACCAAGCATGAAATGTATACATCCTGTTTCCCTGCTCCAGCAGCTACCATCCAAGTATGGACATGGTTTAACTCAAGGTGCAAACTGCATTGAGGAACTTACTCCTTATGCATGAAAGGAAACCCTCCTTTACAAAAGATCAAGAGCTAGGCTTGTATTTTTATCCTTTATATAAATATGACCTTTGAATGAAATTTTTTTAAATATCTGATTATAAATCCTGAAATGGTTCCTTCAAGCTACAACTCTTGCCATTCTGTTGACATACACTTGCATTGGCAGCAGTATTATAATACTGCACTGTTTTGTATGATTCCTTATCCTTCTGACTTGTGCTTCTCCTTCATAGCTCATTGTGAGAACTATGCAGCCATACCTTCCCACCTCACTCATGTTTCCCAACAATGATCACAACTAGTACTCTAAAAGAATCTTGGATTCTCCACACACTTTTTAGACATAAGTCACACTGGAGATATTGTCAGACCACTTTCTGGAAATCCCTATTATAACGCCCTGCAGTTACTCCTGAAGCACTGGATATGTCAGAACTCTCTGAAAAACATCTGACCCATTATAAGATTCTTATTTCACTTACAAGAAGTTTCTTAATTTATTGTCCTCTACTTACCTAGAGAAACAACAAGGAAATCTAAGGGAACCAAAATTAAACTATTAAACTATTAAAATTAAACTATCTTGTAATACAGGACAAGAACCTTTGTGCACAATCATTTTGGATTCTTACTCTAATATCTAAGTGCAAATACATCTTACTAGTCTATTTATCCATCAAATTATGTATTTATCTGTCTAATTCTAACATGACTTTGACAGTGAATTAATCTTTGCTGATTGTTTTTGTGAAGAATGTGAGGAGCCAGCCATTTGAGGAAACAGGAGCTTAAAACGGCCATCATTAGACAACACCAATTGCAGACCTGCAGGAATTGCTGCCACTCATTATGGTCCTAGGACACTGCATCTTATTTTGTATATTTTGCATTTAAAAATCTTATATACTCTCCCTGATGGTTTCTACCGTGGACTGAGTGCCACTAAACTGCTTGATCAATCTCCTTCTTACCCTTTATGGGGCTACATAGAAAGTTTTCTGAAGAAACCATCATTGCCGTAGGCTTCTCTAGAGCAGTTCATGTAGGTTCTCAGTATGCTGGAACACCTTGGATAACTTAAAAGCCACACTCATGTTCCAAAATGCACCTAACTCAAACTTTTCCTCCTGATTAAAATTGTTCTACCTTTTATTTTACTTATATTACCTGCTGTTCTGTTCTATGTGTCTGTGTACTTGTGTACAGGTAAGCAAAGGGCCACATACACATTTGGTGTTGTATTTGAATAATAGTATCACTTATCATTATTTTTAATTTTTAAATTATCTGCATTTTTAAAACCTCTTATGCCTAGTCTATACCACTGACTTCATAAAATCTCAAATATAAACATTTGTAGAATAATTGCAAATCAATTTTAATGTTTGATTCTAAGTAACAACATGATTATGCCACAGCACATACATAGTTGTTGGTCAAATGCCCAGATATTGTTATAAAGATATATTTTTAAAGTGATTTACATTAAATGAAGACTTTAAGAAAACAGATTCTTCTCCATGATGTAGGGTGAGCTTCCTCTAGTCAGCTGAATTCCTTAAGGGAAAAAGACTGAGGTTTTCTGAGGAGATGACAATTTTCCAGTAGCCTGCCTTAAAGCTTCTACTATATCTTCACTGGGTCTCCAACCTGCCATCTTGTCCTGCAGATTTGGTCTTGGAAGCCAAGACCTTACAATCATGGTAGCCAATTCCTTAAAATAACTATTATTTTTCTTTTAACCTTTCACGATATAAACATCTTGTCATTTTTTTTTTCTTTCTAGAACCCTATTATGCCAAATATGGATAACTGAACAATTTGTGTTTAACATTTATACTCTTGAAAAGGTAAATAGAATAGAAATACTTAAAAGAAAATAAATAAGTAAAAGATCCTAGAAAATTTAAAGTTGAAAATAGATTCAATTAATTAATTGTAATTACAAAGAAGAGAGTACAAACTGATTAGTGGGCAATTTTTTTATAGCATTATCTTACCACTAGTATCAACTGAGCTATTTCAGTGGAATTTAATTTGCTATAAGCTCTCTGATTAACTGGCTGAAAATTCTGAGAAACATGATGACATTAACACAAATTCAAAATTGTTCTTCTAACATTTCCTAGAATGGCCAAAAAAGTGAATAAGAGAGAAAGGCACTCATATTTAAAATCATATGTCACTTATTTCAACAGACATGAACTACTTGTAATATAAAGAATAAAAGACTGAAACTAATCACCCTAGGCCATTTCCAGGAAAGATTTTGTGGTTCAGGTATTCAGATAATACTTACTTACATTTGGAAAACAAAAATGTTTCCTGGGACAAATGCAGACAAATCCTTTTGAAGTCTTGCCCTTCCCTTCCCACTAACAGATTTATTTTTACAATCCTGTCAGGCTCTGTAAGGAGGAGCACACAGGCACAACAAGCAAAGAGCTGTGGAGCTTGTCTCTGGATTTTCTCTGGCTTGATTTTTCAAAAGTGGTTGAACTGCTTGAACACAGAAGACTAGCTTATCAAAGGCTGATTTTGGATGCACATATGGTCCTCTTGTTCTACAGGAAGTGTTTCTATTTGTGTACATTTCCCCTTGTGCAGAGCTTTTATTTGATGTGACTAGCATACAGTTATTATTTCTTCATGATGAAGAAATGCCATCTGAAGCTGTGACGATCTTCAGATGAGCTTAGATTTTAGTTTTCTATTACCCACTGGCTGTACATTACTTTATAGAGTGAAAAGACATCATCTCCATCCATTGTGACACAGCTCTCTCTGAAAATAGAGTCTAGAAAAAGTGCCATGGCCACACTGATTGTTTGGAGTTCCAGATAAATGAAGAAAACTGCATGTGGGTTTCAGAGATTTTAGTGCAAGTAGAAGAAAGCAACATAGACTAAAGAATAAAATAAAATGTCCAGATTCGATCACCAGATCATTGGTTTGAGAAGGTTTTATGTTAGCTGGTATAGACAAATTAATAAACAAATTTAAAAAACATTTAAAAAATATTTCTATTGCCACTGCCTGTACACCATAAGGTACCCACTTATACATCCAAACCTAAACCTGTTTAGAACATTCATTTTAACATATTTAAATTTTCATATTTTCTTTAGAGTTGTAAACTATTAAAAGTCATGATTTTGTTAATTTAACAACTGTAACAACCAAACTGAACATAGCTAATATATGTGTAAATGGGCTGTCTACTTTTTTTATTTTTTAAAAAATGTATAAAGATGTGAAATGAGAATAAACTTTAATTGTTAAGAAGTTTTTATATAGAATACATTCATTATATCTAATTCAGAAATATATTTTAAAACAAATTCTCATAGTGTCTTTAAAAAATATGTTGCATCTCACTGGCATCTTGGGGTATCTTCTACCAGCCATTTCCACGAGCAGTGAGGAAGAGGGTGACTGACTCTCAAGAACTGGTAGGAAAATGGTTTAAGTTTAGATCTATCTACTTAACCAGTGACATCTGCTTGATGGAAGGATAGCCTCTTCCCTTCTATTTCTTTCTGTCTCCCAAATCTTTTTATTATTATTATTATTATTATTATTATTACTCTTTTGTAGTTGTAAGTGGACAGAATGATTTTATTTTTATGTGGTGCTAAGAATCGAACCCAGGGCCTCACACATGCTAGGCAATCATTCTGCCACTGAGCTACAGCCCCAGCCCTCTGTGTTCCAGATCTTGAATGAGCCTGCGCTGGGAAACTCTAATTCAGACCTCACACAGATATGAGAGGATCGGAAAGGTATTGCTTACATTCTTCTCAGGATATTTCAGTGACTTAGAAGACCCTTATGGCATTGCAGGCCAAGAGGAGACTCAGAATTCATAACTTCATCCAACATGTCTCTATGTATAAATTTCACCCATATTCAAGCTTCCTCAATATGATGATAAACATTCACTGCATCCATCTAACATAGTGGTTAAATAAATATTATTCATACAAAACAAGACTGATTCATAGAAAAATGAAACATGCAATTGCATGTCAAAATTTACCCATCCTGTAGGAATGTTTATAATTTATATATCACAAACCTCATTCAAACTCTGCCACTAATTCATTAAATGATGTTTAATAAAAAATATAGATTGGCTTAACCACTATTAATAAAACCATTCTAGTTAATAGAGGGGGAAGAATAAAGAAAAATACTTGCAAAGACTATTTAAAGTTTTCAAATATGAAAGCTATGTTAGTCTTTCAATTTTCTTTTCCTTATAACTTTTACAACAGCTCACAATGTTGATTTTTGCTAATCATAATTTTTTTCTTCTGCTACTAGTTTCATGTTTGTTTTACCTTTTTACACAATTCACCTGCCAGGTAAAGAACTGTGAACCACACTTCAATTATCCAAGTCTACAGTATTACTTATCCATTTTCTTCCAGACATGAAAATCTTCTCTGTGTTCTCAGCCTCTTTTCCAATTTAAGGCCCTGGATTTTTTTTTAATAACATTTGAGGAACATACCCTAACTCTTATCCTAGAGTATTCTTTCTGATGGTAATGATAATATTTTCAATTTGTTTCTTGTTGGTTCTTTTACACTTTCCCTGAACATTCTTTCTAAAATCATGCCCTCATACACACAGTCCTCTCTGAAAGTATGATATTCATCGTGGGTTGAATGGCAGTCTCCAAAAAGATATGTAAACTTCCTTATCCCTAGGATCTGTGGCTGTGAACTTTATTTTGAGGAATCTTTCTACATCATGCACAAGAAGAATGAGGAATTATATTCCATTATATATGATGTATCAAAGTGTATTCTATTGTCATTTATAACTTATTTAAACAAATTTTTAAAAATAATTTTCAGATTAGATCATATGGGGTTATCTTGGTTATCCCTAAATTGACAAGTATCGTTGTAGGAGATAAACACAGAGGAGCAGTATAGAGAAGAGCAGGCACATGATGGTGGAGGCTGAGAAGTAGAGGTTGCCGCCCAATCCCAAGAAGTGGTTGGAACCCCAGGAAGAAGGAAGAGAAGAGAGAGGATTCTCTCCCAGAAACTGTGGAAGGAGCATGACAACTTCTCACCTCCACCTCTAGACTAGTGGAATAATTCATTTCTGTTTTTTTTTTTTTTTTTTTAAGTGACAGATTTGCGGTAATTTGTTATGGAAGCCCACAGGAAAGTAATACACTATTTTTTCTTATTACATCACATCATACAAAACTTCCTCTATTTACTTTTTCAATTATTCTAACTATCCTCTTTGATCTCTTCTCAGTGAAAGCCATATCTACTTTCTACATGACACAATTTAACATAGAATAGATTAAATATATATATATATATATATATATATATATATCTTTTCTTTACTAATATTGATTTATATTTACAAAAATGTGGCAAATTTATAATTATAAACTAGATTAAGAAACATGATTATTCTTCCCTTAAGATAAGCAATTTTCTGACTTCTAACACGATAGACTCACTTGGAATGTTCCCATTTTATAGGTGCAGAAACCAAAGCTGTGTCCTCCTGACCCAATCTCTGTGTGTGGTGAACTTTCATCTATTTTTAGGGTACCAGCAAGGGCAAGAACTTATTCACTGGATTTATCCTGTAGTTTAATCAGTGGGAGTGGGCAGGGGAAAGTGTGTATAGTTTTTAATAAATTGTTGTCAAAATAGCTCAGTTGCAAAGTTGTTAAGAGTGAAACTCAAAGACCTTTATTTTGTTTTCAGATTTCATAGATATTCTTATATCAATCCTTCCTTCTTAGTCTCCATAATTTCAACCTAATTATCCATATCTCCTTAGCCCTCTTGATCACATCGTACAGATAAAAGCTCTAACAGCTTTAAATGAATATTAATAACTTGATAAGGTTATTAAAATGTGATTATATTTCCAATTAATGTTATAATTTTTAAACAAGATACATGCCAGAGAGAAGATGAAATGCCTTGAATTATGTCTGATGCATATGTGCATGCTTTATATTCTAAAAATTCAAGCTAGTTCTTAATGTACTTGTAAATAATTCTAATGCATAGTTTTCTAGCTACCCAATATTGAATATTATATTAAATTTCTATTTGATCAATAATTTTGAAGCAAATAAACTTCACATGATAAAACAAGAATCTAAACCTACTGTTTTAACATTAATAAGTGGATAACTGCACAAACTCAAATGATCATCAATTTATTGCCCTGGGTTAGTTCTCTGTTTTGAAATCCAGGTCTATCTTCTGCCCTAGGGAAAGATGGAACAGCTGTTGGTGCAAGTTGTTTCCTTGCTGGGAGAAAATTGAAACTGTTACAGCTTAAACACTATCCACAGAGTTATTTACATCACAGGTGTTAGTCATCTGGAAGAAATTCTAACTTTAAGGAGATGTAAATATTTTCTGCTCTTCTACACTTTTAAAAATTAATGGGATGATAGACACTTCAACATTTAAGCAAATTTATGGTTATATGACCATTTGCAGTAAAATGATAGTTTTTTTTTTAAGAAAATCAAGTAAATTCCATTGATATCAATTTTAAAATAAATTTTATTAATTTTAAAATAAATTAGAGAGGTAATAGTTCAGTATCTACTAAAATGTCTATTAGATTTAGAAATTAAAAAAAAACTAGTAAAATACAATTGTAGTTATGAAACACAATTTAAAACTCACTTTTAAATATTTTTCTCCTTGATATGGAGTATAATACTTTCTTAAAGACTATGTGGAATCTGATCAATATATGTAATAAATTTTTGCTCAAAATTTTTGTAAGGATTGCCCAATTATTTTAAATATAATATCCCTAAATATATTAAATTATACAAAGTTAACCCAGGAATTCAAAATCGTAACTAGATTTAGGCATCCAACATTCTCAAAATACATGTCCCTTTCACATTGTCTTTTAACTTGTTATGGGGAGCTGCTTCAGAAAACACAGTCCTAATTCAAATCAAAGAGAGCTTTATTTACCTGGCCAGGGACTGTCACCCACCAATATAGACTGAAGCTCTGTGGGAGAAAGGAGCTTCCTGGCCTATATCCTGGGAACTTAGAGATGAAAACCACAACTCAGGGGCTTTCATTATCATCATGCAAGCAAGCCAATCACAGAAGATAGAAAAAAAGTAGTCGTTTCACAACTCAGTTAACCACATCTTGGATCTGAGCAGGTGTTAGAGGATCATATCCTGAGTTTTAGCAGGTGGTTAGCAGGGGTGAGGATCTACTTCAAAGTCTTGGGTCACCAAGACCCCCATATTCTGATATCCTGGGTTGAATACATTTTGTGGGGTACAAAGTATAGAAAACAATATATTATAAGAAAACAGCTTTCATTTCAGTTTCTAAGAAACACCTCTTGTAACTTTTTTTTTTTTAAAGAAGGCAGCAAAATGGAGTCTTAGGCCTGTCTATGAGAGTTCTTGCTTTATTGTTAGTGTCTGTAAACAAGTCAAGATGGCACCTGGCATTTTGCCAGGGGGAGTGGTTTGTGAAGTAACGCCAGGAGCCATTAAGTGTGGAGATTCCTTATTGGTTGACTGCTGTTTCTAGTTTATGTTAATTAAGATAAGCTGTGTGTAATGTATATATACCCCTCCTGTCCTACAATAAACGGCTCCCACTCCTGCTGTATCAATGTACACAAGTTGTTTGTGCCCCCCGGTTATTTTGCTGCAGCCAGACTGCAGCATTTTATAATTATCCTATCTCACTTGTCAAAATCTTATAGCTATAATCTATATTTTTTACTAATCTATAACCTATAACTTACACTTGTATTTATTGTATTTATCAGTTCACACAACAACAAACTACATTATTTTTAACAAAGTAAAAAAAAAGCCAAAAAAAGTATAAATAAATTTTTAAATATCTCAACATAACATAGTAACAAAAGCATTTAAGATTCTAACCTTACCTATAGTAACCAAGAGCTAAAAATAAAAAGTCATCTCTTCTCATTATATATAATCAATCCTGTCAGTAAACTCTTTCACAGAAACACCTTATCAAATATCTAAAACAGTATTTGCTATGAATGTATCTATTTTTTGAGATATGTATTATTAAAAAACTTGAATTTTTCTTCACATGTATGCTGATTGTAAATGGAGGTCATAAAGTATTTCTTTCCCTAAAAAGAAAATGTTATTTCACATTCATTACTTCTTTAACGATTTGCAGATAGAAACAAATGTAGGCATCCCTAAAATATGGTACTATTTTATGTGGAAACTAGAATATCTGATTATTTCAAAGTCATTAATGAACATTGTACTTGATTTATTTAAGGCATATAGTAAAACTATAGAGCTCTGTAGCTTCTGTCATCAGTTTGTAAGGTGCCACCAGCATATAAAATAGTCATTGTGTTCATCACCACCATACACTTAGTTAAAAAATATATTTCACTTTAAAACTTTTTAATGAAGCACTAAATTCTACTTAATCTTGAACACTGGAGTATGCCTACTTTTCAATATTTAGTGTAAAGAAATGAGGAAGATCACATAAAGCACTTCTGCTGTCTAGTAAAGTACAGTAAATGTCTCCAGTTGAGTCAACTGTTTCAGTTGCAAGCTCAACTATCAACTTTTTTCAAAGAGCCTTCTTACTTGAGAAGATGACTAACAGAAAACCTATAGTTATACAGTCTTGTTTAGTTGGCAGATTTTTCTCAAAAATTCATGAAGTGAGCTTGTCAGATCAAAGAAGGCAACTCACTCTATTTGATGCCAGTGATGAAATTCAAGCTCTCAGGAGAAAATTGTAAATTTGGAAAACTTGAATCTGTCACTGTGAACTTGGCAGCTTCCTGACACTTACAGGCTTGTCTGATAAAATCAGTAGAAAAGTTAAAATTGTGATTTCTGATACATATACCAAAATGTGTCAAATCTTAGAAAACCTATATAACAGAATAAACTGATACTTTCAAAATGAACAATATATGATACTACAAAATTATGCATGAATAAAAAATTCTTCCTAAGTACAAAATAAGGTATTCAATTTTATTATCACAAAGTAAATTTAACAGTATAGCATGGTTTTAAATCACACATTAAAATTAACCTTTAAGAAGTGCTTCTTCCAAGTATTGGTATAATGTCAAAGAAGGATGAACATCCATACTTTCTAAAAAGCCTATTAAAGTATAACCTTCTCATTTCCAAATACATCTGAATAAAGACTGACTACGTTCAGACATGAGAAACCAAATTTATATTACAATAGCTTTAATGCAGAAACTAATACAGGAATCAAACTATTTTTTCTTATTCCAGATTTCAAAGATATTTGCAAAAATGTGAAAAGAGATACTTTTAAAACTAATTGTTTTATATTTTGTTAAAAATAGTCATTTTGGGGGCTGGGGTTGTAGCTCAGCAGTAGAGTGCTCGCCTAGCATGTGTGAGGCCCTGGGTTCGATCCTTAGCACCACATAAAAATAAGTAAATAAATAAATAAAATTTAAAAAGGTATTGTGTCCAACTAAACTAAAAAATAAATATTAAAATAAATAGTCATTTTGATAAAACATTTTATTGAGTTTGACATGATGGTTTATTTTGTTTTCTTGAATGTATTATAGAATAAACAGTGTAACAGATGCTCAAATTTGGCTTCTAAAATGATAAATATTAACACACATTAACAAAAGTATCTCAGGATACTCAAGAACTTTTGAAATGTAAGGGTCTTAAACCCAAAAATATTAAGAATATTTTGTTTACACAATTGTGTTTACGTCAGTATTATATACACCGACCTTTCTGTTCCCTTTTGTGAAATGTGAAGATAAACAAATATATGACTATGACTTCTAAAACTTCAATTTCCTGATTGTTCAAGATTGTGGACAGGCTCTCAATTTCTTCAATATTATTTCCTATTATCCATTTCTGTTTACTTTTGCTTTTCTCTTTTTTATTTCACTCTTCATTCCTATACTATATAGTCCTGTGTAAAAAAATCTATTTCATTTTGGGGGGGGGCACTAGGTATTGGGGTTGACTTCAGGGACACTTTGGCCACTGAGTCACATCCCCAGCCCTATTTTGTATTTTATTTAGAATCAGGGCCTCACTGAGTTGCTTAGCACCTTACTTTTGCCAAGGCTAGCTTTGAACTCATGATGCTCTTGCCTAAGCCTCCCGAGAAGCTGGGCTATTTCATTTTTATTCTCCTAACTTTTCTTTTTCAAATTTGAAGCACATTTTGATCTTTGAATTTTTAGGTTTTATAAGAAAATATTTATCCTAATTTTTTCAGGTCTGCTTATATTTTGATATTATTATTGATTTTGATATTATTCTTCTTGTATTGACTTTGTTGCATCCCTGATTTTTCTACATTTTTAATTTCTAAATTTCATGTTATATTATTTGTTAAACTGCCAGCTTATACTTGGTTTTATTTTTCTATTAAGTCTTCATGGAAACCGAACTTTGGCTTAGAAACTTTTAGTTCATTCATGTGCCTTACTGAATTTGAATTTGATTGAAAGAGAATCTGGAAGAATACATTCACTAGAATACCCTTGAAGTTATGCATTTATGTTTTCCCTTTCTTAACTAAAAGTTTTAAGACAGAGTGTTCCTGAATTTATCAAAGTAGAAAAAGAAAATTGTTGGAATCAGAGTCCAGTTTGCCTAAGTTGCTTTCTTCTTCAGCTCTCATTATTTTATCCCATAGTCTCTTCCCTCAATAAAATGATATTCTCTACAGCCTTCATTCAAAATGTGGAATAAGCAGTTGCTTCTTCCATTGATAATTAGTTTGAAATAATCAAAGTAAATTTACTACATGTTTTATCATATTATTGGTTTCCTTGTCACCTTATTACTTCCTTATAATTAAAATGTAATGTTAGTAATATCTTTCTTGGGATAATGGCCAAATTATAGCTCAAAGCTTATTCATATATCCCAGAATAAAATAAGGCCCAACCTCTTGTTGATTCATTGTGATGAGGAAAATGACAACCATTGGAAAATAACATGAATAAAATAAACTTTTAGTAAATATGTAAGATGAGTTAAGAGTGATTATTGGGAATATTGTCTTCAAACTGCTTATAAAAAATGTTAGGGAAGAAAAAAAAAAAAAAAAAAAAACCTTTGTATGGTTACATAAACCTGTAATTCTAGAAACTCCAGAGGCTGCTATAGGAGTATTGCAAGTTCAAGGCCAGCCTCAGCAAATTAGGGAGGCCCTAAGTGACTTAGTGAGACCCTGTCTCACTAAAAATATAAAAAAAATAAAAAGAGTTACAGATGTGGCTCAATGATAAAGCATAAAGAACCTCTGGGGTCACTCATTATCAGCGAAGAAGAGGAAGAAGAAGAAGAAGAAGAAGAAGAAGAAGAAGAAGAAGAAGAAGAAGAAGAAGAAGAAGAAGAAGAAGAAGAAGAAGAAGAAGAAGAAGGAGGAGGAGGAGGAAGAGGAGGAGGAGGAGGAGGAGGAGGAGGAGGAGGAGGTTGTTAGCAGAACATTTTATCTGTATAAAATTTTAGTTTTATTTTATGTGCAAATATGCTATGCCCATTATTTACATGTAATCTATTTTTTCTTGCCATAATGGTTTGGATAAGTAATTGTTATAGATATATAAACCTCAAAACCTGAAATACAAATAGAACTTTTTTTAGGGAAATATCAAATATAATACTCTTTTAGCGTTTGTTGAATATTATGTTTTTACCAAGATCTAAAGACTGAAATGATAATTTCACCCAAATAAAACTAAGAGAAGTTAATTGTTTAAACTGATTTAATGTGAATAAATTCTAAAATTGATAATGATTGTATAGTCTAGCAGTGGTTTTTTTGAACTATAATTACAAGTTGGATTAAAAAATTAGAGTGCCTTTTAAATTCATTTTAGCTAAAAGCCCCAACTTAGTATTTAAATTCATAATTAGTGTATAACTAGTGTCTTCAGAAGTATTATTCACATGACCAGAAGGTCCTCAGATTGCTCTCCACTAACTATTGGGGAAGATATATTTCCAGACTTAGGTGGACATCTGTGTAGTTGTACACAAATTTATGTGATTGTTCAGACAACAAATTTTAGCAGTCTACCAGAATTAAAAATAAATTATCTTGGGCTGGGTTGTAGCTCCGTGGTAGAATGCTTGCCTCACATGTGGAAGGCACTGGGTTCAATTCTCATCACCACATAAAAATAAAATGAAGGTATTATGTCCATCTACATCTAAAAATAATATTTAAAAAAATAAATTATCTTGAAAATGTGCTTGTTTTCATGGCTTTGGTAGATTGATCTGTATCCTATAATAAAAACAATTGAATGCAGTTTCATTACCTGCAATTTGAAGACAAAGGGAAGTATTTATTGATATGAAAATTAGAAAGGCTTTAAATTTTTGGTTGAATTCACACATCTATAATTAACATAATATACTCTAAATATTAAAAATAACTTGTGTATAATTAAATGGAACGGTTTGGGGACATAATAAATGTGCGCTTATCAAAATGTAAGTATAATCATTTTTTATAGAGAAGTAAAAATATGTCATATAATTCTATTAGCATACAAGAACAGCTATAATTGTATCACCTCAAAATTTAAACTAATAATTTTCTACATTTTAATATTAAAGCTCAAATGCTCTGTTCCAGTTTATTCATTTTTATGAAAGGAGAAAAATACAATATAAAAAACTACAAAACTTAACACAGGCATTATGATTATTATTATTATTCCAAGTTGTTTCTCTCCTATCCTCAACCACTTGGACTGCTATAACAATATGCAATACACAAGTAGATATAAAAACTACAGAAAATTATTTCCACTAATGAAGACTGTGATGTACAAAATGGAGATGCCCACAAATTTGATTTCTCCTGAAGACCTTCTTTCTGGTTTGTAGAAATATGGTATCATTTTTGCTGTGTCCTTACATCATAGAAGAGGTGGTAAACCTCTTGGGAGCCTCTTACAAGGGCATTAATCCCATCATGAGTTTTCTGTCCTTCATCCTTATGACCTAATTAACTTCCAATGTCTTCATCTTCAAATACCATAACCTTGGAGAACAGATTATTAGCATTATTTTTGGAGGGTCACAAACATTCAGACTAAAGCATTCTGCTTCTGGCCTCCCAAAATTCATGTCCCTCTCAGTCACAAAATATATTCATCCTATCCAGGTACTTAAAAAGCCTTAACTCATTTCAGGATCTTAACATTTAATGTGCAAAGTCTCATCTAAATAACATCTAAATCATATATAAGTGAGACTCAAGATGGGATTGTTCTGGGGTAAATTGCTTTCACCCATGAGATGGTTGAAGTCAGGCAAGTAATATGCTTCCAAGATACAGTGGTGGGAATGAAATAAACACATTCATATTTCAAGAGAAAAAATAAGAAAGAAGGAAAAAATGGCAGGCCCTGAGCAAGTCCAAAGCTTTAAAATGTGAGGTTAATATTCTTAGGGTCAATACTTTGCCCTCCAGACCCACTTGGAGTGGAGGTTGCACCTTAGTGATATATAGGGCCTATGATAGCACCACCACTCACCCAACAGTTCTGAGGGGCAGAAGTTGACCCTCTAAGGCCCTAGAAAGCATTGTTTTCTGTCTCATCCTTTGCACCCCAGCTACAACTATCACAGATTGGAATAACAACCAAAAATCATTCTTTTATTGGAAAATTGATTGATGATTTTTACTATTACATAGACCATTAAAGAAGTGTTAATTGAACCTACAGCCAGAAGGTTATCAAAACATGTCAAGTGTGCCAATAATAAATACATGAAAAAAAGTCTTTGCTTAAAGCCGCATGTTTTCTATTAAATTTAAGTGATGATTTCTTAGTGCAACAAACTATTAGGTAGTTTCTCAATAATCAGAACAGAATTTATTTATTCTTCCATCTGTATAGATCTTTTATGAACTTTTAAACCATTACGTTTTTACAAATATCTCCAATGGCTACTTTTTTTTTTCAGAGAAAAATCTATATTTGTAAGATATATCCATTCATATTTGAATAAGTAAAGCAAGATTGTACTCTTTAATAGGAGGGGCGATGATTATCATTATGCTTTTCTTAAAATAATTCTCCAAGATGATTTTATTTTTCCCTACCTTAAAGAATACCCTAAATGAATCCTCACATTTTTTTTGTGTGTGGCAAAAGTATTTGAATGGTTTCTCAAATGCCAAAAAAAAAAAGGATTAGTACCTTTGTGGATTGTGGCTATTTCCACTGATCTATTTGGAAAATTGCAAATCTCTCTATTCCACTGGACAGAAACTGGAAGCATCCTCTCAGCGGCACATCTCTTTGGATTCCCAGACTGGGTATCTGGATTCTTCACACAGCAGTGTCACTTGGGACCACAAAATGATTGTTGGAGTCTGAATAAATTCAGGCTGGTAAACATCCACAGAAACATTATCTTAGGCTATTTGTCCTAACAAGAGTCATAACATGATCTACATGTCTGCCACTCCTTCCGTTTTGCAGACTAATTATTATGAAAGTCATGTTCCAATAATTCTAAAACCTCAGGTAATACTCATATTTTATTGGCTGTGCATATCTGAATTTAGTATACCATGATGGACAAACACTTGTCTTCCTTGATGAGCAGAAGGTCACCAGGGATTGACATCTATAGTACTATCTGTAAATAGCTTAGGGGATAATATGCAATGAAGTAAATTGCTTAGAAGGAAGGTATTGATAAGTCGTGAGGCCAAGTTTTATGCTCTGAGGGTCTGAAAAGGAGGTTCAGTGGAGAAACTTCTGAGATGCAATTTTCTTTGGATTCTCCCGAAGGCCAGATTTGACTGCAGCTTTGAATTTCTGGGCACTTTTATGTATGTAGCTTTAGTCCAGCTAATTTTTAGTACATGAATAAAATATTTCAAATCTCAAGTTTTGTGAATTATCAATATCAATCTTAGAAGTGATTTGCCATTACTTAGGGGTAGCACAAAGTTTAATTTTATGCTGTTTAATATGTTTAATAACTTGGAAAGAGAAGAAAGAGGCTCACAAAGAAAAAAGATATTAAAAATTTACAACAGAAGAAATTTATAGGTTTTCACAAAAGAGCCATTTCAGGGCTTAATGTGAAATGAGTACCTTTCTTATATTTTTTATTCTAATAAATGAAGGAAGGCTCATCTTTCAAAAAATTAAAATAGTTACATTATGGGTATTCTTTGTCTCGATTAGAAAAATTTTATTCACAAAAATAAAGACTGTATTCCTAAAGTAAGTTATACTACAATTATTTATAGCAAAATAAATATCCTGACTCAGTGAAACAAATTAAAAAGTTAACCATAAATGAAATTTTCGTCTTCCTTGACCTCATTCCTCTATCTCCTTCTCTGATGTCACTGTTCTTTCATTCTTTCCTGTTTTTTTTATAACTTTATCACATACAGTGTTATCCCTAAACTCTATAGAGTTGATTTTGTTAAATTGATTTTGATGATTCTTTAGATAAATCTATTGACTATTTCTCAAAAAGTCAAATGTTCACCATTTATTAATCGTTTGTAGTTAGTCAGGACCTCTTGATTGTTTGTGATCAGGGTTAGAAGATGTATATGCTTCTGACCAGAGCACAGGACAATAGATTGTCTTTTCATACTTATCTTATTTGTGGTGGTTGTGCAGACTGCATTTTGAGAGGTAAAGCCATAGGTTGGAAACAGCTGGTTATCTGAGTCATTAAATGCTGAACAGATGTTCCCATGTATCACTTGGCACATAAGGTTCTGCATACGGAAAGAAAAAACATATTTTAAGTGATTTTCAACGTTTCAGGAAAATGTACTATCATGACTTCTTCCTTGTGCAAGCATTATTTTAAATGAATTTTGGGGTGTTTTATTTTTTATCAACATTAATTTCTAGGATCTATCTATATTGATGTTAGAGCTATAATTCCATTCCTTTTATATATTTGATATTATCCAGTTGTTGCTTTGAACAATGCTACTCTAAACAGCTTTATAATGTCTGCAGTAGAATGTGTGCATCATTTGGGAGTGGTATTGTTGGGAGGCTCTTTATGGAAATTCTCTGTAATACAATGTGTGCCTCAATGTTTTCTTAAAGGGTTATAGCAATTCATCTTCATGACAGCTGTCAAGTGTTCCCTTTGCTAGAAAATCTCACCAACAATGGGATTACTAGATGTTTTAATGCACTGATTGTAAAGTAGAATCTTGTTATGATTTTAGTTTTCATTTCTTTCACTGCTGATAAGATTGAGTATATTTTTGTATGTTCAATAACTCATATGCTTAATTAGACCAATATAATATTTCTAAAAAATCATTTCTATAATTTGCTTATTTTTCTAATAGATAATTTTCCCTGATTAATTTTTAAGAATTTTTTATATATTATAAATGGTAATCCTTTCTTACTTATATATTCACAAGCATTTTCTTCTAATTTACTATTTGAATCTTCATTTTACCTCTATTGTTTGATCAAAGAGCCTTAGCTTTGGAATGCATCAATATTGAGTGCTTTTATTTCTTGATTTTTTAAATATTGTCTAATTCAAGACATAAAAATATTCTTCTATATTTCATCTAAATATTTCAATTCTTTTCTGTTCATTTTTGTCTTTAATCTTTCTGGTATTAATTTTGGTCTGTGATGAATGGTAGTTCAAATTTATTCATGTGAACAAAAAATTATCTTTTTTTAAATTATTTTAGAACCTACCATTTTACATGTAGTTTAAATGTAATATATGGTAAATCAAGTTTTTCAAAAACTGATATTTTTATTGGATTTTTATTTGTACATGTGATCAATTTCTTGCTTTATTATCCATATTTTTAGTTCCAGGGTTACATAATAATTCTGCAGATCTAACAGGGAAAATTCATTCAACTACTTCTTATTATTAAGAAATATTGAGCAAATTTTGGCTCTTATTTCTTCTCTTTACATAACTTTCAGCATCATATTATCAATATCAGATTATCATAAAACATGCTAATTGGCTGATTCTTCATCACATTGAATATTACTCAATTCATGGGTATATATCCTGTTTTTCTTCCTTTTGATGATATAATAAATAGTACTTTATTTATTTTTTTTTATTGTTGGTTGTTCAGAACATTACATAGTTCTTGATATATCATCTTTCACACTTTGCTTCAAGTGGGTTATGAACTCCCATTTTTAGCCCATATACATATTGCAGAATCACATCAGTTACACATCCATTGATTTACATATTGCCATACTAGTGACTGTAGTGTTCTGCTAGCTTTCCTATCCTCTACTATCCCCCCTCCCCTCCCCACCCCTCTTCTCTCTCTACCCCCTCTACTGTCCTTCATTTCTCCCCCTTGTATTATTTTTCCCTTTCCCCTCATTTCCTCTTGTATGTTCTTCTGTATAACCCTGAGGGTCTCCTTCCATTTCCATGTAATTTCCCTTTTCTCTCCCTTTCCCTCCCACCTCTCATCCCTGTTTAATGTTAATCTTTTTCTCATGCTCTTCGTCCCTACTCTGTTCTTAGTTACTCTCCTTATATCAAAGAAGACATTTGGCATTTGATTTTTAGGGATTGGCTAGCTTCACTTAGCATCATCTGCTCTAGTGCCATCCATTTCCCTGCAAATTCAATGATTTTGTCATTTTTTAATGCAGAGTAATACTCCATTGTGTATAAATGCCACATTTTTTTAATCCATTAGTCTATTGAAGGACATCTGGGTTGGTTCCACAGTCTTGCTATTGTGAATTGAGCTGCTATGAACATCAATGTAGCAGTGTCCCTGTAGCATGCTCTTTTTAGGTCTTTAGGGAATAGACCAAGAAGGGGAATAGCTGGGTCAAATGGTGGCTCCATTCCCAGCTTTCCAAGAAATCTCCATACTGCTTTCCAAATTGGCTGCACCAATTTTCAGTCCCACCAGCAATGTACAAGTGTACCCTTTTCCCCACATCCTCGCCAGCACTTGTTGTTGTTTGACTTCCTAATGGCTGCCAATCTTACTGGAGTGAGATGGTATCTTAGGGTGGTTTTGATTTGCATTTCTCTGACAGCTAGAGATGGTGAGCATTTTTTCATGTACTTGTTGATTGATTGTATGTTCTCCTCTGAGAAGTTCAGGTCCTTGGCCCATTTGTTGATTGGGTTATTTGTTATCTTATTGTCTAATTTTTTGAGTTCTTTGTATACTCTGGATATTAGGGCTCTATCTGAAGTGTGAGGAGTAAAGATTTGTTCCCAGGATGTAGGCTCTCTATTTACCTCTCTTATTGTTTCTTTAGCTGAGAAAAAACTTTTTAGTTTGAGTAAGTCCCATTTGTTGATTCTAGTTATTAACTTTTGTGCTATGGGTGTCCTATTGAGGAATTTGGAGCCTGACCCCACAGTATGTAGATCGTAGCCAACTTTTTCTTCTATCAGACGGCGTGTCTCTGATTTGATATCAAGCTCCTTGATCCATTTTGAATTAACTTTTGTGCATGGCGAGAGAAAGGGATTCAGTTTCATTTTGTTGCATATGGATTTCCAGTTTTCCCAGCACCATTTGTTGAAGATGCTATCCTTTCTCCATTGCATGCTTTTAGCCCCTTTATCAAATATAAGATAGTTGTAGTTTTGTGTATTGGTTTCTGTGTCCTCTATTCTGTACCATTGATCCACCCGCCTGTTTTGGTACCAGTACCATGCTGTTTTTGTTACTATTGCTCTGTAGTATAGTTTGAAGTCTGGTATCGCTATACCGCCTGAGTCACACTTCCTGCTTAGCATTGTTTTTGCTATTCGGGGTCTTTTGTTTTTCCATATGAATTTCATGATTGCTTTCTCTATTTCTACAAGAAATGCCTTTGGGATTTTGATTGGCATTGCATTAAACCTATAGAGAACTTTTGGTAATATCGCCATTTTGATGATGTTAGTTCTGCCTATCCATGAACAGGGTATATTTTTCCATCTTCTAAGATCTTCTTCTATTTCTCTCTTTAGGGTTCTGTAGTTTTCATTGTATAAGTCTTTCACCTCTTTTGTTAGGTTGATTCTCAAGTATTTTATTTTTTTTGAGGATATTGTGAATGGAGTGGTTGTCCTCATTTCCATTTCAGAGGATTTGTCGCTGATATACAGGAATGCCTTTGATTTATGCGTGTTGATTTTATATCCTGCCACTTTGCTGAATTCATTTATTAGCTCTAATAGTTTCTTTGTAGAGCCTTTTGGGTCTGCTAGGTATAGAATCATATCATCTGCAAATAGTGATAATTTAAGTTCTTCTTTTCCTATTTTTATGCCTTTAATTTCTTTCGTCTGTCTAATTGCTCTGGCCAGTGTTTCGAGAACTATGATGAACAGAAGTGGTGAAAGAGGGCATCCCTGTCTTGTTCCAGATTTTAGAGGGAATGCCTTCAATTTTTCTCCATTCAGAATGATGCTAGCCTGAGGCTTAGCATAGATTGCTTTTACAATATTGAGGTATGTTCCTGTTATCCCTAGTTTTTCTAGAGTTTTCAACATAAAGGGATGCTGTACTTTGTCGAATGCTTTTTCCGCATCTATCGAGATGATCATATGATTCTTATTTTTAAGTCTATTGATGTGGTGAATAACATTTATTGATTTCCGTATATTGAACCAGTCTTGCATCCCAGGGATGAATCCTACTTGATCATGGTGCACAATTTTTTTGATATGTTTTTGTATCTGATTCGCCAGAATTTTATTGAGGATTTTTGCATCTAGGTTCATTAGAGATATTGGTCTGAAGTTTTCTTTATTTCAAGTGTCTTTGTCTGGTTTAGGTATCAGGGTGATGTTGGCCTCGTAGAATGAATTTGGAAGTTCTCCCTCTTTTTCAATTTCCTGAAGTAGCTTGAAAAGTATTGGTATTAGTTCCTCTTTAAAAGTTTTGTAAAATTCTGCTGTATACCCATCCGGTCCTGGGCTTTTCTTAGTTGGTAGTCTTTTGATGGTTTCTTCTATTTCCTCAATTGATATTGGTCTGTTTAGGTTGTCTATATCCTCCTGACTCAATCTGGGCAGATCGAATGCCTTAAGAAATTTATCTATGCCTTCACTATCTTCTATTTTATTGGAGTATAAGGATTCAAAATAATTTCTAATTATCTTCTGTATTTCTGAAGTGTCTGTTGTGATATTGCCTTTTTCATCCCGTATGCTAGTAATTTGAGTTCTCTCTCTTCTTCTCTTCGCTAGCATGGCTAAGGGTCTGTCGATTTTGTTTATTTTTTCAAAGAACCAACTTTTAGTTTTGTCAATTTTTTCAATTGTTTCTTTTGTTTCGATTTCATTAATTTCAGCTCTGATTTTGATTATTTCTTGCCTTCTACTTCTTTTGCTGTTGTTTTGCTCTTCTTTTTGTAGGATTTTGAGATGAAGTATGAGATCATTTATTTGTTGGTTTTTTCTTTTTTTAAGGAATGAACTCCAAGCAATGAATTTTCCTCTTAGAACTGCTTTCAATGTGTCCCATAGATTCCGATATGTTGTGTCTGTGTTTTCATTTATCTCTAAGAATTTTTTAATTTCCTCCTTGATGTCTTCTATAACCCATTGATTATTCAGTAACCTATTGTTCATTCTCCAAGTGATGTATGCTTTTTCCTTCCTTCTTTTATCGTTGATTTTCAGTTTCATTCCATTATGATCAGATAAGATGCATGGTATTATCTCTACTCCTTTATATTGTCTAAGAGTTGCCCTGTGACATAGTATATGATCTATTTTTGAGAAGGATCCATGTGCTGCTGAGAAAAAAGTGTAACTGCTTGATGTTGGGTGGTATATTCTATATATGTCAATTAAGTCTAGGTTATTAATTGTGTTATTGAGTTCTATAGTTTCCTTATTCAACTTTTGTTTGGAAGATCTGTCCAGTGGCGAGAGAGGTGTGTTGAAGTCTCCCATGATTATTGTATGGTGGTCTATTAGACTCTTGAACTTGAGAAGAGTTTGTTTGATGAACATAGCTGCACCATTGTTTGGGGCATATATATTTATGATTGTTATGTCTTGTTGGTGTATGGTTCCCTTAAGCAGTATGTAGTGTCCCTCTTTATCCCTTTTGATTAACTTTGGCTTGAAATCTATTTTATTTGATATGAGTATGGACACTCCTGCTTGTTTCCGAAGTCCATATGAGTGATATGATTTTTCCCAACCTTTCACCTTCAGCCTATGTATGTCTTTTCTTATCAAATGCGTCTCCTGTAGGCAGCATATTGTTGGGTCTTGTTTTGTGATCCATTCTACTAGCCTGTGTCTCTTAATTGGTGAGTTTAAGCCATTAACATTTAGGGTTATTATTGAGATATGGGTTGTTGTTCCAGCCATATTTGTTTATTTCTGTTACTAAACATGGTTTGTTTTCCTCTTTGAATATCCCCCCCCTTTACTGTCCTACCTCCCACTGTTGGTTTTCATTGTTATTTTCCATTTCCTCTTCCTTTAATGTTTTGCCGAGGATGTTTTGAAGAAATGTTTTTCTAGCTGCATATTCTTTTAACTTTTGTTTGTCGTGGAAGGTTTTAATTTCATCTTCCATCCTGAAGCTTAATTTCGCTGGATACAAATTCTTGGTTGGAACCCATTTTCTTTCAGTGTTTGAAATATGTTATCCCAGGATCTTTTAGCTTTCAGAGTCTGTGTTGAAAGATCAGCTGTTATCCTGTTTGGCTTACCCCTAAATGTAATCTGCTTCCTTTCTCTTCTGCTTTTAAAATTCTCTCCGTATTCTGTATGTTGGGCATCTTCATTATAATGTGTCTAGGTGTGGATCTCTTATAATTTTGCACATTCGGCATCCTGTAGGCTTCTAGAATTTGGGATTCTGTCTCATTCTTCAAGTTGGGGAAGTTTTCTCGTATTATTTCATTGAATAAATTGCTCATTCCTTTGGTATGGAGTTCTATACCTTCCTGTATCCCAATGACTCTTAAGTTTAGTCTCTTGATGTTATCCCATATTTCTTGGATGTTCTGCTCATGGTTTCTTAACAGTCTTGCTGAGCTGTCTATGTTCTTTTCAAGTTGAAATACTTTGTCTTCATTGTCTGATGTTCTATCTTCTAAGTGTTCTACTCTGCTGGTAGTATTCTCCATTGAATTTTTAAGTTGGTTTATTGCTTCCTGCATTTCTAGGATTTCTGTTTGTTTGTTTTTTATAACTCTATCTTCCTGTATAGTTGATCTTTTGCTTCTTGGATTTGTTTATGTAATTCATTGTCGAAGTGATCTTTCATTGTCTGATTTTGCTGTCTAATGTCTTCCTTGATACTCCAGATCATCTGAAGCATATATATCCTGAATTCTTCATCTGACATTCCATCTGCTGCAGCTGTTACCTCTTCTAAAGTTGAGTTGACCTGCATTGCTTGTGGTCCTTTCTTTCCTTGTCTTTTCATACTGCTTGCGTTTCTTTCTTCTTGGTGAAACTGTTGTGTTTTTGAAATTTTTCCCCCCCTATATATTTATATTCCTCTTGTATAGTTTAAAAGTCTCCCTTGCAGGTGCGGGCGGGGGCTCTGCTCTGCCCCTCCTCCAATTGGTGTGAGGTGTCTACCATGCCCTCGGACCCCTGGGCCTGATCCGCTGTTCTGTCGCAGGTCTGCCTACCTTGCAGGTGGGGGCGAAGGCTCTGCCCTGCCCCTCCTACCACGCCCGCGGACCGCAGGGCCTGATTTGCAGGTTAGTCGCCGGTCTGCCCACCTTGCGGGCTCGGGTGGCAGTTCCGCTCCGCCCCCACTCCAATTGAGGTCACGTGACCACCACACAGGTGGGCCGCTGGGCCTGATCTGGGCGCGGGCGAAGGCTCTGCTCTTCCCCTATTCCATTTGGGGTGAAGTGTGTACCATGCTGGCAGGCTGCTGGGCCTGACCCGCCAGTCTGTCGCAGGTCTGCTTACCTTGCCGACGCGGGCGTCGGCTCTGCCCTGCCGCTCCTACCACGCCCGCAGTCCGCTGGGCCTGATCTGCAGGTTGGTCGCAGGTCTGCCTACCTTGCGGGCGCGGGCGGCGGCCCCGCTACTCCCCTCTGGCTCCACGACAAAGCGAGAGAGACTCGGGTATCTGTGACTCACCCTCCCTACCAGGGGAACAACTGTTTCCGTCACCGCTGGCACCGATGAAGTTCTCTCCTCGGCTGCTCTCCGATGACATCAGATCTCTGCCATGCTGGCATCCCCTGTTCTATGGCTGAATCCCATTTTCTTCTCTTCCAATAGGCGGAGCTGTGCCCTCCGAGCCGAGCTTCTTCCCTCTATGTGCTGACAGAAATCCCTGTAAGGTGGCTCCTGGGAGTCTCTCAATCCTGTTAGTCCAGAGCCCTTTCACTTATCTGGCCCCTCCCCCTGTTCCTCCTGCCAGCCAGCCAGCCAGCCAGGTCCTGTTCACCGGAGGCAGTTCCCCAAGGATCTGATTACACTTGCAGCCCCACCGCGTGTCGTGTCCTATATCCCGAACAATGAACACCCTCTCTGTCATTCATCTAAGCCCCAGTGATGTGGTGGGGTGATCTGGGAACCAACAGTTTAATTTTTCCGGACCCCTTTGGTGGGCATGCCCCCAGAAACTGGCGGCTAGGATCTTGGGTGTCGCCGCTGGTGTTAAGGGGAGGTGGGGATCTGGAATCCCCTCTGCTTCCCTACAGACACGCCCCCGGAGAGATTCCCGAGGTTTCCTGGCTGCTTGTATCTGGAGGGGGTGGGAGTCACACACCTGCTAATGTGGATTCTGCTGGGAAGGAATTCCTTCGGTGGAACTCTGGTGATGTCACCTGTCTGCTATGGCGGGCCCCAGGCTCCTTGCCGGAGTGTCCGAAGGGAGGGGTGGGACTGGTCTGTCTCTGGTTGGTTTCAGCTCCCGGTTCGCTATTTCATGATGGCTTGGCGAGAGACCTCTTCCTAGAGTCCCTGCACCACTCCTGCTGCGCTGCGCCGCGGAGGCTATCCACCCAGACGCGGGGGCTGCGTGCCGGCAGCCGACAGTCGCCGAGTCGCACGGGCAGCGGCTGGCGGGTCTGGACCTCTGCGCTGCATGGTGGAGATTCACTCGTCTAGGGCAAACTGTCACCTCCAAAGATCCTACCAATTCCCGGCCGGTCTCTCTTTAGTGGAATTTTGCTAGGAGTTTCTCAGCAGGTCGAATCTAAGCATATCCATGCCTCTCTCTGACCCCGTTGTTTCGGAGGTACTGAAAGCGCTGCCTCCCCACTCTCCGCCATGTTGATAAATAGTACTTTAAACATTGTATAATTTTATTCTGTTGCATAATATGCTTTTGATTTATTTTCAATACTTATTCATACCTGTAGTCCTTGAAAAATGATTAACTCTTTCTTATTCAGCTATTTTTTTAAATTATGTATGAAAATGATTTTCCTTTAAATTTAAATAAGCATAGGTGAATATTCAGATAATGGATTTACCTTCTAAAAAGATTAAATAATTTCATCATTATCTCATGCTTGTTAGTGTTCTAGGTGAGTTCAGATTTGAGTCTTCACACCCCAAGGTAATTACTCCTTTCAACTGCAGGAAGCCTGTACAAAAAGTATCAGCTAATCACAAATTCCAGAGATTCTTGCTTTTTTCAGATTGTTCCATTTATATTTTCTTATAGTCACATTTCAACTCAAAAAAAATAAGAGAATTCAAAATTGAAACAGCATTGGTATAGGAGCAAGGAGGGAAGATAAACAAGAATGGTTCATTTAGGAAACAAAGAATCTAAGCAAAATTGGTCAGTATTCAGTAAAGTGGTAGAATGTGATTCTTTACTTTTAAAACTTTTAATTTGAAATGAATTATATTCATAGAAAACTTATAAAGTATTGTTATGGTTTGGATGTGAGGTATCCCCCAGAAGCTCACTTGTGAGACAATGCAAGAAGGTTCAGAGGAGAAATGATTGGGTTTTAAGAGTCTTAACCCAATCAGTGATTTAATCCCCTAATAGGGATTAAACTGAGTGGTAACTGAAGTGATAGTGTGGCTGGAGAAGATGGGAATTGAGGTGTGGCTTTGGGATATATATATTTGTATCTGGAAGTGAAGACCTCTCTCTGCTTCTTGATCACACTCTGCTATGACTTTCAGCATCATCGTGTGCTCTGAGAAATGGAGCCAGCCTCCTATGGACTACGACCTATGAAACTGAGCCCTCAAATTAAACTTTTCTCCTCTCTAATGGTGCTGGTTGGTCCTTTAGTCACAGAAGCAAAAATGCTGACTGAAACAAGAGTAAACAGTATTCCTGTATATGCCTCACACTGTTTTGTAAAATTGTAGCATGTCATATTGGTCAAAATTAGAAAATTCACTTTTGCACAATAGAATCAACTAAACTATAAACTTTATTCAAATTTCATCAGTTTTTAAGCTAATGTCTTATTTTTATTTGTTTAATTATTTATTTATTTTTTGGTGGGAAGAGTACTGTGGATTGAACTCAGGGGCACTCAGACACTGAGCCACATTTCCAGCCCTATTTTGTATTTTATTTAGAGAAAGGGTCTTACTGAGTTGCTTTGTGTCTCGACTTTGCTGAGGCTGGGTTTGAACTCACAATTCTCATGCCTCACCTCCCAAGCTGCTAGAGTTATAGGTGTGTACCATCATACCTATCCTAGTGTCCTATTTTACAATTCTAGTATGTGATCCAGTTTACCATGTAGTACTTGGTTGTCATGTTTCCTTAGTAAACTCAGATCTGGGATATTTCTCAGTCTCTGTATTTTTCATGATCTTCAACACAAAATATTCTGTCAAACACATGTTTTTGTAGCATCATTTATAGTCTGGTGAAAAATCCAAGTATTTGTGTATTTTTTTTTTTGCTGTGGTCATCTAAAATATAACTATAACAAAAGCTAGAATAATAGATTGTGTTATGGTTTAGATTGAGGCGTCCCCCAAAACCTCCTATGTTAATGAAGAAATGTTTCCGCGTGAAATTATTAGATTGCAAGAGATGTAACCTAGTTAGTCCGTCCTAGTTTTAATGGACTAACTGGATGGTAACTGTAGGCACGCAGGGCACGACTAAAAGAGGTGGTCACCGGCGGGCATGCCCTGAAGGGATACATCTGCCCTGTGCTCCTTTCTCCTCCGTCCCTCCTTTTTGTGAATCTTTGCTGTTAGAGGAGTGAATAGATAGTAGAGGATAGGAAAGGTAGCAGAATACAACAGTTACTAATATGGCATTATGTAAAAATGTGGATGTGTAACTGATGCGATTCTGCAATCTGTATACGGGGTAAAAATGGGAGTTCATAACCCACTTGAATCTAAAGTATGAAATATGATATGTCAAGAGCTATGTAATGTTTTTGAGCAACCAATAAAAAAAAGAAAAGAAAATACTGAATTAAAAGTGAAAATAAACAGACCATTATATGACAAAAGAATTCTGAATCACAAACACCACAGCAATCAGGCCAGAAGCCAATCCACGCCTCTAAAGCCACTGGCCAGGAAAGGTGAGGACCTGGTCAGTAGTTGCCTGACTCTTTCCTTATGCTTCCAATGCAACCAACCAGAGGAAATCAAATACACTCCCCAAACCAATCATAAAGCATGCCATCTCATGTTAACCTTCCTCCAACTTCTACATAAAAACAACCTTCTTCCAGAGCACCTCTGAAGACTTAACTGATTATTTGTTATTGTTGTTATAAACCTTTCCCAATCACCTGCCTGCCTTTCAACCTCTGCCAAACGTAAGTGATGAGGGCTGACTCACTCTAAAAATATAGCTTCTGCTTCTCTCATATGGGTTGTCTTTGTTCATTTCAACATTAAATTTTGATGGTATAAGGAAATTATACAAGGGGTGGGGCTATAGCTCAGTTGCAAAGCACTTCTAGCATGTGTAAGGAACTGGGTTAGATATTTAGCATCAGATAAAAATAAACAAATAAAGGCATTCTTCCCATCTACAACTACAAAAAAAATTTAAAAAGAAATAATAGAAACATATAAAAATGTTGTATAAAAATTATATAATATTATAGGGATGACTTTTTAACTTGTTTTAAAATAGTTTAAATGGTTTCCAAACTTATAAACATTATTATCTCATTTTACCCATATATTAATTACTAGTACCCAAGAACCCCAAACATAGATAGATGATAAAAAGAAGATAGAAAGATAGACAGACGACAGATTGAATGATTTTACTTATAACTGTAGGCTGAATAGCAGTTTCCTGCAATTAGAGCAAGTGATGATTTTTTTGTGTTCTAGTAAGAAACTTCTTATTTGACTACTCCGGGGTGACTTTACTCAGTTCTAACAAATACAAGGATATGCTAGCAATACCTGCACACATTAGCACATTGTAATGTCTTCTGTGGAAATAATTTTTAAAAAAAGATATTAATTAAAAAAATCATAGAGTGAGTTCATAAAAAATTATTTTTAAACATGAAAAAATCTTTATAAGAGGTTTGCAGTAGAATTTAGTATCATAATTTTTTTCTAATTCTTAAAAAAAATCTTTATAATACACTGTTTCTTGTATGACTTCTCTAGTAGGAACAGTGATATTGAAGTGTCCACTGTGAAATGGCTACATGCTTGAGAACCTATTACTTGGGAAACTTGGTAAAATTACCTGTATCCTTATCTCCATAAAATAGCAATGAACATTCATAAACAGAAACAGCTGATGTTCCATATTGTTCTCCCTTTGCTAAAATCTTCCCCTGAGGCCTAAATGATTTGTTAGACCACATGTTATTTACCTAATTTTTATGCCAAAACATTAAGGAGATTCCTATGGGTAAGGATGCTTTGCCAAAATATTGGTTCTTCAGTTCAATATCACCTTTCTTCTTGGCAATACATTTATTTGTTGAATATATGTTGTTGTTGTTGTTGTTGAAGTGAGCTCTTATTCAGTGTAACAGAAAACAGTCATGTTGAACTCTGTATCCCTTCACAGAGATTTAAGCAACAATCTGAGAGACATTATAGAAGAACATCAAGCAACAGTAAAAGGTGACCCTCATAATTGATGATGCAGATTCCAAACCATTTTCCACATGTATTAAAGAATGTAAGAAGTGAAAGACATAATTTAAATTTATTGTATACTTGAAATACAAAAGAAGGTGAGGGTTTTAATGGCCAAACAACTTTTAATGCTAAGAAAACGAAGTCTAATAAGGCTTACTTCTCCTTTTGGATAATATATTTCTCAATATCCTACTAACAATTCAAAAACACTAAAAGTTTTGAAAAACAAAAGATTTTCATTGTTACTTTTGTTGTTGAAGTTATTAATGTTGATTTTGCTGCAAAAGTAACCCTGTATGGGCATGAAACTACCTAAGATGATATTTAATTCACTTAGTGTTGACTATTCATGCTAAAAGCAATGTGAGAATGTACTGTTACAGAGTGCTGCCCTCAGTGTTAAGACACTTACAATATATGTACCACTTATTAATATGTTGCTATACAAAAACCATCTGCATTTTGAAATATGTGGTTTAGAGAAGAAATTATTCAGTGAGTGTTTAAATGCATTAGTGATGTAACTAGATGAAGAAATTAATTTTCTAAAAAATGATGTTGAGGAACTCTTTCATATCTATGAGAAAACATTTTTATAAGACTGTTTCCTTGAAGAGACACCAAGAATAAAGGAGAACTGTCTGAGAAAGATATTGTTGACAGTGGCAAGATGTTTTAAAAGTTCCTTTTAAAATTCACAAACATTTTTTTTTTATTTGGAAGCTAGATGTAATGGAAATGATTTGGAAAAACATATATTTACACATGCACAAAGGTTCTAGACAAAACAAAACAAAAATAACATTTGAACAATAATTCTTCAATGTTCATTTTTATTTTTAATTCATTTTTAAAGCACTTATTTTCTATTTCATGGTAATCATTTTTTATTCCCCCAGTAGCCCTGTGAATAAGTTGTAGTCAGCTTTTCATCTTGGGGGCCAAAAGACCAGACAAGAACAAATGTTTATTGTAACTTTTATAATATTTGCTGGAACATAAATTCAACCAAAATGGCTTTAACTAGATAAATTAATGAGCAAACTATTGTATACCATTAAAATGGAATATTATTCAGCCACAGAAAGAGTTTTTGTGTTATGTAAAACATGGAGGAATCTCAAATGCATAATACTTTATTACTCAGCTTTGCATTATTGTGACCAGAACACCTGACAAGAACAACCTAAAGAATGAAACTTTATTTTGTCTCAGAGTTTCAGAAGTTCAGCCAACTCCATAACTCTGGATCTTAAATAAGGCAAAACATCATGATTGATGAGCATGGTGGAGGAAAGTGCTCTGAACATGGCAACCAGGAAGCAGAGAGAGAGCTCTGCTCAACAGGAACAAAATATATAACCCCACACATGCTCCAGGTTACCTACTTCCTCCAGCCACACCCTGCCTAACAACTTTTACTACCCACTTAATCCGTATCAGTGGATTAACCCATGGATTATGTTAAGGCTATAATAATCTAATCTGAGCATTCTTTCATTGTCTCACACATAACTTTTGGGAACATCAGATATCTAAGCCATAGCAAAATATATGAAGATATATCTTCCAAAATAATTTCTACTACAACTAGAGTCCTGATATAAAAGTTCAGTTATGCATGCCTTCTAGAGATTACTGTGTATCATGGTGCTTACGGCTAATACTGTTCTGTACACTTAAATTTTTTCTAGAAATACAGATCTCATGTTTTCTGTTCTTGCCTCATTGAAAAAGCAAAATAAGAAAAAAATTGTGACAAAACATTTAAACAACAGGGTCACTCTTTGAAAGAGAGGCACTTAAAACAATGCATCTGCTTTTTCATTTTGATTGAAGCATAATTGACATTTAAAAATTGTCTATAATTGAACTAGTGTAACTCAGTGATAGAGTAGTTACTTAGCATGAACAAGGCCTTGTGTTCAATCCCAGCACCAAAAGTCAAAATAAACAAAGAAAAATAAATAAATATAATTGTATACACTTAAGACATACAACTAGACAATGTTATACACACGTATCTTGTGGAAGATTCATCAAAATCAAAATAAGTAATATATAGAAAATCTCTTATAGTTGTTATTTACTTTTCATGATTCTTGTGTGTGTGTGTGTGTGTGTGTGTGTGAGTGTGTTTGTGCATGTGTAAGTAGAAAAAAAATATTTAATATCTTCCTTTTTAGAAAAGTTCCAATATGCTATAAAGCATTCTTAATTATAATCACATTGTTGTACTTTAGACTACTTAACATATTTATCTTTCATAATGAAATTTTGTACCCCTTGATTAGCATGTCCCAAATCCCATACTTTAGTTCCAGGTAACCACTTGTCTACTTTCTACTTTCTACTTGTGTGAGAACAACAACTTTACATTCCACATCTACTGGGGCATTTTTCTTTCTTTGCCCATTTCACCTAATAATGATAATATAATGTACTCCACATTGATCCATGTAGTGGTAAATGACAGGATTCCATTCAATTTCATGGCCAAATAATATTTCACATGTGCCACATTATTTTTCATCCACTATAGGACATACATATTGTTTGAGAATCTTGGCTAATGGAAATGATGCTACAACAAACACGGCAGTGTGGATATATCTTTGAGTTACTAATTTCATTTCTTTTAGGCAGGTACCCACAAGTGGGGTTGCTAGCTCATGTAGTAGTTCTATTTTCATGTTTGTGTGGAACTTTCATAATATAGTCTATAATGCCTGTATCAGTTTGCATGCCTACTGAGAATGCACAATAGTCTCTTTTTCTCCATACCATCACTGACATTCATTATTTCTAACTTTCTGACAATACTCAATCTGACAGGTGTGAGACAGTACCTCACTGTGGCTTTGATTTGCATTTCCCTAATGACTAGTGAAATGTAGCATCATTCCTTTTACCTATTGGTATGTGTTTTGAGAAATTTCTATTCAGGCCCTTTGTCAATTTTTTTTTGTATTTATTTTTTAGTTGTAGTTGGACACAATATCTTTATTTTTGTGAGGTGCTGGGGATCAAACCCAGGGCCTTATATATGCTAGATGAGTGTTCTACCGCTGAGCCACAACCTCAGGCCCCTTTGTCATTTTTTAAATAGTTTATTTGGTGTTTTGCTATTGGTTTATATTTGTTCTTCAATTTTTTTGAAAATTAATTCCTTACCAAATACATGACAGGAAAATTTTTTTCCCATCCTGTTTTGTGAACTGCCTTTTCTCTCTATGGATTATTTAATTTTCTGTGTAAAATCTTCTAGAACTTCTGTAGTTTCCATTCACACACTTTAGCTTTTAATCCTTTGTAAGTAGGATTTTGTGTATGGTGTAAGGTAAGTGTCAAGTTTCACTCCTCTGCATTTGGATGTGCAATTTTCCTGATGATGTCACTGAAGAGATGATCCATCCCCACAGTGTGCTCTTTGAATGCTTATGGAGGATCAGGTGACTGCAGATGCACAGATTCATTTCTGGTTTCTCTGTTCTGTTCCATCACCCTGTCCATCTATTTTATTGCCTTTACAGCAAAACAGTCAACACCACAGCAGATTACTACAAAAAATGTCTGTCATAAAATCAGTTTTGTTCTTCCTACTTAAGATTGCTTTGGCTACTCAGGATATTTTGTGGTTCCATATGAATTTTAAGATGACAAAGAATGTCATTGGATTTTCATGGTGATTGTTTTGAATCTCCAATCACTTTGGAAGTATAGAACATTGATTTTTACAATCAATGAACATGGAATGTCTTTCCATTTTTTTGTGTGCCTGCATTAATTTTCCTTTATCTATATTTTATAATTCTCAGTATACAGGTTTTAATCTTTTTGGTTAAATGTATTTCAAAGAATGTGAATATTCTTTGGCTATTATTAACATTTTTCTTAATTTCTTATTGAGCAAAATACTGATTCTTGATAAGAGAAAGGGTAAAAACTCCAATGACAAATAGGATTTATCTAATCTTGAGCAATTAAAAAAGCAATCTGAGTACTATAGGGACAATACTGATGCTACAGTGGGAAGAAAAGTTAGGAGGGAAAGTGAAAGCATCCTTTAGGGCAGGAGTAGAAAATGATAGCATTTATATATGTGATCACTCACATCATTTTTCTTTGCTTTAATTTCTCTCTCTCTCTCTCTCTCTCTCTCTCTCTCTCTCTTTAATCTTTTTACTTCATTATTTTTGTCCTTATTTTTTTTACCCTTTTTACTTTTTATGGGTATATTCCACCATTTTCTTTATCCATTGGCTCTTCTCTCTCCTGAAGCTTTCATAAAACCACAGCACTAAGGAAGATTTTTCATTGGTTTAATTACAAACTAGAAAGTGGAATGCACCAGAAGGAAATCAAAGACATCATCATGAATATGAATTTGTTAATTATTTCTAAAGATATGCGAGACTGTGGTATTGTTCCAGTGTGCTTATAAAGCTGTTTACTTACCCTACTGTGACAACTCTGAAGTTTTCCTTATTTCTCTATGATTTGAATTTAGAACCTAGATATAGATATTTAGAAATATCCAAAAGAGTTTCCTTTGTCCAAAAATTCCTTAGAAAGTTTTAGATCTTTGATCTATTTGGCATAGTTGATGTGATGTACATATTCAGAAGGCCAAGTATCAATTATATGTCTTTTTGACTGCTTACTGTTTCAAATAACATTTATTATATTTTTTCTGTAAACTGGATATATTAAAAATTTTTATATGATTTTAATCATGTAATCAAAATTAGTTTTCCCTTCATTTTAGTCGTAACATAGTAAAAACAATACACTTAATAAAAAATAGTTAGAGTTAAAAGAAACTGCATTTCTTCTAGATATAAAAAATATAATACCAATATAATGTAGGTTTATATGATACTGATGCAAAATGAGCTATCAGAATTTTATTTCTCAATAAATGGTTGCATGCTGCTTTACTACCCATGTTTATATCAGTAAACATTACAAAGAGGATTAAGTATTGTCATCAGTAAGATACTATAAATGGAATTAGCATACCCTAAAGAGAGACCCCTGCTATTGGAGCCAAATTAACCAAGCTTAACATAAGAACAAGTGCTTACATCCTCTTAGTTAATGCTTAATTTGTAACCAATTTTCAGTAAATTAGTTATTGTCAAATCTGTGTTACTCCTTTCTTTGTAAATTGATATGCAAAAACATAGTTTTTACTGTAAGAGCATGATTCAAAAGTGTGACTACTGTATTAATAATTTTATTACTATATCTTTGTTATATTGAGATTTTTATAGAGCAGACAGGAAAAATTGTTGGTATGTTGTAACCTAGCACCTTAATATGAATAAAATATAAATTAAAAAGTAAATTTCATACAATGAAATCAAGAAATATAATTATATGCAAATTAACATTTTTCCTAATATTTGGCTTATATTAAAATTTAAATACAGTTGGTAACTTTTCTCTGAGGCAAATTAGGTCAATATAATACATAAGGGCATAGAATAAAACAGATACTAAAAATATTGATAGACAATGTGTAACCTTAGTACTGAGGAGAAAGTTAACTCTGAACTTCTATAATTTTAGTCTTGAAGAGAAAGTTAACATTGAGTTTTCAAATATTAGTGCATTAGAATCACAAAGAAAATTTACAAAAATATTATCTTAGCAAAAGTTATATTGTAATTTAAGACATAACCTAGTATAACAGATGTGAATGAAGAAAGATGGGGCAGAAACACACAATAGCATATATAACCATGGTAAAAGTGAAGCAATGTTTAACTGGGTTTCAGCTTCTTCATAGTGAAAATAATTGTAGTCCTTTTAAAAAAGAGGACAAAAATGTATATTGTCATCTTTCTCTTACAGTAGAAACCCAACCTGAGTGCAACCTTCAGCTTATACATTTAGTTCCTATGTTTGATATGTAATATACTCAATAAGAAAGTTCTATTGTTACAAAGGAGTTGACAACAAACATAACCTTCTGTCAACTTAAGCATAATGAAATTTAGTTTGCTCTCTGGAAATAGAAATAGGAAGTTCTAAATGTAACAGATGTGCTTAGCCATCTGCATGGTTATACCAAGCAATTATTTATAAATATATTAATGAAAATAGTCTCTCCTGCCATAATTCCATACTCATAAAAGAATATTTGTAACTTGAATATGGCTTCCACTATAGCCTAACTACAGGAAGAAAATGCACTCAGTAATCAGTGGAAAGAAAGATGATTTGTCTAGTAGTGATATTTTAATGTTAATAAATAAGCCTGTTGATTCTAATATCACTTATTTGTGTGCTTTGATCTCTATCTGTATCCAGTATCAATTCCTTCACCCTCAATTCCTCTTTTATAATACATCTTTTTCCAACCGCCCACCTGTACTTCCAATCATTCTTCCCTCCATTTATTTTTATGCTCACCTATGACTTTGACCAATGTGAGATTGGGTACCAAAGTTGGAATCATTCATTTTCTGTACAAGTAAAGTCAAGGATCAATGACTATGCAACAGTTAACCTACTAATTTCAGTAATGTTTTGAACACTTTCTTGATCACCAATGGAATGGTGGTGTATTCTCAGCTAAATTTCATTGAATCAAATACAACACTTAATTCTTATTTATTTATTTATTGTAGATAGAGGCAATAGGTTAAAAGATGACAACAACATTTAAAATATTGCTATATGGATATACTATTAATTTGAGATAAAACTTTACACTATGGCCAAATAAAATTTGACAAAATGATTCAGATTATAATGTGTTTACACTTATTGTGGCTTTAGTTTCAAAGAAATTTTGTCTAATTGCTGAGATGAGTATCATGCATAGGTAGCAGTTGCTTCTGACAAGCAGAATTGAAATGTTATGGGATGCACAAACAGTGCTCTTTTAAGGAAGTGATATTCTTTACTGCAAGGAATCCTTCAAAAACTGGAAGTGGATGTTAGATTCTCTGGGATGCACAAACTGGAGGGGGAATGGAACAAGCAAAAATACAAGTGAAAGGACTTCACTATTCTTCTTTAATGACAGAGGCAGGCTTTCTCAGAGAAAAAGAGCCCCCAGTGGCAATTACTCTTATTAAAGAGTAAGAAACCTATCTCCTGCCAGCAGTTTTATTTATGTTATAGTATATTTGTTTCCTAGCATTGCTGAAGTATAGTTCACAAAAATTTTACTTATTTCAGGTGCAAACTTTATGCACATTTTTAGTGATTATCACACCATAGTCAATCTAACAAAATATCCGTTACCTCATGGAGTTACATGCTCTTTTTTTGCATGGTTAAAACACACATATTGTAAAGGGATTTACAATACAACATTATCAACTGTGGTCACTGTGCTGTTTATTACATCTCTAGCACTGACTCATCTTGCAACTCAAAATTTTCACCCTTTGATGGAACCTCTTCATTACCAACAGCCTCCAACTTCTGGCCATCAGCCTTCTATGTTACTGAGTTCAAATTTTTATTTATTTATAATAATAATATTTTGTAGTACTTATTTATCTATATCTGGCTTCTTACACCAAGTATAATGTCATCCAAGATTTTATTTCTTTTCTGAGGTGGCCATTACTATAATTTTTTGCAATGTCTCCTGCCTGAATTTTCTGAGTCTCAACTAATCTCTTAGACTTGTAAGATCTATATATACGGTACTTAATCTACCTTACATTAGAATAAAATAGGACAGGAAAAAATGACAATCAGATAACCTTAAGCATTTTTCATCAGCAAGATTTATTATAGGAGACCACAGAACAGTCCATAGCTATTCAATGAGTGCCACATGACAGCCATGGTGCAAAAAAAAAAAAAAAAAAGCACCCATAAAGAGAGAGACACACTCCAGGTTTATAGACCCTCTGTGTCAATAACAAGAGGATGATTATTCCAATAGTCCCATGAGAAAGGCTTCTGGTATCCCAGACTTAGACTAATATTAAACTTTATTAACTTCTGTAGAGGTACTCCCCCACCAAACTATGGTTGCCCACTAAAGATTTATAGTTCACTTATTTCTCTCCTTTCCAAATGTCATTGTCTTATTTGGGATTATGTTTATCAGTAACAATGCCACCTTGTAACAGCTGGCATTCCCAGTTTATAGACAAATAGGTATAGGATCTGATTTGCCCAAAGAGTAGAAAAAAATAATTTACTGGCTCTTTATTCAAATTCCTATACAGCAATGAGCAAAATGAAGGGCAATGGGAGCAGTCGATGGCTATCAGACCACAGCTGAGTACCAGAGTGTGCTTTAATTCTTTGTCAACTTCTCCCTGCATACTTCTGTTGAGACACACACAATTATTGGTTTCTAATCTCCGCCTGTCCCACTTTCTTTTTCAGCTGAAACTCATGGCTTAACATTTCTTTGTCCACTGCAGTAGATTAATGCCTTAAAGATTTTCTGAAGAAGAGAAATGAGCAGAAAATATTAAAGATATCCGTCATCTATAATGTACTAATAATAGACCCAGTATTATTTACTCCAAGTAGTATATTTTTTAAAATTAATCAAATTAATCCAAATGATTATTTTTTAAATTAGAAAAGGCACAAATAATCTAGAAGATTATATGTACAAAGAACAGTTTTAAAATAAGAACACATACAGTTGTTTTTGTAATAATTTTAAAACCTTTAGTGACAAGTTAGTTGAATATGTATTTATCAAGAAAGAAACAGTAAAGCAAATCACCTAACAAACAAAAACTAAATAAAACCAAACAAACTACAAATAAAATAATAATAATACTATGTTTAAGCCTAAGTAAGGAAGCTTACCAAAATGTTAAAAGTTCAAAATTTATAAACACGATTATATTTATTTAAGTCAAAAATTATGAATAAAAATCAAAGGATATTCATAATAGGAAAAAAATCACATGACAACTGTAAAAAATGATATTTTTCATAAAAAATAACACATGAATTTAAAAACATAAATCCGTTTTGCCAAAAACTATATGGGTAGAATTTTATTTTTTTCTTTTTAATTTTTTACTTGTTTTAATTAGTTACACATGATAGTAGAATGCATTTATACACTCTGATATATCCATACATAGAAGGGATGTAATTTCTCATTGTACTGAGTATACATGTTATAGAATCATATTGGTCATGCATCACATATATACATAAAGTAATAATGTTTATTTTGTTCTACTAATGCTCCTATCCCCACATCCCCTCTTCTCCCCTCCCTTCACTTTCCTCTACCTAATCTAAGGTAATGCTATTCTTCTATAGTGCCCCCCACCTTATTTTGAATTAGCATACACATTTTAGAGAAAACATTCAGCCTTTTGTTTGGGGGGAATGCTTTATTTCACTTAGCATGATATTCCCCAACTTCATTCATTTACTGGCAAATCCCATAATTTCATTCTTCTTTAAAGCTGAGTAATATTCCATAGAATATATATACCACATTTTCTTTATCTATTCATCTATTGAAAGACACCTAGGTTGATTCCATAGTTTATCTATTGTGAATTGATCTGCTATAAACATTGACATGGCTGCATCACTGTGGTATGCTGAATTTAAGTCGTTTGGGTATAAAACAAGGAGTGAGATTCCTGAGTCAAATGGTGGCTCCATTCCAAGTTTTTCTGAGGAATCTCCATAATGCTATCCATAATGGTTGCATTAATTTGCAGTCCCACCAGCAATGTATGAGTGTACTTTTCCCCTACATTGTCATCAACATTTATTGTTGTTGCCTGTGTTCTTGATGATTACCATTCTGACAGGATTGAGATGAAATCTTAGTGTAGTTTTGATGTGCATTTCTCTAATAATGAGAGATGTTGAACACTTTTTCATATATTTGTTGATGGATTGTATTTTTCTTAAATTTTTGTTTAGATTATTTTCCAAAGGATTAGAAAATAAGCAAAGTAATTTACTACTAATAGAAGGATACTTTTATGGCTAATTCGGAATGTATTTTATCAGTAATTTCAAAATTAAACATACCTTCTAGAAATATATCAAGGATGTGCAAAAATTTACTAATCAGTGAATTTTTTCTAATATTTATTATAATTAAATGGAAAAAAAACTTAAATGTATATCAGTAAGCAACTGACTAAAGTTAGCTCAACCTATATTAGCAAATATTACAAAGAAGTAAAGATAAACTTTAAACCTCTAGATATGGAAATAGAATATCTTTAAGATAAAAAATTAGTTGAAAATAATAGAGTGGAGAAATACCACATTTACATAAAGGCAAAAGAAATACACAATGTTACTAAACAGTTCTTTATTAACAATGTACTAAAACTAAATTCTCAGAGGTAGAAGAGCTTAAAAAAACATTTCATCTATGGAATATTGACTTTGAAGGGACTGCATTTTAAATGAATTGACAGTTACCAAAACAAATAAAAATACAAATGAACCCCCTCTTTAGAATAAAAGCACACATACACACAAACATATATACACACATATATATGATAAAAAATAATGTTTCTGATCTGTTTCTAAAATTCTATATTTTATGAAATAAAGGATGCAAATTAAATTTACTAAAATAAACTAAAATCTTTTCTTTGGCATTAATAAAATGGAAAGTTATTTTTAAAAACATAAATATAAACAGTAGACTAAATATATATTCTTCAAAAAGAATGCACATTAAAAGAATACATTTCAAAAGAAAACATTAAAATAGTGCATAAGAAATAAAATTTCATGTGAGTAATTGCCAAGAATAAAGAAAATTGGCTATCACTCTTGTTATTTTTTTCTCCATGATGAAATTTTGATAATTTCACAATTTTAAAATTTTATTTTCTAAGTAGCGTATCTTAAAATTGATCTACCAATTTGTTATGCTCAAACTGACATTCACTTTTCACATTTATCCAATGACATACTATTTTAAAACTATAAACTATTTTAATACTACAAATACCATAAATGAGGGGAAATTATTATAAATTTCAACCTTGATTTTATTTTAAATTATTTCATTAACTAGTAAATATTTTTTGAGTTTTTGAAATATTTCCTTTTTATATTTGTATTCCCTAAATAAATTAATCATCCCAAGTCAAATCTTAAATTACTTTTTTTTAAATCAGATTTCAACTTTAACATAATGTACTAAATTTCAAGCAAGAAAGGCAAAGTTTATGGAGTATATGGTAATATTGCATTGGTTACAATACAATAAATGGTTAATTTTTAGACTACAAAATAAAGTAATTCTGCATTGTCATGCTTAATTATATATTGGACTACTTAATAAGTAAGCATTAATTTTTTTACTTAAAATAGAAATAACATTATAGTATTATGGAAAATTAACCCAAGATCACCAAAATAAAGAAGACAATTATTAGTATAAAAAAAAAAAACAAATTTCTTGAAGCAATTTAGAGTAAAATTGACAAATTTGTAGACTCATAAAGCTTTCAAAATTTCCATAATACTTTACTAGTCAATATGAAATGAAATAAATAACATATTTAACCATTAGCATATTGAGCCAATTTCCATATTATTATTATTTTATTTTTCATATTAAATTATATTTTCATATTTTATTATCTTCATATTAAATTATAATTCAAACATTAGAAACAAGATATTAATTATGATTCAAACATTTGCTAAAAAATTTATTCTGCAAAAGAAAACTCTATTAAATATTTCATATTAACAAATGGTTTGAAGAAGTCTACATAATCAAAAACATGCATTTAGTTATATCTCCACTAGATTTAGTAATCTATAGTCATATAAAATGGTAATAGTTATGTATTTAGAAACATAACAAATATTCAAATTTTTGAAAAAAATACAGAATATGAAATTGTATTTCCTTAATAACAAAATAATTTTTTTCTAATATTTAACCATAACGTTCTAAGAAAAGTTTGTTTTTCTAAAAGCCAATACTAATTTTTACATAAAAATAAAATTCACCTATCTCTTCGTGCCTTTTATAAATTTTTGACGTCAACGCTTTTGTTAAGGAGAAGTTTATAGGTGAATTTATAGCTGATTTATGACTAAATTCCAGTATTTCAGTAGATATCATATGTGATTTATACATAATACAAGGACAGGAATATTAATAAAAATTTTTGCTGGGTGTGGTGCATGCCTATAATCCCACTGACTCAGGAGCTGAGGCAGGAAAGTCACCAGTTTGAGACCATCCTCAGCAATTTAAATTTTAAAATTTAAAAATGGCTGAGGATGTGCTCAGTGGTTATTGCCTCAGGTTCAATTGTCAGTACCAGATAAATAAATAAATAAATAAATAAATAGTGAAATAATTGAAATTTGAGGAGCACAAAAGACATTGAGAAGCCAATATGATTTTTTTAAATAAATAGCAATGAATTATATGAAACAGATAATTTATTTTTATTATTTTCATATTAAATTATAATTTAAACATAAGAAAGAAGATATTGATTATTATTCAAACATCTGATAAAAAATTATTTTCCCATAATATAAAAGTGAAAAAACTGTAATACACAATTTATGGACAGTAGAAGACTGTCCCTTTAGTAAATATGGGAACACAGGAAATGCAGAGTTATGCCCAGAAAATAGGCTTCTTGAAAACATATGTAATTTTTAATGTATTGTATCTCATTATAAACCAATTATTGAAAATACTACTGAGGTTGTTTTAATCATTTTTAAGTAATAAAAGCACTAACTGTCAGTAATCAAGAAGAGTTAAATAGGGCTGGGGATGTAGCTCAAGTGGTAGTGCACTCGCCTGACGTGCGTGCGGCCAGGGTTTGATCCTCAGCACCACATACAAACCAAGATGTTGTGTCCGCTGAAAACTAAAAAACAATAAAATATTTAAAAAATTCTCTCTCTCTCTCTCTCTCAAAAAAAAAAAAAAGTTAAATAAAAATAACCCTTCACACAGATGAGTCACATTTCTTAGAAAAAATAGTATTTTCTTACAGCATGGTGTCAATAGTAGTGTCCCCTGAATTTTAAGAAAAAAATCACTTTTTATTGCTATACCATTTGAAAAAAAAAATCACTCAAGAATTTCAGAGTAAGGAAAAGAAACAAGGTCCCTGTACTTCTTAGTTGGCAAGTCTTAGGACTCATTAATTGCTTAATCCTGGTTATGAAATGTATTTTTCCCTTTAAGGTTTTCATCTCAGTTCAAATACTGTTTTTTAGTATTTGACAATATCTTAAAATATTTCCTTCTCATAGCCAGAAAACAGAAATCATAAGAGTTTGTCTGGTTCTCAAAGACAGTGAGTGTCCCATATTAAATATATAAATTAGTGACTTGACCACTGAGTTGTGGACACATGGAACCCCAAGTTTGAAGTTCACAAATGTCTTTATTATTTGAGAATGCTCAATTATCTTCTTTGTTGAACACAATTCTAAATAATAGAAAAGTACTATTAAAAAATATTTATTAAGGTGTACTTAGGTTGATTTCACCTGGAAGCAAATTTAAAACTTTTGATTCAGAAAAGTGATGAGTGAAATCAAGAAGCTGGAACACCAAATCAGGATTGGATAAACAAGGAGAAAGCACATACAAATTTCACTGTGGAGTTGCAATTGCTATAGCACAAATTTAGGTCCTCCAGGACTTTGTAAGAAGCATAGAAAATGAATTCTAGGATTGTACTAGTCAAGCATGGAATGATTGCCCTATTTGTTCTCTAGCTTCCTTAGCCAGAGGAGAGATTGTTTCCCCCTACATGTGCTAGCTCTTCCACAATTCAAAGGATTCTTTTCCAGGGTGAGTTTCTATAGCATTGGGAAAAAAAAAATTTCCAGAGAAGACAGCGGAAAAATGGTGTATACACTAATGCAGGTGAAATAAAAAGAGCGGTCATGAACTCTGGGCTCCAAAACTCCACATTAAGAAGGGACTACTGCTGCCTCTCAGACATAGCTCTATGTGCCTTGAAACTTGTGGGTCAGCTAAATGCTGGTGCATAAAAAGTATAGACACTAAAAACACAGTTACTAACACTAGTCAGTTGATAATCAAGTTTATGATTAAGTGAAGACAGATTGTCCATTTGTAGAAATAAAAAGTAATGAGAAACAGTTTAATGTTTGTGTAAAAGGAGTGATTAGATAAATGTTGTAGGAGTTACTTTGTTTAAAGGCTCATTTCCTAACCACATGTAAACCTCCTATAGGCAGGATATTTAAAGTTTTCAACTGTAAAGCTCAAACATGTGCAATTAACTCAGTAGACAAGTACAATTTCTACACAAAAGAAAGAAGAGAAAAATGTATATCAGAAGAGAACCGAAGATACTTAAAAAGGCAGAGGAAAAGTCTCTTAGGAAAGAGATTTATAAGACATGAGTGATTGGAAATTAGTTGAGCTTTATAACACATAAGTAATTGGGAAGTTATCTGTGCAATAATTTTTATAGCTGTTAGATTTGTTTATTATTATTATCTAACATAAGTTTGAAAAGGTGAATGCTCAAAATATTAATGAAGGAATGAATTTTAGCTACCTCCAAAATTAAAATCAATAAATCACCTTAACTCTTTCATTACATTTGAAAATAAATTTTCAATACATTAAATTATATTAATTTCATATTAATCTTAAATTTAAGAATGGGATTTTTATTGATTACTGAAAACAAAATTTAATCATAAAAATTGTTGAATCCTATTATAACCATAGGTAATTTTTGTTTATTTTACTTTTAATTTTCATTTTTACTCTTAAAAATGTTACATTTTCTTAATTTTCCCTCTCAGAAGTAATGAAGTTCCTATGACGATATTTAATTATGAGATTTGGAGGAACTTCTTTAAAATTCTGAACTCAATTCAGTACAATAAACAAATGATGAGTGCAGTAAGTATAGTTTGTTTTTAACTGGCATTATATTTATTCTGGGAGTTTAGTGAATATGAGCTTTTCTGCAGGATCATTGCTAGTTTTCTGTTAACAAGCTTACTTTAGTATGCTGTAGTAATTAATAATTTTATTCATTCTATATATGTTAAAAGTGATATTTAGTCATTTGCAGCTAGGAAACAAAGATTAACAACATGGTAATAAAATCTGAAACTGTTTTGGCAAAAAAAAAGAAATAAATTTACTTTGTACATTTTATTTTATTTTTTTCTATTGTAATGCTTCTGAAGATTAAACAAATCCTACAGTGAAGGTTAATAATACACATCTCTACAGACTGAATTTGAGTGACTATTCTTGAAACAATTTAAGGGGAAATTAGCAAGAGAATTTTATCTGATAGACAACTAGGTCTGTTAAATCAAAGTCTTTGGCAAGTGCTTTACTTCAAGGAAAAATATTTCTGAAGAACCTTAAAAGACAAAGGAACTACAAAAGAAAATTCTTAACCAAATTTAAACAAATACCATAAACACGTGATTTGGGCCAGGTGTAAAACAATAGCATATAATTGACTCTTCAGTTAATTGAAAGGCATGCCTTTCTAAAGACATTCATTCAAATCACATTAAAAACATATTATGGTGGTCAAAAATAAAACAACAACAAGAAGAAAACAAAATTAACTTTGTGCACCTGTGCATCAGTAATCCACAATTATACTGTTCAGAATACAGTCACAAAACCTCAGGGACATATTTCAGTAAACATTTATTTAAATTACACATCTGGGCAATGCCATTGATTTCAGTTGGGCTATCTCTTGTGTCTTTGCTCTGCTAATCAGGATTGTGTTTACTCACATTATCTATGCATTAGCTGGCTTTCAGATGGCCTAAACCAGCCTTGTCTGGGAAAACCACAGAAGTTTGGCACATTTTTTTCTGTATTCGTCCAGCAGTCAAACCTGAGCATATCTTCAAGTCACTCCAAGAGAAACAAGAAAGAAAGTGAAAACACACCCTTTTCCAAGCCTTTGCATGAGTCACATATATTAATATTCCATTGGTTTATCCTGGTAAGATGATGGAACTGAGAATACAGAGCTGGGGAAATAATACTCAGTTTCTTTAGTGAGAAACACTGCAAAAATATGTGGGAAAAAAAAAGATGGATATAAAGGATAGGGATGCTGAGTGTTGGCCATCTTTGCCATCCATCTCTTTATTTTGCATGCTATCTTTCCTAAAAGAGCATCCACCCTTGACCTGTAGCATGAACTAACACATGGCAGAACAATTTGTATTACTAGATTACTGAAAAAAAACTATTATATTAATACCATATAAACTGTTATTGTTAAAGTTTAAAAGACATAAATTATAACAATCTCCTTTATTTGTGACCTATGCATAATGACTTTTATGACCTTTTTTTTTAAATCTCTGGCATTGATACATCTAATTACTGTGTTACATTTTAGATGCTTAAAGATAAAGCTGTTTCTGTGGTACAGCAGGGACAAATGAAAATAAGTTAAATTCATTCATTTTTTCATGAATAATATTTGTTAGAGTCTGTAAACAAGTCTGGATGGCGCCTGGCATTTTGCCAGAGGGAGTGGTTTGTGAAGTAATGCCAGCTAGCCATTGAGTGTGGAGATTCCTTATTGGTTGACTGCTGTATCGAGTTTATGTTAATTAGATAAGCTGTGTGGAATGTATAAATACCTCTGTTGTCCTACAATAAATGGCTCCCACTCCTGCTGTATCAGTCTACAGAAGTTGCTCATCACCCCCCTGGTTATTTTGCTGCAGCCAGACTGCGGCAAATATTATGCAGTTTTTATATCTAGTGTTGATAAAAATCAAACAAGAAAACTAGCAAATACAAAAAAAAAAAAAAACGTGGAAACAATTTGACACATTACTTTATCTAATATTTACTTTTGGGGCACCTACAGTGGATTTCTATATAAGTTTTATCTCACTGCCCTACCATCTGTGAACAAGAATGGCCATCCTTCCATTGGTGTCCTTCATAATTCAATATTCATTGAATCCTGATAAACTGCTGGATTGAACTGAATGAAGCTAAGACATTGTATGACAGATGGTACTTCTCTGGTGCTTCATATTTCTCTATAGTCTTAGCTGAAGGAAGAAGACAGAATGCCTAACTCCTTTCTTTTGATATGCCATTGCGTTTGGCAATTCCTTCGCAGATTTTAGCAAAGTTGGTGGAGAATATATAAATAGATAAAATGACATTAGAAGGTGAAAGACAAGATCATAAGTTATTTTGGAAATTCAAAGATCCAAGAGAATTGGCTGAAGCCAGGTTTCATGGGTCATATGCATGTTCTTCTTTGTGCATGTATATGTGTATTTAATTCCTTTTTCTGCTTTTAATTTTTTAGTATGGCTTTTTTCTGTCCTCTACAGATCCTGTGTAAATCTGAGGGCTCATTCGGATCCCAGATTTCTTCAGCCTTCTCAAGAAGCCATATTCAACCCCAAAGAAGAATTTATTTCTTTTTACTCAGAATGACCAAAAATAAATTATTTTCATGAATTTAATGTTCTGGTTAGTATAATGCTGTCATCTCTAAAAAACATAGGATACTTGAAAATTTGCCGCAGTCTGTCTGGGCACAAAATCACGAGCCACTCAAGCAGGAACAAACTTTATTTTTGAAACTGCCACCAATGCCCCGTGTGCTCCCGGGAAGATTTCGGACCGACCCACGCGGTGTTCTCTTGGGCCCCAACAGGAAGTCCCTCCTCCGGAATTCCCTCCTACCGCACTTCCCCAACCAATAGGAACTCTCCAGGAGTCCCATAGCAGGCCCAGGTGGACAGCAGGAGTCCAATATCCATATGAATGCAGATCTTAACATAATCATATCATCTCAATGGCTTGCCGGTGTCACCTTTCAACCAAAAATGCCATGCATCATATTACTTGGCTGTGGCTCTTAGCAAAAATTCTAAGAGATTTAAAATATTTCTTAAGTATTATAAAATGGTAAAATAAAAAATATATAAAATTTGTTATGGGTTGGATGTGAGATGTCTCCACAAAACTCACTTGTGAGACAATACAGAACAGAAATGATTGGGTTATAAGGTCTTTAACCTAACCAGTGAATTAATTTCCTGATGAGATTAATTGAATGGTAACTGAAGGCAAGCAGTATGTGGCAGGGGAAGATTGATCATTGGGAGAGTACCTTTGTGGTATATATTTTGTATCTGGCCAGTGGAGTCTCTCTCTGCTTTCTGATCATCTTGTGAGCCACTTTCCTCATCCATAATCTTCTGCCATGATGTTCTGCCTCACGTTGAGCCCTGGACAATGGAAGCAGCCTTCTATCGACTAAGGCCTCTGAAACCATGAACCCCCCAAATAAACTTTTCCTCCTTTAAAATTATTCTGGTTGGGTCTTTTAGTCACAGAAGTGGAAAAGCTGACTAACTCATCACTTATCATTTAAAAGATAATCACTTCTTAACATTCCTCATATCATCATTATAATAGTTACATAACAAGAAAGCATAATGCACTAAGCAGAATTTTTATTACTAAGGTAATATATATTGTTATATGCTTGTTAATATGCACATATCTTATCCTATTTATAGTGAATATATTATTATGAGCATATGTACCACCCTCAGATTTACATGGGACCCTCACAGAATAGATATAAACTTCATTTTAAGAAAAAATTAATTAAACACAGAAATAAACCAGGAGAGCAATGACCAGAGCATATGTACATTTGAACCCATGGAACCTAGCCTTTGCCAATTCTCTTTTATCAAGGAATTCTAAAACTCATTTATCTTCTTATCTTTTAACTTTTAATCTCATCTTATCTACTTATATTTTCATAATAAGCTTATAACTAAGATGTGAAATATGTCTTAAATTCACAAAGGAGGAAAACACTATAAATGCTTTTTGTAGTTTGAATTCTATATTTAAGAATAATATTCTTATTAATAATTTAGTACAAAAATGTAATAGATTTTTAGAATATGGTTAAATTTTGAAGAGATTTCCCCTTGTGCATAGGTTCCAGGTCTAGCAAGCACAAATCCAATTAACATCTCTTCAGAATAAAGAAACTCTTCACTTAAATAAATAATTCATATTAGAGACATAAAGACTCAGAAAATGGCTGAATGTTTTTTACTGTCCAGAACCCTGGACTTAGTCTTGCTCATACTATACTCATTAGTCATTGTACATTTAACCCTTAACACATTGAAACTTGATTGTTTATATAACATATAAATGTAGGTAGCAATTAAATGAGTGATATATTTATTTGTATTGTTACATGTATACTTTTGTATTTGCAGTATGAATAATTTTAAAAATTATGAAGGCACCATAGAATTGAACAAATAAGTAAATAATCTCCTAGTGTGATATTACCTAATGGATATGCACAGGTTAAGTTCCTGGCCTCCTGTTGGAAAGTTTTCAACATATACTCAGGGGAATCATCAACAATTCTGTTGCCAAACTATGTGACTAACTTAAAGACCTTTTCAAGGACCTGTCTGCTTACTTGACCTGATTGCATTTACACCCTTAAGACCTTTTTGTTTTTCATGATAGCTACATGTAATACTGAAATATGGAGACTGGTTAGGTTCTTCAAAGGAAAGGTATCTCTGTGGCATTCATTCAAATGCATTGTTTCACAGGGGATGTATTTTAAGAAAGGGCAGATGGTAGCATTTCCCAGAACATCTGTTACCCATCATTCTTTCACAGAGCAACCCAGATGCTGTTGACAACTTGTATGTAAATCATGCTGACAATTTGTTCAATGTCTTTCCTGCTGAGACTGAGGTTGTCCTGGTCACACCATTTATCAGATATAGGAGATACTGGGTTCTATAAGAATAAATCCAACTGTGTTTTGACCAGGGAAAATAGCAACCATTAAATCACATGAACAATTTATCTACCTTGAAGTTATCTCCATATTTCCTACCTCAAATTTCCTAGCCTTGTCTGAAGGTGTACATTAGATATTAAATGCTCCACAGAATAAGAAAATGCGAAATTGCTTCCTGATACTTGTCCTTAGCTTCTTTTATTATTATTTGTTAGGGGTAATCATTTCTTTGACCTTGAAATTTAAAATTACTTTCATCTCAGTGAAATGACATATAAGAGGGAAATTATGCATGCATTGCTATATAAATGTCAGATTTTTTAGTTTGCAAATGCCTGCTATAAAATATTCACAGTACTGAAAGTTGATTTACAATCCATTACAGACCATAATCTATCTTATTCTAATTTTGTGCCTTGTATCAGAGTACATTTTTACAATTGTAAAAAGAAAACAACAGCAAAAACATTTATTTAATTAACCTACCTATGCAAGTGATAAACTAAAACCATAGGCCTTTATTATATGGTTATAGCTCTTCTAAGCAAATTTAATTAGACCATAAAATTGATTATAAAAATAAAAAATGTATAATTAAACTGAAAAATATTTAAGTTTGTGAAGACATTATGTATAACCTGAACTTCCTTTTAAAATTGATGAAGATAAATCCACAAAAATTGCATTAAATAACTTAAAAGACATGTTTTGCACTTAAATATCCATTTAATTAGCAAATTAAATAAATTTTACTTGGAGAAACTGAATAAGCTTCAAATGATAATAATTGATTTCATCACAAGCATTTATGTAACACATTTACAAGTTTACTGATACTCTTAGGGAAATTGTTGGGTTATGAAACATAATAGATAAGCTATATATGTAACTTCTGAAATTTGTAATATAAACAGAAAATTTTACATGTAAATATATGTAACTTTATTGTATAATAAATAACTACATATATATATATATATATATATATATATATATATATATATATATATATATATAACTGCAAAATAAAAACACTAAAGATGGCACTATCACTGTCGGATTCAGAACATGCATAAAAATTTTACAATAAAAACTAAGTTAAAGGTAATTTATTGTGTAGATTTATTTATTTGTTTGTTTCTTTTTGTTTGGCTGGCAATCTATTAATTTACAATTCCTTTTGACACTAGCAATATTAAGTCTCAGTTTTATCTAAATTTGAGTTCCTGGCACCATAATTCAGGGATACCTTTTCTATACAAAGTGTCATAGTTTAAAATTTTGGGTAGTGAGAAATGTGTTTTAAAAATGTTTTTGGCAATTTGTCATAGAAGTAAAAGATATATTCATGTACAATTGATATTTAGTTTGTACATGAATGTATATGTGTAACATCTAGGAAGAAAATTCATATATTATCTGTCACTTAAATATAAATAATGATATGATGAATAATTCAAATTTAACAAATTAATATACATTTTATATTATTTAACATGGCAATTGCAAAGATATTAATTTTCTAAGAAAATGTCCTCCAAATATTAACATATCACAACAAGCTATTTATAAGCAGTTTCTCATGAGTATCGCCATTTAGATCAATTCATTAAATTAGTTGGACCTTGGAGATAATAATTAAGTAATTAAAATCAAAAAAAGTTATCTGGGGATAACTGATTATGTAGATAAGTTTATAAATATACTAACATACATATATGTGAGAACACACTTAAAGGCACACATTTGTGCTATTGTATCATATTAAGCATAGGTAAAAACAAAAACTAAGGTTAGAATTTGGCATGTATGATTTTAGTGAACACATCTGTCCAATTTAATCAGTATTGAATAGCTTCTACAACTCTACCTGTAGAAGATCACACTATGCAAAATAACTGACCTGAAATTCTTGATATCCAGTGTCTTTTTCCAAGACCTTGTGGTGGTATCTATATTTTCAGAGCCTCTTACTATTGGCAGAATTCATGATGTGGCAAATTGGGTGACCATTCATTCTAGCTTGCCCAATGTATTTCAGCTCTGGCTATATTTTTCTGCACAATTAATAATGAGCTCATTCACTCAAAAGTGTGCAGCTTTGGATGATAATTTATATGGCCATACTACTTATGAACCACCCAACTGCATTATAGTGCAATAACAAATCTCATTATCAATTCATGTCTGGGAAAGTTTTGAAGCATCTTCACTTTGGTATAATGAATTATGCATCTAGAATGTTTGGGTCGATTTGCCCACTACAGATTTTAGTGCCTCCTTGTTATTTATCTTTATAAAGAATTACAGTAAAGTCCAGTTAATATTAACTTTCACATTGTGAATGAAAATAAAATGTAGATGGCTTCCCACATACGGGCAAACAGCAAACCTTACTATTTTTAGGACCAAAGAAAGCATTTCATATAAAGAAGTCTGTTTGCAGTTTTGGCTGACAACTTGACTTGTCTCAAATGCAGAGAAAAAGATAATATAAATGTGAAGTGTTTAAATGCAAGGTTTTGCTTCCCAACTTGTCAGAGCTTCCACTAATAAAAATGCAAGATTCTAGAAAGAAGATGAGACGAATTATTGCTCAAAATTGACCTGCAAATGTATTCTGATATGAAAAGAAAAAAAACTCCTTAAAATTTTATCACCTGCACATTATTTGCCTTAGGTTTATATCAGAGTAACTCATCTTATTTCATTAGATACAGAAACTATCTTGTCTTACTGGTTCAAAAGCATAAAACACATTTGCTTTTCATGGATCATAAAAGGTCAAGATTTTATGAAAATTATTCATGTCAATAAGTCAATGAGCTATAAAAATAATAAACTTTTTTTCATAGGTAACTTCTTTCTCTGACCCACGATTAAATCCATGGATGCAGCATGCTATATAAATTTCAAATTCAACACATTATTTTTCAAACACACTTCTATTTGTTTAAAATACTGTAAAATATTATGTAGCTAGAGACCAAGATAACTTCAGGGAGTAGATAAAAATTGGTTTTAACACATATTAACCCCAGTTCAAGCATTCAGAGTTTATGACACTTGTCAAGTGCTGAGATTAAATTACTCCTGGGATTATTAGTTTCAAAGTTGTAAGTGAAGTACATGCATTTTTTTATTTGTTGATCAAAAGCAAATATTTATTAAATATTTTCAATAATAAAAATAAAAATAATACAAATATAAATTTGGCTTTGAAGGGGATTGTTTTAATCAGTTTTTTCACTAATGTGACTAAAAAACCCGACCAACACAACTATAGAGGAGGAACAGTTTATTTGAGTGTTCATGGTTTCAGAGGTCTCAGTCCAAAGAAGGCTTCAGGTGAGGCTGAACATCATGGTGGAAAAGCGGGGTGGAAGAAAGCAGCTCACATCATGGTGACCAGGAGGCAGAGAGAGACTCCACTTGTCAAATACAAACATATACGCAAATATACAAATATATATGCAAAGTCACGCACCAATTCCCACATCCTCCAGCCACACCTCTTAGGTACCACTTAGTTGCCACTTAGTTCATCCTTTTAAGGGGTTAAATCACTGATTGGGTTAAGACTCTTAGAACCTAATCATTTCTCCTCTGAACCTTCTTGCTTTGTCTAACATGTGAGCTTTTGAAGACCACCACAGCTAAGGCATAAGAGGGATATTGGAATCCTGGTCCCTCATCTCTCTGCTCTTTGCTTCTTGGCTGTCAACAGATGAGCAGCTTTGCTCTGCCACCTGTTTCTGCATGATATATTGCCTCATCTCAGGCCTCAGAGCAACTGGGCCAAGCAGCCATGTACCAAAAACTCGGAAACCACTATCCAAAATAAATCTTTCTTCCTTTAAGTTAATTTTGTCTGGTATTGTTTTTGAACAGTGATGGAAAACCAACAAACATAATTACAAGTTCTATTTTCTTACCACTGATAGAAGATAGTTCATCCATGATCTCTTCCAGTTTACAACAAAGATAATCTTTCCTTCAGTTTCCAATAGCATATTCCTTATTCTCATCTTAGATCTCAACAAAAGCAACTTTAATATTCATAGTTTACGTAATGTACTTATCAGAAATATTGTTGATAATGGTATAAAGATAAAGAGGATGATGCTATGATTAATTTGCTATTAATTTGATTTTTGTCTTAGGCAGTACTTTGGAATTACAGCATTTAAATCAAATGTGTGCCTAGATTTGTAGATATGCATAATATTTATTAAAGTAAATCCTAACCATGGAGCTTATCTTTGGGTCCAACACTTCAAGGTGTGAAGACTCTTCAATGAAAGAAAGCACTGGTTTGCTCTTCTAAATTTCAAGTTACAGTTTGTGAATTCATTCCCCAAGTAACTTAGTGACATCTATCACATAAACATAGAACGACTTTTTCACCATACTTTGTTTGATAAAGTACAATTCTCCCTTTCTGTTAAAGGAAACTGTGTTCCTATTTGATCATAGAAAAAAAAAAAAGTTTATGATGCCAGTACCTAACTCCTTGTACTAGCAGCAAATGGAAGCCCACACACCAGAATTCAGCATAATACTGATGAATAGCTCTCTACCACTTCATGGTAAACATTAGTCAAATTCAGCAGAGATATTAATACTTAATAACTATTTCATCAGAGGTACCATCACTCAGAAGAGACACTACTTTTAATTAACTATATGTCTCTACTAATGCAGATCTTCTGGAAGTCTCCTATACATCATACTAACATACAGAAGATTTTTTTAATCTCATGAATCTGGATATGTGTTTTATCTAAATATGGATTTCCTGGACAGATTAATAAGAAAACACATATACTTAATTTTGACACATTTACTGAAATTTTATCATTAAGAAACTATTAGTGATTCTTTTTTTTATAGTCTTGTGTTTATATTAGTTGATACTTTTAATTTGTTAGAAATTTTATAATGTATTAAAAAAGAAACTTTGCTATGAAGAATATTTTTAGTTTGATACCATCCCATGTATTGACTCTTAATTTTATCTCTTGTGCTTTAAGAGTCTTATTGAGGAAGTTGATTCCTAAGCTGACATCTTGGAGAGTTGGTCCTACTTTTTCTTCTAGTTAGGCCCAGAGTCTCTGGTCTAATATCTAAGTCCTTGATCCACTTTGAGTTAAGTCTTGCAGGGTGAGAGATAGGGGAGTCATTTCATTTTGCTACATATGGATTTCCAGTTTGCTCAGCACCATTTGTTGAAGAGGCTATCTTTTCTCCAAAACATGTTTATGGAACTTTTGTCTACTATAAGATAATGGTATTCTTCACAGAAAAGGAAACAGTGAAGAATGTGAACAGAGAGCCTACAGAATGGGAGATGATCTTTACCACCAACACTTCAGACAGAGCATTAATCTCCAGGATATATGAAAATATCAAAAACCTTATAACCACACACACAAAAACCCAAATAATCCAATCCATAAATGTACTAAGTAACTGAACAGACACTTAACAGAAGAAATACAAACGGTCAAAAAATATACAAAAAAAAATTCAACATCTCTAAGAATTGGAGAAAGGCAAATCAAAACTACACTAATATGCAATCTCACCCCACTCACAATGACAATTATCAAGAATACAATTAACAATAAACATTGGAGAGGATATGAGGAAAGAGTTTCACTTATAGATTGCTGCTGGGACCGCAAATGGCACAATCACCCTAGAAAGCAGTATGGAGATTTCTTAGAAAAGTTACAATGGAACCATCATTTGACACTATTATTCCACTCTTCAGTTTATACCAAATAGACTTAATATTAGCATACTTCACAGCCACTTTAACATTTATAGCAGCTCAATTCCCAATATCCAACTTTTGGAACCAACCTAAGTGCCCTACAACAGATGAATGGATAAAGAAAATGTGAGATATATACCAATGTAATATTACCCAGCCATAAAGAATTGTGAAATTATTGCATTTGCCAGTAAATGGATGGAACTGAAGAATATCATGCTAAGTGAAATAAGCTAGTACCAAAAAACCAAAGGCAGAATGTTATCTCTGACTCAATGCTAACTCACAACAAGGGACAGGAAGTTTGGAAGTTCATTAAACTAAACAAAGAGGAATGAAGGGAGGGGAGAGAGCATGAGAATAGGAAAGACAGTAGAATGAATCAGACATATCTTTCCTATCCTCATGCATAAATACATGAGCAATGTAAATCTACATCATGAACAACCACAATAATAGGATCCTAGTTGGAACAAGTTATACTTATTCTAGGTATGTATAATATTTCAAAACATACTTTACTGTCATATAAAAAATAACAAAGTAAAGCAGAAAATTTAATATGTAAATTTAAAACTACATGAATCTATATAATTTTCTTGGACTTTTCCAAAATAATAATTCTCAGATATTGCTCCAAATTAACTCAATTTTATGTGACCAGTGAAATTTGCATTCTCTTTCATTTGAATATGAAAATGTTAATAGGACTGATATACTTTAGTGATCAACTACACCGTTGTTTTCCAAGATGACATTATTTTTCTTTAGTTAATTTTGCTAAGTCCATTAAATATTTTGCATAGAAAATGTTAGCAATCTACTGTTAGAAGTAGGCAATATTCTTAAGTAAATAAAAGAAAAAAATCTCTTCTTTTATTATCCTTTGCTCTTTTTAAGTAAGTTATCACACAGGAATGAAGACACAAATGCCATGATATGTTCTAAAAGCAATAAATGGGTTTTTAGGGCAGAAATTGAGTTTTTTTTTTTTTTATTTTAAGTAAAGGAATTTATTTGGCCCATTTAATTTGCTTAAAACTCCATGTCAAATTGCAATTTATTAATATAATATACAAATAACCCTTAGGTGTTTCTAGCATTTTCTTATTGTTAAAGGCAGAGACACAGAGGACATGTCAAAAATCTGGATTCTAATTTCTATAACACAAAACACCATCTATTTTAAAAATTTATATAAATTACTGTTGTGCTATGGCACTGAATGCTAGTCAAGTGGAATTTGAAAGAATTACACATCTCCCAAATTTTTCCAGAGAGCAATTCCTTCTCAGAATATTCTGTGGTTATTCTACGTAATTCTGTTGCCCTGTAGCAAGTAACAAATATGTGGCATTTATACAATATGTAGGACTTTTTTTTCTTCAATAATTCTAACAGTGCTTTGGTGATTTTCTGCTCTTGTCACTGCTAGTGTTCTTCCAGGATGTTTTTATTTTATTTTATTATTTTTGTAGTACTAGAGACTGAACCTGGTGGTACTCTACTGCTGGTTTACATACCCAGCCCCTACCTTATTTTATTTTATTATTATTATTTTTAATTTTAATTTGAGACAAGGCCTTGCTAAGTTGCTGAGGTTACCCTTCAACTTTCTGTCCCCCTGACTGTCCTCCCAGGTAGGTGGGATGACAGGCATGTGCTAAGATGATGATGCCTGGCCCAAGAAGCTTTTCAGCCACTTGTAACATTTTAAAGTTGACAGCAGCCTGTTCACAGGACAGTTTTATTCCACTCATCCAAGGTTAGTTGAACATCCCAGAATCTACAAATTTTCTGCCAGAGGAGATGGAGGAAGGGGGAAAGAGGGCAGGAAAGATGGTGAAATAAGATAGTCATTATTACCTTAGATACATGTATAACTGCACATTTGGTGCAACGATACATCATGTACAATAGGAAAAATGAAAAGTTGTGCTGCAATTGTGTACAATGAATCAAAATGCATTCCGCTGTCATATATACCTACTTTAAAAACAAAGTATAATTAATTTATAAGTTGGTATGTGTTCTTCTCATTCTGCTAAATTTAGGTTCTTTTCATTACATTGTATGTTTCTACAGAATTTTTCCAAAAATATTCATTGAAAATGAAAAAGTTTTCATTTTTATTTCTAATTTTATGGCCTTTAATTTCTTATTTATCTCTTTATTGCAAAGGCTAATGATATCCAAAGCCATGCTGATTAGAAATGATAAAAATATGCTTTCCTGACTTGTTCCTAAGATTACATTATAATTTTATTTAAATTGGTGTTAGCTACAGATGTTTTTAATATATTATAAATTTTTTTCTGTATCTCTAGTTTTCTATGAGTTTTAATTATGAAAATCACTTAAATTTTTTCAAATGCTATTTCTGCATTTTTTAAAATAGTGTTGTTTCTGTTGATGCTTAATTGGTTTAATAAATTTGTTGTGAATTTTCAAAAATAAAAAAAGGGATCATGACATTTTTCTTATGAATTTTTAAAATATGTTGGTGCATGTTGATGTGTTTGAAACTTTCTTGGCTAATGCAAATTTATCACTCAAAGAAACTATGCTTACTGTGCATGCCTTTTCCTGTTTCTAAATAAATTTTTAATGTCATTCAGGAATATTCTTTGATTTCCCAAGTATAATTTAATATACTTTAGCATGATCTTTCAAGGTGACAATAATTAAAATTGATTGATTGTGTCAATGTAGTCAAATGATCAATTCTTAAATGATTTATGGTCAGCACCAGTCCTGCCCATGAGCCTGCACCGGGAAACCCAAAGTCATAAAAAGCTAAGACTGACATTATCTCAGAAAAATATTTCCTCAGCATCTCTGCCACCTGTCTTTGTGTCTTGTTATCCACTTTACCCTTCTACCATCTGTCTTGCCACCTATGTGACCTATAATTAAGAACTTTGAAGAAAATCGGTCTAAGTTATGATTGGACACATCTTTTCTGGCTTTCAAAATGTAAGATTGTTTGTCTTTATGCTATTAGTCAAGATTTCTCCTGCAGGGGAGCATGAAGAAGACTGTCATGTGCACAGAATAACCCTACCTACTTGATGACCACTAATTATACATTTCATTTTTCAAGAGCCACAGTTTAATGACAGCCAAACATCTGCTTCATTAAGAAAGATGAAAACATGTTTTACCAAATGAATAATCTGGTGGAGCTATTTCAGTTAGTATATTCGCCTACTGGGGATATGACATAATTTTGAATGTTTTTCCACATGATTTTCTTAGAGCATAAAAATCTTATTTTATTTAAAAATACACAATACATTGTTTTATTAGTATATTTTAATATACAATAAATATTCAGGTCATACAAATGTGTATTTTGGAAGTTAAACAAGAATGACTCATTTAAAAATCTGCTAAAGAAGATCAATTTTACATTGTGAATAATATAGTAAAATTTCATAGATTTTATTTTGATATCTGTATTCCAAATGCCAGATGTTCCGTAATGATAAATCCTGTGAGAGAAAGAACTTTTCTCACTTTATTTTTAATAATTTCAAAATTTATTCAACTCACAGATTTGTTCAAAATAATGCAAATAGCTCCTTGAATTTCCATATTTTCTGCTTCTTAAGACAACACATGGCTACTTGGAGTACATTTATGCCAAATCATACTATATCATATGGAAGCATAAAGTTGAACATCACATATATATTATTTCTAAAATTTTGAGTAAGCTCACACTTCATAAAGTCCTGCCATATTTAGAAATGGCATGCTGTTTTTAATAGACTACCATCTGAATGGGGAGAAAACTTAAATAAAAGTACTTAAGAGCTGCTTAAAGTCTCAGCAGTTCTCAGCCCTGTCCTTGAACACTTGTGTAGACAGGAAACACTCAGGGATAGTTGTCATTGTTAGAAGGATTTTACCAAGCAGGTAATCAAAATCTTTCTCAGCTCCCATTGTAATGCAAAAGTTTCAAATTCTCCTTCAGATTACAGTTCAGCAATGTGAATAGCAGTGTTACTTCCCAGAATATGTGTTTCTCTTTCTACAACCCCTGAAGTGACAAGAATTATTTAAACCCTTTAACCTCCTTGTAATATTCTCAGACCTTTATTTTTATCATAATATATTGGCTTGCATATTATATGAAATAAAAAATATATACCACTGTAAGTCTTTACTACTGAGCATCAGAGTGGAGAAAATTTTCTGAGAAACAGACATTCAGATACGGTTTGATTATTTGACTGTATGTGCCTAATTCTTCTGTTTTTATTTTATTTTTAATACACTGACATTATTATAATTATATTAATCGTGTCACTTGTGCATATAATTAAGCTATATAATCCTAATATATATTCAAGGAGGACAGTAAATTATTTCTTTAATACAAGATTTTTATTTGTCAAGTTAACTGTAACTTCTTATGACATTTATGTATGTACACATACAAGCATGAACATAAGCATATACATGCATGCACACATACGCATATATACAAAGATACATGCAGTGCATGTGATCTGTAATCACATTTAAGCTGGATAATTCTTGAATAACCAAAACCAATTAAATGTATTCCCTTTCAATAGAAGGAAACAAGCATAATGATATGTGCATCTTCCTTATTGTTTATGATTTCTCACTCCCTTTGGATAGACCAAGTAGCAAAAATGAAATGGGCATTTGAGACTTTCAAAGGCCAGCTGCTGCTGTTGGCATGTATTTGAAGCCAATGGCTAATCTTCAAGTACAGTGCTGGTTTTGCTAAATCCTGAATCCGATTTTATCCTGACAACCTAATTATTTCTGAGCCAAATTCAGGGAGAAGCTCTTCAATTCCTGAATCTCTTATTTGAGAGCAATGTTAGGACAAACAGATGCAATGTAGAATGGGGAAAAAAATCATTTACCCTTCAATTCTGAAGGATACATTATAGTTTGATCATGTCAATAATTTTAAAGAAAAATATGGATATAAAATTAAAGTTATGTTGTATATTAGGATAAGTTATATGTTTTTACTCTTATTATTTTTATAAAGGAGCCATAAATACTTGAAATCAAATATACTATAACATTACTTTAAAACATTTCCTCTATATTTACTTCCTGATGACTTGGCATTTATTACACTTTGTTTGTGACGTTTGTGTCATTTTATATTAGCTTTCAAATGGCATAATTCAATACCTGTAATGTAGAGTTTTATCAAAGATAGTGAAAAAAGGTATTTACACAGTTATAAACTAACATGTTCAATTTTAGTCATAATTATAATTAGACTTTACTTCATAATTTTTCTGAATTTTGGAAAACATACATTTATCAATGTCCAAATTAAAGCTACAAATTGGACAATTTAGTGACTATTTAATGAAATAAACTGTTCAAACTGATGGCTTTGGGAATTGAACAGCAATCACTGTGGTGATTATGTTAGATGGGTTCACAAAATACCTGCCAATTCACTTCTCTTGGGGATTGACAGTTGTTGCCAAAACAGATTAAGGAATGTGATTTGTGTATTATGACCAGTGTATGCGTATGTGTGTTTGTGCATGCCACATGAAGTGTGTATTCATATGAATACACTACACATATATGCATATTTATGTCCATTTTAGTGTCTATTGTAAAAGTCTACCTATATAATTGTTCCATATGTAAGAGTTTAGACTGCATCTGAGTGGAGGGGAAGTATCTAAAACATAAAACATACAATGTGTGTGTGTATGTATGTGTATTTCACAATATGTATGACTTTATATAATGAACATATAACAAAAATCTGTGCTCATTTTTTAATATTAATATCTCAATGCAACTGATTATAAATATTAAATTTTTATTTCTCACATGAGAACATATTGTGAAATAAATTTGTATAAATAAATCTGAATAAATGTTTTCCTTATTAATTATGGTTTAAAACATAATAGAATGGAAATAAGAGTACTTAAGCTTCATGACCATTATAGTAGAAGTATTTCATTTAGTAGCACAAAGTATACACAGGTTAAGTATTTTTTATTTACAATGTTTAAATTAGAAGTAGTTCAAATTTTATATTCCTTTTTCTCCCCTTAATTTTGAAATCAGATTAGTGTTAGGGTTAGGGTCAGCCTTTATCAGTGAAATATTCCTAATCTAAAAATCTGAAAATCCAATACATTCTGAATGTCATGGAGGTGTTCAGAAATTGTCAGTTTGGGGAGCATTTTGGATTTTTGATTTTCAGATTAGGGATGCTCGGTCTGTAATTATGAAGATTGATGATGATATTGCTGTTTTTAGTACAATTTATCCATAACCATATAGAACATAAGTGGAAAGAAAGACAAAAAATATCATTATTTCATCTGATTTAATTTGATTGATGTATGTAATTCCTGTACGAATTCATAAAGAGAGTTAGAAATTTCATAAACTATCCTTCCCAAATCCTGCCATCATTCTTAGCAGCTGTATTATTCACATGTTCGAATCAACCAAAATCATGGACAGTCACTTTTCTAATTTGCTTATTTATTTTCACTCAGTCTCCTTGGCCTCTCCTAATGGTACATTACAAAACCACCCTTAGAATTGACTCACTCTCTGTTTTTCTTTCAGATGAAGAACAATAAGAAATTATTTGCCCTTTTGAGAGTCGAGTATATCATAATGTTCTAGTTTTCTTTTTCTTTACATAAACTTAATTCTATTGTTTATAATTAATACATGTTACTTAATGTGTTTAAGCTCTTTTTTCCCCTTAATTTGTCTCAGACATTTATTTGGCAAATCATCAACTTTGGTTCTATCCTACATGATTTATACTTGTGTACACACAAATTTTGGGGGAAAAATAACCAGGTGAATTGAATTAATGAAGTTATTTTAAAAGAAAGAGTACCGAAGTCCAACACTCATATTTTAAAAGAATACAAATGCAGAAAATTTTCTATTTAAAAATCACAATAATAATGTACTTCATATGGATATATGAGATTCATATTAGATAACTATATCTAAATTGAGTATGATCATTAGATCAAAACAGCAGCAGGTGGTATACAAGTTTAAGAGTAAGCCATAGAAATTATTCACGAGTGCTATGAAGACACACATAACACCTTAAAAAAATAGCATGAAAACACTGAATACAAAGTGTTCATGCATGGAAGTACCCAACAATTCAAAATCACTAATGTTTGCTCTTTTATCTACAAATTCTGTGTAATGTCAGTCACTGAATGTTTATATTCTTATGAAAATTAACATATAAATTCTAAAAGGTTTTGTTTTAGAAAAGTTGAAAATTGTTGGATTAACCTAGGGGTTAAAAACTTCAGAAAGTCACATTTTGAACAATTAACATAGTCCCCAAATGTGTTACTGGTAAGGAAATAAACTAAATAATGATAAACAGAATCTAATACAGATGCTAATACAACATAATATTCAGTCATTAATTTGCATTCTAATTTATCATGCAGGTACTGTTTCTTTATCATAGCACATTATCACTGGATAGAAAACAGACCATGTACTTCTTCGTTTTTGCCCACTTTATATCTATTCCCTTGTTGTTCCCCTAATGCAGTGGATATCATGTCCTTAATTGTGTATGAAAACTTCAGTCATATTGCATAGCTGGTGCATGTGTGCTTCATTTACAAAAAAATCTTGCTCATTGCTTGTTGATTCTTGACCTTTCTCTCTATTCATTATGAGTGTTTAATTCCATGTGCATTGCTGTGTGTCCATTTAGTTCAGTGCTGCTGCTCACTACATTCCATGCTTTGGTCCTGCTAGTAATGTAGTGATTAATTATAGGTGGTTCTCAAATCCTCATGTCTACCAAAACTTACTATAGTTATCTGTTTTAATCAGTGTTTTCACTGCTGTGACCAAAAGACCTGAGAAGAAGAATTTTACAGAAGAAAAAGTTCATTTGACGTTCATGGTTTTAGAGTTCTCAGCACATAGAAAACCTACTCCATTACTGTGCCCCAGTGAGGCAGAGGATTCAGGTAGAATAACTAGACAGAGGAAAACACTCAGAAAATGGCACTCAGATTGAGTTTTGTTTATCGAAAAATATAAACCTCAATGTCATGCCCCCAGTGACCTACCTCCTGCAGCCACACCCTGGCTGTTTACAGTTCTCACCCTGTTAATCTCCATTAAGGAATTAATGCACTGATTATGTTAAAGCTCTCATAATCCAATCATTCATTTTGCCTTCTTGAATTTTGTTTCACATATGAGCATTTGGGGACACCTGACATCTAAACCATAAAATTACTAAACTTCACGTCTTCTATTTCTTCTGTAGAAATTCAACTTATATGTGTATATCGGATATCAGTCTAGGCTGAGGTTTGTATTATGCTCATACTTTATTTAAGTACTGCCAAATGACTTCATGGTTCATTGGAAAATTGTATGCTCACCAGAGGTGTGTGATGTTCTCTGCTTTCTAAATTTCCATCACAGTTTGGTGTTACTTAATTTTCAGCCAATTTTTTTATCATGAAGTTTTTTAAAATTTTTCATTACTTGGATTAATTATGAGTTTAAGTAGTTTTGTGTTCTTTGTAAATGATATGATCACATCTATTGATCCAACTTATCACCAATGATGTACAATTTTGAAATCTGTTAATTACATCATGTTATGCATAGGAAATATAAACTATATCTAATTTGAAATATTAAAATTGTGAAAATAGTTATTTTATTTGTTTAATGGATAGTATGTGGTACTAATAAATTATTTATTTTGCTACCTATGAATTCTGACCATATTTGTAGTCATATGTCTACTAGTTCAATTTATCCTCTTGAATTGTAAGTTTACATTTGAGAATCTAAACTGTATGACTTTGGTCGTAAAATAACAATTATAAAATTATTGTTATAATTTTAATTATAAAACTAATAATAATAGCTTATATCTATTGAACTTACTATATTCCAGGCAGTAATCTACTTATTTTCCATGTTAAAAACTTAATAAATCTTCTTAAAAATGCTATAATCAAAATACCTCCAGAAAAACATAGTGCTGCATGACAAATAAGAAATATTCCAAGGACTTATAAATAACAGACTGTGAGCCAATGTTTGAAGGCTGGCAATCTGATGCAAATCTGTGCCCTTATGTCCTGTATTAGTTATTCTAAAGCATCATATTGATAATGTCTGTTATGATTTACATATGAGGCATCCCCCCAAAGCACATGTGTGAGGCAATGCAAGAAATTTTGGAGGTGAAATGATTGTGTTACCAAAGGATTAACCTAATCAATGTATTAATCCACTGGGTGGTATCTGTGGGCAGGTGAGGTATGAATGGAGGAAGAGTTCACTGTGGGCATCCCTTTGGAGTATTTATTTTGTCCCTGGTGAGCAAAGCTCTCTGTGTTTCCTAATTACCATCTTCTGAACAGCTTTCCTTCTCTACACCACTCTGCCATGATGTTCTGCCTCACCATAGCCCCAGAGCAAAAGGTTAGTTATGTATGGACTAAGAACTATAAAATTATGAGCACCAAACAAACTTTGTTTTTGCTAGCATTTATGTAATTAATGACTATTATTCTTAATAGAATGAGATGGGATCTCAGTGTAGTTTTGAGCCAAGAAGCTTTGCATATGTCCTCACAAGTGTTCTCTGAGGCATCTCAGCTTACTCTTTTTTTTTTAATTAAATTTAATTTTTTTATTAGCTACACATTTTTTAAAATTTAATTTAATTTAATTTTTTATTGGCTTCAGCTTACTCTTAAAAGTAGATAGGAACAAGGTTGGTTTTGACTAAATTGTTGTTAAACACCTGGCAGGAGACTGGCCAAAGCACAGTAGTACTACACAGATATTTTTAAGGAAAACCAATACGTACTTTTTTTTTTTAATGCAACTTAAGATGTATTCTTGTGGCAGCCCTACCAACAGTAAGTAAAGCTAGAGGTTATATAGGAAAGGTTTTTTTTTTGTGGGAGTACCTATTAATAACAATCACAAGACTCTAGAATCACAAGTTTCTCCAGTGAATTTGAACCTGATCTCATAGGCCTATAAATCTTACTAATCTTCTACATTGATAAACTTGAGCTATTTTTAACTGATGTGATTTTGAGTTACTATCTTCTTGGTTTTCAGAGACTGGCTGAAATTCTAATTGCTTTTGTGTGAATTGTTTATAAAAAGTAATGTTGTTTTTTTTGTCTTTTTTATTGTTGTCTGAGAATAATCACTGCCCTATGTATGCCTTGTCCACCTGCCATCTGCTACTGTGGACCTCTGAACTGCTATGATGTTGAATACCCTTGGCTATACGTGCTCTACCTGATAGAGAACAAAGACTTTATTTTCCCCAACCCCATCCTCTTTAAACAGGAAGCCACTTGAAGATAATAGCATCGTCCATTTTTTCAAAGAAATGGAATGTAGAAATTGACAGTGGGAAAATGTAACAGAGTTCCACTTTATGCTTTGAATATATAGCCCTTACTGCTCTGCAACTGCAACTTATTTTTTAAATAGACATGATTCTCTCCAGTCCTCTCTCCTGGCTCCTCCCTAATCTCTCTCCTTCCCTAATCTTAGGGGAAACAAGATTATTTTTCTTTCACATTGTAGATGGATTTATCCATCCTTGAGAACACACCCACCATAGGAACAAAATAATCCAGACTTTGGGGATGATGCAAGAAGAACTCAGCAATGACTATTTCCCCAATTAACAAGTGATTTACAACTCCAACAGAGAATATGTAGACTATCCCCTTATCCCCTTTGAATCATCTCTATAAAAGCCTCCTCTTGATGATGGGGAGAATGATAGTCTCTGAGACCTGAGTTGCTGCCTGTGTTTCTGTTTTGCTTGCAAAGCAAAAAATCTTCTTTTCTTTTTACTAAAAAAAAAAAAAAAAAGAAAAAAAGAAAAGAAAAAGTAAGTGGGCAGTATAATCTGCACATTATGAAAATATTAAGGATCTTCTTAAACTAACATTGATATTTTTGCTTTATAAGACATTTTTTCTTGTTTTAAAATACTAGCAGGGTTCAAGTTGAAAATAGCAATAAGGCAGACATACTTTTATAAATTTTTTTTCCAACTTTAAAAGAAATGTATTTTAAGAATTCTACAAATTTTCATTTTTTAAAAAATTGTAGTGTAGGTTTAAAGGTTAAACTATCCCTTCTGGATTTATAGTCTTTTTTAAAATCACACATATGAATTGAAATTTGTTAAAATGCTTTTCTGACTTTATTGAGATTACTTTCTTTATTTTTTTTTAAAGAGAGAGAATTTTTTAGTATTTATTTTTTTAGTTTTCAGTGGACACAACGTCTTTTATTTTATTTTTATGTGGTGCTGAGGATCGAACCCAGCACCCCGTGCATGCCAGGTGAGCCCGTTACCACTTGAGCCACATCCCCAGTCCTATTGAGATTATTTTCAACCCAATATTCCATTAATGCTACTAAATTCATAACAGATTACAAATGGCATAATGTCAATAGAACAGCTCAGGATTTGAACAAAGTTTTGCAGTCAGTGCATAGAAAGTTTTCCTCTGATTTACTAGCATCCCAAACACACCCAGGTACCCATATATCCTGGAGTGGCATTTTTTTCTTTCATGCCTTCTACTTTTTCAGAGTTTGCACCAAGATTTTATGGCAGTGTTCCCAATCCATGTATTACTTTCATTTCAATAACATCCTTATTTAGGGGGAAAGCAGCCAGCATCTTGATCTAGTTCTTCATTCCCGCCCCACAAATTTGAAATTTGTTATGTTAGACATTTAAAATCTGTAAGGTAAATAATAGCTTTCTAATAATTGATGCTAAAGGAATTGACACTGAATATTGACAATAAATTTATATCAACTTTCATGATACAAAAAGTTCACAGAAATTAAAAATGGATCATGAAAAACAAAAAGTATTATAATAAATTAGTACTGCATGTTGTTATAACTGAGAAAGATTTTATAAACAATGCCCCCAAATATTGTCAATATTAGAAATAGTATTCCAGAACAAAGAACATGTATAATGATAAAAATAAATATTGGAAAAAATTACTTGCTATAAATTTTATACTAACAAAGGATTACTATCTAGATGAAAGGGAAGAAAGAAAATGTGCAATGAGTGATTATTAGTAAATACATAGTCATACTTAGAACCCCAAAAACGATAGATTATAGAAACATTAGATAGACTGAACTAAGTCACCTTGACTTAAATACTTTAAAAATGCCTTAAATATATAAAAACAGCCAAAATATAAGAAACCAAAGAAGAAAAATGTCATTTTATATTATTTAAGTGTGATCTCTGCATTAGTATTAATTTTAAAACTTAGAAACTTATTGCATTTTAATCAATAGATTTAACAAGCCAAAAAGTAGAAACACCTAAAGCTGTGATGCATATTATACTATAGAGAGAAGGAAATATATTAAATGAATATACTGAATCAGTATGTTTGATTGGGTACTGGAGTTAATAAGGAAGGAAATGAAAAGAATAAGTAATAGAATACTTAGTCCTAACCATAGCTTACCTGTTCACAGAGTATATTATCAGCCAGTTGGGTGTAATATGCAAACTATATATTGTAAACAAAGAGCTATATATATAAGAAAAACATTGTATTCCCATGTATCAGCAACACACACTTGAAATGTGTACTAAAAATACTACTTAGAGTAGTTCTCATAAATATATCTAACATCAGTTTGTTGGTGAGCAAACATAGGAAGAGAGGGGTAAAATTTCTATAATTAGAATGAGTTAAAGGCAGCCTGAAGCACTTTTTATATAACTATCCAGAAGAAATAATGTGTATTCAAGGAGGCAAATTATATGGATAAGAAAATAGAAGTTTAGATGGGAGTCAGGTTTTGAGTGGCTTATTTTAACAGGTTATAGAAATAAATTATTCTCCTGTCAATGCTGCATTAATGAAACTTGGAAAATTGACAATATAACACAAGCAAAGTTATATTTCAGGAACAAGCATATGCTAGTGGATGGACTGAATCTGAGAGTCTAAAGACAGGGAGACCCATTCAAGCATATCTTCACTGCATCATTTTAAGTTTAATAGATATTAAAGCTTTCCACTAAAATTACTTCTCTAATCCATAACCATTTAAGCAAGGCTGCTCTTAGAATATGCATCATGACAGTGTTTTCCTTTAGCATATTTATTATTAGGGTAGCCTATAAAGTTCTTCATACATCTTCTTAAAATGGCAATAACTACTACAAAAATTCTCTGCATATCTTATTAATTTTGCAATAACCATTAAGACTGTGCAACATATATCTGAGTAATATGGCAATAACTGTTAACTTATTTTAATGCTAATAAAACATATAAACATGCCATCGTAATATACATTGCTAAGTTCATGCACATTCGTTGGTTGATGTCTTTAATAGTGCAATGGAAAAGAAGATAAGTGGTAGAGTGGAAAGACATAGTCTGAACTTAATTCCTGTCTCTTCAATTTTCTAATTGGAAACCTGAGTGAGTTATTTCTCCTCCTTTGAATTAAGTTTTCAGCTCTTTATAAATATGACTGGTGATGTCAACCATACAGTGTATTGAGGGATTACTTGAGTAATTTACCTGAGATATCTAGCGCAGTTATCAGCCTATTATAGGTCTCAAATGATATGAGTTGCCATCTAGTTTTCCTTAACACCACATAATAAAATTAAAGGAGAAAAACATATGATAGAAATGACTCTGATTCTGTCTATGTGTAGCAGGGGTAGTTCTGCAGGCTGAATAATGAAAAATATTAAAATGAGAATTGCAGAAATTAATTATTCAAGTCCAATATGTTTAAATAATTGAAAACATACCAATGACTGACTAAAGCTTTTAGCAGTTATTATAAGTCATCACTAATATCATGGCAAGTTAAATGAAATCCCTAAAAGTAAAATCTACAAAATGATAACAAACATCAAGAGAAATTATAATTATTCATACCTATATTATTCAATAAACTATAAATCAGCTTTGCAAAATATTTGAATTTTTCATTAATTCACTATTTATATTGGGAATTACCTTTGAATTCCACAGAAACTGTAAGAGATTATAATAAAGTGACCTTTAAAAGAAGATATTTTAGGTTTTTAAGTCAGGTTAGGTTTCTTCCTTTAATTCACGTAATAAATTGACTGGCATCTTGTGTGGTATGTGTGTAAATATATGTACATGAATGTGTGTGTGTGTGTGCACATTTCCTTTCATAAGCTAGGAAGAATGCAATTGGAAGACAAGAAAACTACTACTACTGATGAGATATGAGGGCAGTCTGGAATAGAAACAATGAAAATAATGATAATTGACTCAATACTGATTTGTGCTCTAACCACAAGCTCAGAATAAGGGGAAGGATGTGAGATGAAATCTAGTCCTCAGCTCACCAAGTCCATATCATTACAGTAACTGCTGCAGTCTAGAACAAGTTTACATTCCCACAGGCATTTATATGCCAGGAAGTTCTCTGATACTCTTGCAGATTGCAAGACAGACATCATTAACTTTCCTAAAATAAGTGTTACATTGTGTCAGTTGGGTTTCTACAGAAGAAGTCTCCAAGAAAAGACATAGCATTCAGGAGATTTGCTTTTGGAGGGGTGCAGAAAGGGGAAGACAGTTGTGGAAGATAATCCAGATGGCCTACCATCCTCCTCTGCTTCTCTAAACTTTAGACTGACTTCTTTCTTCGTCTTGGCTGTTAGCCATGGCAGAATCAAGATGTTCTAGCCACAGAGTTTACTTTTCTCCCTTTCCTTAGAGCATTTACTTTAGAAAATATAATTGGTTATGAAAATGTTCTTTTTTCCTGCCCCTTTGAGATGTAAATTGTTTAAATACTCTTTTGTCAGTTTTATAACCCAGGAATCTTTTTAAAAAGGACCTGGTAATCCATCACTTTGAAATGTAAACATAAAAGAATATATTATCTCTGTCTGCTTGTCTAGGTGACAGGGTAGGAATAAAACTTCTAGTCAGTGTTTGATCCCAAACTACTTCCTTCTCCTTACTTTACCTTTCCTTAAGATCAATTAACAAACATAGATGACCATGATTTCCTGCCTAAGTTGTCCCTAAGTGAAATCCTGCTTCTCTCAGTATTGAGCTTACCCTAATTGCTCTTGGCATTCTCAGCATGGACAGTTTATAGTGTGATCATGGACCATGGCCCAAACATAACTGTCTAGCAGAGGATCAGCAATCACTAAAGATTCCAGATTATGAGAGGTTCGTAGAGCATTTTTCATGACCTCCAGAGTTCATACTGTTCATGCCTCTATGCAGGTTCAGGAAGCACCTCCTATGTGGCTCCCTTGGGCCTTTTTTTTTTTTTGGAGAGGAAAGTTAGCATAGGAGGAGGAATTGCACAGAACTGTCTTCCTCATTGTATAATTGGTCTTTCCTTGTCACTGGTAAGTATCCTGACGTTCTTGTATTCATTCAAATCCTCCTATACTGAAGCTCTTATCTCCCCAGATCTGGATGGATTATCTGGTGTTATAATCCAAGGCTCCACTCCTGAAAGTTAACAATCACACTCTTTGCAGACCAGAGTTGATAAACATGTCCTTTCACCACTATAATGAGACAGAATTAGTACGGAACATGCATGTAGATCATCTGAGAGGTGCATATATTGCTTCTTGCCCCATTATATAAATGCAGTTTAACATTCTCTTTTATTCAAGTATATTTGCCTGATGGTCTGTCATCAAAAGATTCCAAAGTGCATTGTCAGCAACTACTGTTTGTGGTATAATGGGATCCTTGCTGTTGTCTCCTTTAAAAACAGGATCTCTAATCTTGTAGAGATCAAAGTTCATATGCAAAAAATGCAAAATACCCCCATGAATCATTTAGATTTATGGTTAATGCAACCACTGATATTTGTACCCTGTGTTTCTAGGACCCATGAGTTCTTAAAGGTGCCACAGTGACATAGTAAAGTTTGTAATTTAATAATTCTACTACATCTTAAAGGATGGCACCATGTCTTTTTATAGTCTGGAGCTTGAACTGTGCCTTTAGAAGGTTGCTTAATTGCCTATGAGTCAGGCTTCTGCTGATGGTGTTTGAATTGACCAGTGGAAGTTATTCCTTAGTTCCTTTGCTGGGAAGTGATTCATCAAGTCAGATTCTATTATACATGGACTTGCATGAGTGGAGATTGGGCATTTCTAAGTCCTCAGGCATTGTGGCCACTTTCTGTCCTGTAAGAAGGTTATGCAAACCTATCCTTGTCAGAACAAACCCATGGCTTGTCCAAGTCAGAAGGAGACCAGTGTAGCTAAGTGGTCAGAAGTGGCTGATTTGACTGGCAGGGTACAGTTCCATGTCAAGGGCTCAAAGTAGTTATCCCTTGTTTTAAAGAGGTGTTATTTTCATGTTTTAATTTTCTTTTTATCTCACACTGATGAGATGACCATATATCCTCAAATATAACTCTACTTAATACTTTAGCATGTTAAATTCAGCAATGCAAAAAACTTAATAAAATGTTTGCTTTAGGGTAGATGCCCATATCAACATAGCAAGATGAATAAAGAGTCCAAAATTAAAAGTGTTACCGCTTTGAAACAAATTTTTAACATAACACTCTTTTACTTTTTTTCCCTTCAATATTCTATTTCAACCAAATTAGATGTTACATGCTTTCTATTAAAAGATTCACTAATGTTTATCTAAGGAAGAACTGTGCTCTACATACGGAATCATGCTAGAAACTTTGTAATGTGTCAAATATTTAGTTTGTTTTGACTGTAAATTCAACACTTTAACTTAAAAAGATAAAACAGACATATTTAGAAATTTTAATATTACAGATTTTAATTGGATATGAACACCATTATAATAAACAATAGAATATATGTTTTTTGTTAAATTAAGCTACAGTAAATGTGAATATGATTTACCTGTTTAGTCAATTTATTAAATTATGAGATATGACCAGAAAAGTGCACTTGTCATATTATTCTGGCTTTTACAAAATGAACTTCCCTGTAACCAGCACTCAGACCTAGAAACAACATCACCAACCTACCAGAGCTCTTCTTATTTTTCTTCATGATCACTCTTTTGTCCAGAAAACCTTATCATTATTTTTGATTAAATAATATAGATTCGTTTTACATAGTTTTTGAACTTCAGAAAAATAAAATACCATGCATTATGTATGCTTCAGTCTAGCTTATCTGCTCAACATTATATCTGAGAGATTCATCTGAGGTTTTGTATATACTTGTATATTATTCTCATTTCTGAGAGTTTTTCAAACAGGTAAATGTGCATTTTATTTATTTATTCCATAGTTTATGGACACTGGTTAATGTCCAGTGGGTAGCACTATTAAGAATAGGCTAGGACAGATATGGTGGTGCACCTGTAATCCCAGAGACTCTGGAGACTGAGGCAGGAGGATCCCAAGGCCAGTGTGGGCAACTAAGTGATACCCTGTCTCAAAATTAAAAATTAGAAGGGCTGGGGATATAGCTGAATGGTAGAGCTTCTCTGGGTTCAATACATAACATAGAAAAAAAAAAGAAAGGCTACCATATTTAGAACAAATGTTATTAAGTGAACGTATATCCAAAATTTGAATTGGAATTGCTGAAATGTATGTTCAGTTTTAGAAGATACTCCCTACTGTTGTATAGGGGATATATGAAGTTCATTTATATTCTCAAAAAATGAATTTTTGTTTTTTATGTTTCTCTACTGTACATCTGTTTTCTGCTTATTTCATTAGGTTCTTATATTTAATTATATATTTATACTGTTTTGGAATTAGATTTACTTATTCTACTTTTATGAAAAAGAATATTAGTTCATTGATTTTTAATCTTTCCCCCTTTTTAATATATTCCTTTATAACTATAATCTTTCAAATGAGCACCACTTTAACTGCAAACTCAAACTGTGTTATGTTGTGCAGTTATGATCACACCATTAAAATTATTTTCAAGCCTCTTATGATTTATTTTTGAGTTAACAATTACTTAGAACTCATTCACTTTTATTTTTTAAAATATCAAATAATTACTAAATGTGTAGTGTTTACATGACATTCTCTAAGTGACTTTACATTTTTGAAGTACATTGAATATTAATCAATGATGATTAATTGTTAAATATTTCATTTTCACCAGAAAGTAATTGTACTATATAACCTATTTTGTAGTGTTTTACATCAGAAATGTAGCTGAAATTTACTAATATTGTTCACATATTCTTATCAGTTAATGAGGGTTAATGCCTTGTACTATTAATATAGATTAGCTTATTTTCCTTTTTATGCCATTGAATAGTTTATATTGTTATCCTATTGTCATATTACTTAATCCAAGTATTGTTCTTATAAATTTAAAATTAATATATCTTTTGGATTGTCCTTTTTATAATTATATGGAAAAAATGAAGGCTCATTTGGTTCAGACTGGCGAAAACTGTTCATTTTAAATTTGATGATAATACTATTGTTGTAAACTCTAAAAGATTTATTTATGCAAACCCAGTCTTAGATCCAGTATATCACCAGTGCAATTTATGATATTAAAAATTAGAGCAAGTGCTAGTAATATACCGCAGTTGTCAAGCACTTGTCTGGCATGTGTGGAGTTCTGGGTTCAATCTCAACACTACATGCACAAACACACACACACGCAGCAAAGAAATCCATTATGACATAAAACTTTTTAAGAAAATAAAAAATGAAATAAACTTTGAATATTTTATCATTGAACAGCAAATTAAAGCACTAATTGACTTTCCACCTCCTGAAATATGTCCCAAGTCTAACTACTAATCAATTATTTTGATAACTGGGTTCATATCAATTCCCATCAAAACCCTATAGTGGAGGTCCATTGGACCTGATACATATCACAAAAAAGTACTGTTGTATTATAGTAATTGAAATATTACTTAAATACTGGTATATTTAACTAAAACATAATAGTTCATACATGGTTTGAATACAGTTTTGTAATAGACCATGTTTGTAAATAGGTCAACATGTAATACTATGGTAAATTGTATCTTACTTGAAAGGGATTTAAAGGAAGATTTAATAATATATGTTTAAAATAAACTCAATCATATGAAAACAATTTTCAGGTAAGAAGTTTGAAAGAAAACTCTAGATTTGAAATTAATTAACAATTGATCTTTCTAATTACCTTAAAAGATGATAATGGTATTCTACCAATGTAATAATATTCTGTATAGTCTTCTTAGACAATTGAGCATTTTATTAATAGAATAGTATTGAATTGGGGTAACAAGTAAAATTAAAGGAAAAAAATCTACTTGCTTTGTTGCTAATTTAAATAAAAATTTTTAATCATATATCAGAATAGCAAAAGTTTCTGTGACAATTTTCATATTTGAAGATGTATTTGAAAAGTTTAACTTTCATATATATACTTTAGACAGCAGTATAGCCAGATTGCAGTTATGACATTCATTCTTAATATTATTAAGTTGAAAAACATTTCTGATATTCCTGTTTGTGTTCTACATGTTGAGAATGATTTATTATTTCAATAGAATTTTGATTATTGTTTATTCTGCTCACTCAGTCCTTATATTTTCATAGTTGGAAATTAATTGTGTAAGTTGTGTTAGATCAGTTGTTGTTGAGGAACAGAAAAGTTAAGTAGTGGACACAGGAAAACAATTTAAAACTGTAGGGAATAAATGGATCACATATATTTTCTTCAGAAGTATACATTAGTTTTTATTCATATTACAAAATCTCAGTATTTCAATACACTATCCCAGGTCTTAAATTTTTGACACTGGACTATAATTTCTTCATCCAATCTTATACAGGAATGGCAGCAAGGTTAGGTTAATAAAGTGATTCAAGACCAATGCCAAGTGCATGTCTTGTGAGACTTATATTCTCCATCAAGAGAATCACAGAAGCATGGAGCATGGTGATATATATAAGGGTGGCGCCAAACTTCTGCAGTTGGATGTAGATATATTGAGTTATGCACTTAAAGCAATTGCCTTCAGTCATCTCTTGGTAAGCGGTCACATATGAGATGTGTGCATTTGAAATGAAAGTGCTTGGTGCAAATTTAAATCAAATCCAAAGTCTGACATTTACCTCATTTTGGTTTAACAGGAAAGGAGTATATTTAAGGTCGAGAAACAAATTTAAATACTCAATATAAATTTTAAAAGACTTAAAAATTCTGTCACAGAATTCTCACTTAGGCTCACTTATAGAAAAATGAGTTGATTATATATATATATATATATATATATATATATATATATATACACACACACACACACACACACTTGGGATAATAGAAAACTTGGTTCATGGACTGAGTAAGATTAATGTGTGAAGATAAATTACAAGGCAGTAATTTGATTATTTAATTATATGAGACAATCAAGAAAGACGATCATGATCGTAAAGAAATATACTCAATATAATGAGGTCCATCAATATGAATGACACTAAAGACAGAGCAGATGCACAGAGGAGACATAACAATGTGATCTATAAACAAATAAAATCATTGAGTCTTACAACTATCATGTACAAGATGCAGACTGCTTCTCATCATGCATTGCAGAGAATTTAGGATTTGAAAGGGATTTACTAGACTTTAAATTACATACAGTGACTCTTTCCATTTAAAATGTCTCCGGTTTCTTTTGACAGTTAAAGCAGAACAAAGAAGAGCAGCAAGACAGAAGAAATAGAAATAATAATTTAGAATTTCATTTGACTATGGAATATTTTTGAGGAATGTGGTATGTGAGGAATTTTCCCTAACCCTGAAAATAGGCCAATAGGAGTGATAAAAAAAAATCCACATTCTGAAAAAGCACAGACAGTTGAGATTCTTATTGTGTGCATTGCCTAAAGAAGAAATTACAGTTAACATTCAACAAATGCACACCCAGTTTTTTTCAGGGAAAATGCTTTCATGATCATTCATACTCCTGGTGAATGTGGCTGGGGACAAAGGAGATGGTAATGACCAATAGTCAGATTTTGTCAGATTTTTTTACATTTTATTTTTAATTGACATAAAATCATTGATGGTCAACACTGAGATTGCTTCTCTAGTTACTATGTAATGATTTAAATTTAATTTTAAGATGTTAATTGATAACACAAGATTTGCAACAATCTGAGAAAATCAACACAGCTTAATTTTATCTGAATTTTCTTTTCTTTTTGTTGGGGTTTTTAGCCCTCATCTCCTCCTGACCAGCTGGAGAAGTGGGAAAAGCAAGCCCTGACCAAGAAGAGCCAAGAAAGGTAAAGGTTGACTGGCCGCCCACACCCAGCCCTCCCTCCTGGGAGGACAATCAGGGGTGCCAGAGAGAACAGTCAAAGCAGGATCCTCATTTAATAAGGAAGTACACACTGTTATTTATATACTGCACAGGAGGCAATCAGGGTAAAGGTCAGAGGGGTGGAGCAAGTTCATGTGTACACCCATCCCTCAGTCTGTAAGGGAAGGCACAAGCTGTCCACGAGGGCGGAAGAGTCCTGGACCTATCCTGAGGTGGTCCGCCTCCTGCGTCACCGCCCAGAGCACCGCCTCCTGGCTGATCCCCAGGAGCTGTCCCAGACACATGTCTTTCTGGTCTTTCTCAAGACCAGAAAGTGGGCAGACACGCCCTACATCTTTTCTTTTCTTTTCTTTTCTTTTCTCTAAATAGAAAGAACATATTTGCCTTACTACAAAAGTAGAGGTCTGGCCATCTTTTATTATTGACAAATATTGTCCTACAAAAGTAGGTGGTTAGCTCTGATTACCTTATTTTCCCAAAATAACTATTAGGAACAAAGACATTTCTGGATTGAAAGGGAATTTTTGAAATATTTAAAATAAGCTTCTCCTTATAGTCATCTCCAAAAGGCAATTACTTTGGCTTTCTATCAGTGGCTTTCGAGTCACACACTGTATATGTGTTTTTCTTTCTGTGGTTATTAAAAATGAATAATTGTAAGAACTTATCATTAAAAATGTGAGACCTGGGGCGGGGTTGTGGCTCAGTGGTAGAGCACTTGCCTAGCATGAGTGAGGCACTAGGGTTGATCCCCAGCACTACATAAAATTAAATAAATAAAATAAAGGTACTGTTGATACCACCGGTTAACTTGAAGAATCCTTGCTTCCCAGAAAGCTGAAGTATAACTCCAGAGAAGCACAGGAGGAAAGTGTAGAGTGGAAAGTGAAAAAGCTTTATTAAAGGATAGCAGAAAGGACTTCCACTGGAGGAAGAAGGGAACCCAAAAGACGAATCTGTGAGATGGGGAGGTCTCATTCCTTTTATGTCTAAGGTCTTCTTTTGTCCTCCTACATTCCTGTCCTTTATCTTGCTTATTTGCTTCTATTCTGCATGTGCTGAGGGATGCCAATGGGAAGGCCAAAAGGTGAAAAACCAATGGGCTGATGGGCCCTGGCCTTGGGAACATTAACATTTCAATCTCCCAGGTATAATTTATGAGTTTTCAGGCTCAGATCAGACTCTGTTTTCTTTATTAGACTGGACTCCATTCTTCTCTATTAGACTCAATATCAGACCAAATTTAGCTAGCTACACTAACTACTTATGTTTAAATCTGGCTTCATTGTGTCCATCTACAACTAAAAAAAAAAAATAAAAAAAATTAAAAAAAAAAAAAAGTGAGACCTGATATATAAGAAATCTCACTGATGGATATCAACAGATATCTGCTCCTACCCCAAACCTTTAGGTGAACCCAGGATTAAAATTCTCATGGTACTAAGAGGCCATTCAGCATAGAATTTAAGAGGGTACACAACTTTAACTGTCTTACCATTTACAGTAATATTGTTTTTTTAAATTATCACTGTCAATTGCAGGATAAAGCAAATAAGTGATGATTATCATTAAGAACCAATATCCTCAGCATAAGAAAAAAAGACACAAATATAATAACATCAATGAAGTAAAAATCCTGAAATTTTCCAATTAAATTTGGAATATCAAAACAAACAAACAAAAATGTGAGACCTTGTAAAGTGAGTCTTCCACAGTTTCACAGAATCTGACAGAGAATGTAAGATTCTGGGTCAGAGAAAGGATTTTACTATTCATAGAATAGTAGGCAGCATGATTTTACAGTCCCACTGGGGCAACAGGGAACCAGGCCCAGCTAGATGCTGTGCACACAGTGGGTTTGCAAAACAGCTGAGGAGCTCTAAGCTAAGGAAACAACCTTCTTGTGAGGGAGCTACAAGCAAATCTACCCACACTTTGCAAAGGGGGTGTTTGGGGGAGATCATCTTTGTAACACTCCTTGGGAAAAGTGTCTGCTCTCTATCTCCCCGAAATGACACTATTTCTTTCTTTCAAGGCTCTTTGTTATACAGAGGGTATCACAAGACAGGTAAAAATATAATGCAAAATAACTTCCAAAAACAAACATATGTCAACATTTTGAGAATCAACTAAGACAAAGAAAGCAGGAATAAAAAAAATATAAAATCAAATAGAGAAGGAAAGGATAAGACATAAGGTAGTTAGTGTATTCTCACAGCAGGTTTCTTCCTATCATGTGCCTGTTTCTTAAAAGTGCTCTTGCTTCTTCTCTGTCAGGGTGTCTGAAGATGTTTCTTCTGCACTGTTGACTTTATTTATCAAGCATGTTTTCCATAGATAGCACTAATTACCACTGGAATACTTTGCAACTAGTATATGCAAACTACTGGTGCATATATTATAATCTAAGGAAACACTATCAATCGCTTTTCAATGGTCTTTTATTTTCCTTAAAGAAACAGAACACAGCAGCAGGTAGATACCTATATCCATTAAAGGATACACAGAATAAAATGAATAGCAAATACAATAAATGCTACAGAAGTAAGTTTTCATTAAATCACACATTTCATCACTTTTCCAAAAGACTTTACCTTTTACAAAAATCCAAAACAAGCTTCTGTTTGTTTGTTTTACAATCAGTGACATTACCTATTTTTATTGGCTTGAGCTGACTATAGATTTGCAGCCTCAAACAAAATATATGTTCTGTTTAACCTTCATCAGTCTTATAGTAACTTTTCCCATGGTGCCCCAAAATAGATTTCCTGAAATTTATAGCCACTATATTCTTGGTATATAGGAACTTGCTCAGTGTATAATATCTCAAACAGTATTTCCTATCACCTTACAGTGCAAATCTAAAGTTAAACGAATCTGTTGTTCCAATCATGCAAGACCTCTAAGGCAGCTCATGACTATTTGAAATCTCCTCTTCCTAAATGTTTCTCCTCTCCATGGCTAGCATTTCATAATTATAGTCTCCTTGCTTTTTAAAAAATGGACTTCACAGTCAGGAAAAGGTTAAGGTGTCCTTTATATTCTTGAACAGGTTTTGATGAAGAACATATGGCATTGCATTTATTTTAACATTTATACTTTGGGCCTTAAGTAAAAATCTATTATATTCAATAAATTCTACTATCCACTAATATTTCTATATGCATGCTTATTTCTTTCTTTCTGTTAGTAATGAATGGTTCCTATTTTGTCTTCCTCCTTGTTCTCTTGACTCTCATAATAGTTGAAGACAAAGTATTTTGTTTCAATCCTGAAAATAAATATTGATATAATTAATTTTCACTTGATTGACTTCATTATCAATAAAATATCTAATTATATCATTCACATGGTCTATTTGTAAGATATCAGATCTTTTGCTTTCTGCAGTCTCAATTTGATTTTTAGTATTATTATTGTTAAAATCAATATATTATTATATATTATTATTTTAGCTTTGTTAGTGGTAGAGTGTGCCAGGTTTTGACACATCAGGATGGAACCTAAAGACTGAAAAGTAAATTTCCAGGCTCATCCTCCTTTTATCTTTGTCATCATGTAATCCTCCAATTTTACTGTCCATCACTATCAACAAAACTTGCATATTTAAGCCTCTATGATGCAATCAGGAGTTTATCATCACTTTAATTTTATTTAAATATATGTGTGGGTTACTCATCTATCATTTCACAATCATTAAATTCTTGAAATTTTCAGCAACAGAAAAAAATGCAATTCTTACAATGTGATTGTTTTAAAAATAGTATTTTTATTAAAAATAAAATTTAGTAATAGAAAAAAAAATAGTGATACAAAAACTATTTTAAACTATCATATTGTTTTCTATGGTAGCATTGACTGATGAGGACCTCACAAACATTCAATGTCATTCACTTAACTGGATGTAACCACACAAGCAATGTCCAGTGGTCCTTTATTTATGTACCATAAAAGTGCTTTGATACCAATATCAACTGAAACTGGCTTTGCTTTTGATAAAAGTCACAGAGAAGTAATGCCTTTCTCTACATATTTTATTTTCTCAAATCAATTTTTTCTTATTATACAAATATGAGATGCTCACTGTAAAGACTTCAAAAGAAGAGAGAATTTGACACAAAACCTAAGTGTACAAAATACTTCCCATAAAGATAGAATTTTGATATTAGAAACTGCATGTACTTTATATTGCATGTATGTTGTGTATATAGATACATATGTGTATATATATGTGTGTATTATATATTTGTATATATATATAATTTTATATGTACTCATGTATCCTTTTTTTGCAGTTTTTCTAAAATTTGACTTAATAGTTGCATAGTATTCCACTTAAGAAATTTTCCACAAAATGTTTTGGCTTTTCAAATATTATTATTATTTCTATTAAAAACATTACCAAAATAAATATTTTGTTGATTAAATACATTTAAAAAATCAAATTATTTATATTAATGAGTAACATTTAATGCTTTGGTATTATATATATTACATATATTGCATAATATTTAAGTCAGGTTAGACATATTTCTCTTCAAACATTTATCATTTTTTTATGGTGAAAACTTTCAAAATCTATCTTCTAGCTTTCTGAAATGCAGAATACATTATTGTTATCCATAATATCCACACTATGAAATAATATAGCAGAGAGTTTTTACTTTTATCTAACTGTACTTTAGTATCCACTTATCAATGTTTCTTCATCTCTACCTTCTCCTTAAATTTCTGGCTTGTGCTAAACACCATTGTACTCTATTCTTTTATGATTTTTTTTTCTTTTTTTTTTCCAATACCACAAAATTGATTTCATGCAGTACTTGTTTTTCTTTGTCTGGCTGGTTTCACTTAATGTAAGGTTCTCCAGTTGCACATGTTGTCCCAAGTGACTGGAATTAATTCTTTTTCATGTCTTAATAGAATCCACTGTGTGCATTGGCCATGTATTTTAAAAATATTTTTAGTTGTAGATAAACATAATATTTTTATTTCTTTTTATGCAGTGCTGAGGATAGAATTCAGTGCCTCGTGTGTGCTAGGCAAGCACTCTACCAATGAGCCACAATGCATGCCCCCACATTTTCTTTATCCATATATATGTTGTTGGTAACTTAGGTTGTTTCCATTTTTTTTAATCTATTATGGAAAGTGCTGCAATGAACATGTAATACAGATGTTTCTTTGTTATATTCCATGTATGTATGATATGTCAAAATGTACTCTGCTCTCATGTATATCTAAAAAGAACATTTTTTTTTAAGAAGTGTGGAAGGAGATGTCTCTTTCACATACTAATTTTGTTTCCTTTGGATGTGTAACTAGTAGTATAATTGCTGAAACATATGGAAGCTCCTTTTTAAATTTTTTTGAATACACTTTGTATGATTTTCCATAAAGCCTGTACTAACTTATATTTGCATAAATACACCAATCCTTGCCAGCACTTGTTAATTTTTTTTTCCTTTTTTTTACAATAACCATTCTTACTGGAGTGAGGTGATAAGCAATAAATATATCTTTAACTTTAGTCTTTCTTTTACTTTGTTATTACTGAGTGAAATAGTAGAAAATAACTTAAGACTCAATCTTCCAGCCACAGGTTCAAAGTTTCCACTTTGGCTGAGAGTGTTGGTACATGCCTGTAATTCCAGTGGCTCGGGAGGCTGAGGCAGGCAGATTGTGAGGACCAATTCAGACTCAGCAATTTAGCAAGGCTCTAATCAATTTAGTGAGACCCTATGCAACTTAGCAAAACCCTCTTTCTAAATAAAATATTAAAAAAATGTGTGGGGATATATCTTAGTGGTTAAGCACCCTGGGTTTTATCCCCAGTGCCAAAACAAACAAACAAAAACAAACAAACAAAAAATACTTTCGTGCTCATTTTATTTGTTTGCTTTACTTAGACAAGTTCTTTAATTGACACAGAGAATCTTTCTGCTGTTAGGGTAGAACTGTAAGTACATAAGCCAGTGAAGAGGGACAACACCAGCTGTTATACCTTGGGGAAAGATCCTAGGATGGTTAAGATTCTCAGTGTGGTTTTTGGTTTGTAGGTTTGTTCTATGGTGCTGAAGATAAAACCCAGAACCTCTGCATTCTGGGAAAGCACTTTACCACAAAACTATGCTCCCAGCACAGAATCCTCAGTTTTGATGTCAGAAATGGAATAAAGGTTCTGAATCCTAGATTGGGTCTAGTAGTGCTTCACTGGAGGTCCTGCTTCTTCAAATCACCCAGGTGACAGGCAAGCCATCTCCTCCAGGATGTGTTGTGGTTACACAGTAATAATCACACTATGATTCTGAAGTCCTCACTGCCAACACACTCTTAACAGCTGCATGCATCCCAAGAAAGGTTGTTGCACTGTTCCTAAGAATAACTCCAAAAGAGCATGTGTAGGAAAATGGCCGGACACTTACTTGAGGATACTACTTGTTTTCTGTTAAACAGGTCCATAAGACTCTGATTGAAGAGATCTGAATAAGCCTGACTCCACATCTTTGTTCTTCAGCTGTATTGAAGAATCGTCTTGAATGTCAAATTTAACACCATGTTTTGTCTCTGAAGTTGGAAATAAAGCTCAGTTGAGACTTTGCCTTTCCCTAAGAAAAAGGACTTTGAGTCTTGTTATCTTATCAAGAATCCTTGAAAATTTATTGGTTCAGCCTCAACATCCTGCAGAATCTTTAATGATGTTTCTTAAGTCAACATATCTGAGTAATTTATATTTTATTCTTCATCCAACAAAAATATTATCTCCTCCAAATAGAGTCTTCATATTTTCCTGAAAATCTAGCAGGTTATATTTTCCCAAACACAAGTTAAGAAAGTCATTTCCTGGGAATATTCACCACTGCTGTATTTTCCTGAGTTTTCACCATTAATATTTCACCTTATACTCTGGAATAATATATGATTTTATGAAGCCTATAAATAGCATTGTTGATAATATTAACCACATTAATGTATTTTCCAAGGACTTTAATAAGATTGATTTAGTTGATACCCATGTTAGCTCTTAGAATGTAAAAATCTCATTCTCAATTTACATATAGAAAATAGAAATCCACAAACCATATGTCTTCTGTTACAGAAACTCTAAAGAAAATAAACTGGACCCTGGACTCTTAATTAACACTTAGGGAAAAAAGAACATTTTCCTGCCAGCACTCCATAGAGCTTCCATTATCAATTATTCCTCAAATTTTTATTTTGACTAATCAGAGGTTAAAAATTATTAGCAGTTTATTTGGTTCAAATTTCAAACTACTATATACATCCATGCAAAAAAAAATATTGTTTTTCACATATAAAAGTTTCAAATTTGTAGTACATGGATAAATAAGCAAGGTTGTCATATTTCACATGCTGATATTCCACCTATTAATAATCTGTATTTCATACTTCTTCTATAATTGTTACAGAGTCTCTTCTTTTGTAGAAATTCATTTTAATTTTTTTTTGGAATAATGAAGAATTTACACAGCAGTTCATTAGTATCAAAATTTCATGCTTATATAATATAATTGAGTCATGGTAATTAATGGGATACTTGTTTTTGCCTGAAGATAGAATTTTAATTTTTCTTCCTTTTTGGACTCTGGGTCAGAGATATAAAACTAACTGGAAATTTGTATAATTATGCAGTGGATTTCAAAAGTTCTAAAATGTCTATTGAATTTAAGGTATAAAACAGGATTTTTCTTTTTCTTTTCTTAAGGAAAATATAAAGCATTTGGGGCTATAATTAATCTGATCAAGATATTACATTTTATATCATTTAGCTTAACCTACAATTTATTATCAAAATTCTTAGGTTGTATTCTATAAAATAATTAAATATTTATTTTAAGAACTATATTGCTGGTATTTTAAAAAAATAAAACAAATTGATATCATCTCTTCTCATTTTATTCATATGTTCTTCAGTCAAATAATATTTTTTTCATCAGATATTCAGATAGGTAATTGAGTAAAAGGATAAATACATCATGTCCTTGTATTGAGATTGTTTAATACAGATTTGGATAAAGAGGCAAAAATAGTCATACTTTAGTAAGGCAGAGAAGGAGAACCATTCTCTCTTCAGATGGATTGCTTTTTAGCAGGATCCTAGTGTTTCAAACTGTTTGCAAGATTACTAAGCAGGAGAAATAAGGACAGGAAGGATCACACACAGAGAGACAGATCTGAATGTATGTAAATTATTCAAGCAAATGTGTATACATGTATGTATATATATGTATGTGTATGTATATATATATATATATATTGTTATTACAATATTTATATATATTACTATATATATTACAATATTTATATTTATATTACAATATTTATATATTACAATATTTATATACTACTATATATATATATATATATACTATATATATATATATATATATATACTACTATATATATATATATATATATATTCTACTTATGTTTATTCAGCCCCCCTCACTTTCTCCCTTCCTCCCTCAGAGATATATGGGCAACGTCTTCATGACAAAATCTAAGGTTTAACCCAACAAATAGGCTAGCCAAGTTGACCCATATAATGAACCATCACAATAGGGTTGGTGGCAGAGATTGGAGATGATTAACTGATATTATGTGAAATGTTGGAGAGGCAGTGGGAAAGAGATCCTGCAGCCAAGCACCTGGGTATCTGAATCCATACTCAATGGGTCACCCATGTGCCAGTCCACCTCCCACTAGAAGCAAATAAGGAGAAGAAAGAACCCCCTGGGGAAGTTATGTCTGTGTGTGAAAGATGAGAAAGAGGAGGGGCATAAAGTTGCTTGCTATAGTATATTCTGAACCAATGGATAGTAGAATTGGTTTAGTTTTGGTGCCACAGGACATGAAGCAAAGGTGAACATGTTGTTTCTTGAAGTAAAAATATTTGATTAAAAAAATCATGGCTTCTTCCAATTCCTTCTGCAAGTTTGATATAGACAAGTGCCTTCTTTGGAAGGCAGATTCTGTGAGTTTCCTTGGTTATTTAGTTGTGTTTCCCTGTGATTTTATAGGACATGCTCTACTAATAGTGTCCCACAGCACTGTGAAACGTGTCTTACCTAGGCTTGTACACTCTCAAGTTAACAGAGTTCCTGCTTCCCAGCACTAGGCAAGAAGTTATTATTTTAAATAAAAATTAATCCTCTCATTTTATTAATAAGAATCTTGTGCATTAGACTGGCCAGGAGTTTTAAAAAAATTTCAGCAGATTTATGTATCCTCTTAAATATCCAGATTGAGGATGAAATAATGAGGTGGACCTCTGTCAGTTTCTGTCGGATTAAATACAGTTGTCTTTATAAAATGTTGCTGTCCCTGGGGCCAGTCATCAGTCATCACTCTTTCTCACTGACTTGACTCAATGTTGACTCTGAAATGTGCATCATTCTTATATATATTCAGGTGGTTAGATAGGCTAAAGAAAATGGCAACAATACATACTAGTGGTTACAGGGTAACTTGAACCAAACACAAAATCAAGAACTAAAAGAAGGAAAATAATCACTATGTAATACATTGCTAAATAAAGTAATCTTTCCCCCAAAAAACTTTATTTTCTCTCACATTGAAAGAGGCAAAGTAATTAGCCTTTTTAATTTCCTTTTACTTGATATCTGGTTCAGGTGTTCTTTCAGTTTCTTTATTCCAGGAAAACAAGTGACTTACTAATATCATTTTGATATGATTATATTTTTATAATATAAAATATTATTAATAGAAAAGTGACTCTAATTATAATCACTAAAATATAATAATACTCTGATTAAACTACAATGTACATGAATTTATGTATTATTTTGAAAGAAAATCAATTTCACATAAAAGTTGATTTATATATTTATTTTTTTCAGGGGGTGTGGATACCAGGGATTGAAATCAGAGACACTCAACCACTAAGCTACATCCTTAGCCCTATTTTGTACTTTCTTTAGAGACTGGGTCTTACTGAGTTGCTTAGCCTCTCACTTTTGCTCAGGTTGACTTTGAACTCACAATCCTGTCTCAGCTTCTGGAGCCACTGGGATTACAGGACTGCATCATCATGCCCAGTTTACATATTTATTTTTGAGGCTCTGAAATTCCATCTTTGTAGCTCCAGGTCACATCATAACTAGATCATATTCTTTCTGGCTTACATAGGTGTCCAGTAAAATTGTGGAGGCAGTGTGCATACCTGGTACACACTCTTGTGACAGAATACAAGGTCTCTCCTCTGCTTTAGAGCTGCTTTTGTAGTTGTGTTTGCATCTGTATGAGGTTTCTTCATATCAAAAATAAATATATGAACTGGGAGCCAGAGTAATAAAGAATCATTGGTTTGATTTATGGGATTAACTTCTATAAAGGAATTTAATTTGAATAAGGTCAAATATGGATAATCCAAAAAAGAAAAAGTTTTCACTAATTTTAGTTAAAAATTTATTCTGCTGTAAATAATAAAAATACACAGATTAATTTGTAATGCTCACCTTAATAGAAGCATATGAAATAAGAGGGCTTCACTTAGGTGAAAAGGGGTTTTACATTTAAAATAGTATAGAACTAAATAGTATAAAACTAATTCTAATGTTGAAACCTTTATTGATCTAGTTACATTTGACCTAATCAAATACAGAAGAAGTGTACATTTCTTTATTCATTTTTCCCTTTAATGATCCTCTGTGCCTCATGAGATTTCTTCATTTTAAATTTCTAATAAAAATAAATTAACTCAATAAGTTATAAATACATACAAAATACATTTATTCACACTAAAACCTCACATTTTGTTTTTTTATTTTCTGTAAATTATGTGAATATATTACAAGTTATAATTGGATTATTTTCTCATTTAATGTTATTGGTACGTTTTATTAAATTTTTCTGTTCTTAAAATGTATGTGCCTTTTTGGAATAGGAGTCTCAGACCGAAACTCCTCTTAGTTTTAGACATTCAGTAAGGTTGTATTAATCTCCAGAGGAATGTTTTCCTTCCAAGTGTGACTTGGAAGCTTCTAAGATGCCAGCATCTCCTTACACTGCCTAGTAATTTCAGGCAATGTAAGATGCTTCATAGACTGTGATAATGCTGCCCTCCTTTTCTTTTCTTGTTCTTTGTACATAATTTAACAAGCATTTAGTGAGTGCCCACTAGGTGTCAGGCAATCTCTTAACAATTTCAGAAGAACAATCTGAAACTTTCATATATGTGTAAGAAACTGAACAAGACGTAATACAGTATGAGAAACAGGTGATTTTTTTTCTATAAATCTTAAAAAGTTTGAATTATCCAGAATTCTGGCAATTGTCTTGTTGGAGCTAATTTCACATTCGATTATAACATTATTTTTTAAAATGACTTCAATTAATGAATTTGTATTCATTAATTAATTCAATTAATGAATTTGTTTTGTGGTTTGTTTTGTTCTAGGGTTTGAAACCAGTACTGCAAGCATGCTTGGCAAGCACCCTTCCAATGAGCCAAACCTCCAGCCCCAGTTAATTGCTGTCTTAAGACTCATTTCTAGAATATGTTGCCTTTTGCATACTGAAGGAAATATCTTACACAAGCTTTTAAGCAACCATTCTTTCATTCATTTCTAAGACATTGTCTGAATATCTATTGTATGGTAGTTCCCATGCACCTCTTTTGTGAACAAAACACAAATGAGATGTCTATCCTAGAGGAAATTTTATTAGCTTTTCAAGAAAGAAATTAATCTCAGAAATTCAAGCTAAAATGTGAATGCTATATATTCAATCTTTAAAACAAGATTTAAGTGCCAATATAAAACTTAAAATTCCTTTTTTACATCTTTGGTCAATACTCACATAAAAATGAACTATGGCAAGACTTTGCTTATTTTAAGTAAGCATGTATACTCTTAAAATTTTTAAAATTCAAGAAAATTTTGTTGAAAGTCTTGATATTGTATTGCAAAGGAGGTCCATATTCATGTCTTATATAATTAAAATTATTTTGAAAACACTTAGGCACACCCTTCTCTGAAAAAAAAAAAGTTAATTAGAAGCTATGAAGTAGAAACAAGTACTTATATTGCAATTTACTAATTCTCTCCACTAAAAGAAGATAATGCTTTCAAACTTAAACAACATCATATTCACAATGAAACTTTCCATAATTTTGGAAATAAAATTTAATCTCCAAGTTCATGGTTTGACTCTTTTTACACATTAAATACCCAAGGACAATGCTCTAAATATTTTTATTGTTTATTCTAAAATTTGATATTTTGTGTCTTGCTTCTATTTAATTCTGTTGGTTTATTGGCTTACTGACATTGTAAAAGTTTTCAGTGACTTTTGGTGCTTTTTAAAATTTGCTATAATTATCATTTGGAAATCCTATCCCAGTTCCAATTTGCCTTGTTATGGTCCATTCCCAAATATTATAGAAAATGATCAGTATGTACTGCTGAGAGTAATTTCTTCTGGGGATGAGATGTTTCCTCCCTCCTTGGAACAGTTAGGGCCAAAGAACTTTTCTCTATCTCTTCATTCCAAAAGCTGCCACTTCTCCACCCTAAGATTTAGTGCTGCTACTGGTGGTTTGAGTGTAAATGGGATCAACTCAAATGGCCTAATTGTTTCAATTTATTTCCTCCATTATTCAACTTGACAACAAATGTTTCCAAGTTCAACACTACATCTTGCATCCCTGGACTCAGCCTGGTACACTCTGATGCTGTTACCTCTTCTGCATCAATGATTTTCTCTATGTCTTCTCTGAACTTTTTCTTCTGGCCTGTGATTTCAGCTGTCTGCTGTCCAAATTATCAGGTTCTCCATACTATCACCAGAGACTTCATTTTCACTGTGTGTGTGTTATTATCATTTTTAAAAAAAACATTGTATTCCACTTGTTAACCCTATGTATTCACACTTTAGTAACTTCTTCCAATTTCTATAGTCCAAGCTGTAAACACATAATAGTCTTTGAGTATCCTGCACATTACATTTTTATTTTGTTCAGTTTACAATTTAATAAAATAATTTAGCTTACTTTGAAATATTCCTTCTTTTCTTGAATCTCTGCTTCATTTCCTTGAGGAATGGCAACAAACATTCCCCCAATGTATTCATGTAAAATTTAGTAATCTTTATTCCTCTTTTTCCTCTACCTCTCAAGTTTGCAATATCCATTGAAATTTTTATCTTTTTTAAAAAAATAAAGATAAGAATAGTGTCCTCCATGCTACAAAAAGTCTTGAAGACTCTTCAAAAAACCAAGAATGGAACTACCATATGACCTAGCAATCCCTCTTCTTGATATATATTCAAAAGATCTAAAATCATCATACTACATGGATATTATTCTATTAATGTTTATTTCAGTGAAATCCACAATACTCAAGCCATAGAACCAATCTACATACCCATCAACACACAAACAGATAAATAAAATGTGGTATAAATTGTGTCATTTGCTGATAAATGGATACAAATAAAGAACATCATGCTAAGTGAAATAAAACAGAAAGTCAATTCTCTCATATGCAGAAGCTAGACCAGAATAAAGGAAGGGGGTGGAGTGGGTGAGATTTTAAACATATTTTATAACACCTGTGAAATAGATCCTAAATGAGAACAAATTTAGAAAAAGAAGGTGAAGTGTCCTTCCAAAGGTAGACTCAACCGTGAAATGGCTGTGATACACCAGGTGCCTATAATCCCAGGACCTCAGAAAGCTGAGAAAAAGGAGAATCAAGTTCAAAACCAGCCTCAGCTGGACTTGTTTAGCAAGTCCCTAAGCAATTTAGCAAAACCTTTGTTTAATAAATAAATAAACAAACAAACAAACAAATAATAAAAAGGCACATCTCTGATTTTAATCCTTACTATTAAAAAAAAAGATGTGAAAAGATATGGTATAAGACGGTGACTAATATCAAATACCAGACCAAGATTATTCAGGAAACATGTTACAGGATGGAAAAATGTGGATGTTTCTGGTGTCTCTTGGTATTCTACCACACTAATGTATGCTCTATACCAATGAGCCAAAATTACAATTTACAGTGTCCATTGTGAGAGTCCTCATCACCTTATCATGAAGCTCTTGTCTGACTGCTGTACTGGGAAAAGAGACTTCCTCCCCTCAACACTGAAATATTATTTGGCAGATTGAAACCTGTGGAGGGCCCCGACACACAGTGATTCCTGTGGTACATAGGACTGAAATGATTGTGGAAATCAGCCAGGGTCAGGATTTTGGCCAAAGAAAAAGAGTATCTGGTTTCACTTTTATATTATCTTTGAAAGTCTAAACTCTGAACAAAATTCTTAAGAGAATTGAGAACAGCACATCTTAATGGCCAGGAATCAGTTGATATGGATGTAATCTTTAGTGGTTAAGGATTGACTAGAATTATTCAAGAAGCAGAAATAGTAGAAGAATAAAACCCCAAATAAGTACAATGCATGTGCATTTTGATCGTGGTTAATAAAATAATCATAGAAGAAAATATATTAATTATTGGGATAATTGCTGTGTTTTATCTACCAATATTTTTTTAACTTGAAGATCAAGTGAAATAATGCAGATTATTGTACTCTTAAGTAACATGTGATACCAGAGAATGCCTCATCATTCATCTTAGAATTCAGTATCTTCTAAATGTACTTTGAAAAATCAAAAGAAATGTGTTTTTAACTCAGTTAATGTTTTGTGTTGGAAGATATTGATATAGGGAAAAGCCCCAGGAGAGATTTTATTTAGTATGTCAATTCAAATGTAATCATTCACTTTAATTTTTTATTTCCCACATTGTTCAGGTGTGTTTGGACATTATTGCTATCAAATAAAAGTAATGTTCTTATTACCTCTGTTGATAACTGGCCTTAGGAAATGGAGGATTCAATGAAAATCTTCAAGAGGGCTAACGTGTTACAATTTTTAACTTTCTACTCTGAAAAAAATAGTATCATTAAATTTAAAATTGTATTTGCATGTTTAGGTGTTTGACAAGTTAATAGTGAGACTTTAATTATTTTGTGTTTTTCTCATTGAACCCAATAAAATCACCAGGAAAAAGGATCTTTGTTAAGAAGCTGCATTTTTTCATTTCTGTTTTAGCAGGCAAAAGAATTTAGACACCCTGGTTCCTCAAAGACTCAAATTTAGAGTTTGGCCTTTATACTATTGTGGTATTTATTACTTTAGAATTTCAAAAAATTAGATAACTTTATATGGAATGTAGACCTTAATTATATTGATTTTACATCATTTAATCATGTGTGTGTGTGTGTGTGTGTGTAACTTATTTTAAAAGATTGTTAAATAAAGCAGGTAATAGCATAAATTCAGGTGTTAAACTTCCAGTGTCAAATCTTATTTTGACAAATTATTTTCTGTGTGACCTTGGGTAAATAAACCATACCTCTCTCCCTAAGATGTTTTAGAAATTAAACGAATTCACATTTGTAAATTACTTAAAATAGTTCATTCAACTTTCAAAAACAATCAGTACAATTCTCTATTTTAACCAAATGTTGAATACAATACATTAGATCATCTTTATAAATGTGGAAATAACATTTAACAAAATTCAAAACCCACATATGAAGTAGGTATGAAAAGAAATGCCTTTGATATTATGAATGACATTCTCAAAAAGGCAAAGATAGCATAACAGTTGGTAAACCATGAATTCTCAAATATGGCTATAATGCAAGGAAATCTGCTCTCACTACTTCTTTTTGACATTGTGTTAAATTTTCTTAGATAATGCAAAAGAGAGAAAAAATGTATTCAGATGAGAATGAAAGACAGTTATCTCTTTTAGATAAAACATTAGTGTTTGTTATAAAACAGTAGTTTCTAAAAAAGCAAACCTAAATATACTAACTAGTGACTTTAACAAGGTAGTAGATTCAAATCAATATTAATATTAGTCACATTTTAGCATACTACCAATCTGTAATTTAATAGTTCCATTTTTCAAACAATGCCATTGTTTTAATAAGCCTTTTCTTCTGCTGACAAGAATAAATTTAGAGGAGGAAAAATTATTTGGGGCTCATAGTTTCAGAAGTAACAGTCCATACAGCCAGCTGCATTCCTTGAGGTCTGAGGTGAGGCAGAACATCATGGCAAAAGTGTGTGGTGAAGGAAAGAAGCTGGGAAGAGGGAACCCAGGAAGCACAGAGCTCTGCTTACCAAGAAGAAAATATGTACTCCAAAGGCATGCTCCTCAATGATCCTGCCTGTCTATAGTTACCACTCAGTTAATCCCTATCTTGGGATTAATGCACTGAGAAGGTTAAGGCTCTAACAAATCAATATTTTACCTCTAAACTTTTTTTTTTCCTTTGCTTCACACAGGAGCTTTTGGGATCTGCCTATTATCTAAACCAAAACTCCATTCACATCAAACTTAAAAACATATTTACAATAAATGTGGTATGTTCACTCCAATTAAAATAACAAAACAATCAAAGAATTAAAGAAGGTATAAATAAATTGAGATCATGTCAGAGATTACAAATTTTACTCTTGTAAATATGTAAAATTTTCCTCCAATAATATACAATCTCATGATTGTCATTGTTTCTTGTAGAGATTGACAAGTTGATCCTCCAATGCACATAGAAATGCAAAGAACCAAGACAGCAGACTTTCAGTACTTGGTTTTAATATTTTAATACTATAGTTTTATAAATCAACTGTAGGTATATAGGAGTACACAAGTGGACAAGGCAGAATGCAGAGTACATAAACAGACATAAACATACACAATCAAACAATTCTTGACAAAAAATATTAATTGGGAAAGGCTTATTTTCCCAACAAATGCTGCTAAAACATCTGACTATCTCTTTGGGGAAAGACATATCTATATCCTTATCTATGTCTTTATACCTAAAGGTTCTACTAAGAAGTCCTTTGTTCTTGTTTTTAATTAGAATAACTTATGCTCCCTAAGTAGATAACTACTTCCTAGGTAAAACATAAAAATCATCAAATATCGGGCTGGGGTTGTGGCTCAGTGGTAGAGTGCTTGCCTGGCACGTGTGAGGCACTGGATTTGATTCTCAGCACCACCCATAATTAAATAAATTAAATAAAGGTCCATCAACAACTAAAAACATCTTTAAAAATCATAAAATAAATGAAAACTCAGACTTTATGAATATTGTGCATTTCTGCTTCTCAAAATATATTATTGAGAGAAAAGGGCAAGTTACACATCAGCAGAAAACACTTAGTAGAAGTACAGTTGTCCAGGTACTTGCAGTCACAATGTGGTGTGTATGCAGTACCTGTATCCTACTACCCAGCAAAAAGGAGAGCACAATTTATAAAATGTGAAAAGACTTTGAATCTCATGAAAGTATTCTCATAATCATTCATCATCAGAAAAATGTTAATTAAAACTACTAAGAAAATTTCCTTTATGTTCCCTTTAATAACTAAAATTAAATTTTTAGTATTAAATATTAGCCAGCATATGGAAAAACTATATCTTATGCAATATTACTGAGAGTATAAAAAATTTCAATCATTACAAAACACAAATTGTTAGTTTCTCATAAATTAAAAAGATCTATGTAATGACTCATCAATTCCAAACCAAAGAAAATATGACTCAGTTGACTATACCCTAAGGAATATTCAGAAAACTTTTTTTTAATTTATAGTAAGCAAAAGAGAAAAATGATATTATGTCATTATGACAAAATGTCCATTAACAAAAAATAGATCATTTTTTTTCATATGTATAATTTATATTCAGTGGCAAAAGGAACAAATAAATAACTTGTGCTTGCAATAATATGGATGAATTTCAAAGACTTTGTGGTACATGAAAAAAGCCAGCTACAGGATGATATGTATTTCATGGTTCAATTTATATTAATTGCTAGACAGAACTAATTGATGGTGATATAAATAAGAAATGTGTTTTGAACTGGGTACTGTGGAATATGAATTACTGATATGAAATGTTAGGAATATTTTACTGCAGTTAAAAGCTAAGTGGGGCTGGAATTATGTTTTGCACATATTTCACAAAACAAAAGATTCATACTTATATTAAAACTTAAAATATATTCTACTTTAATTTAATCATGTGTGTGTGTAACTTATTAAAGTAAAATAACAAATCCAATCTATGCATGCAACTCTATAACAAAAATCTACTGCACATATTACATGTAAAATGATGTACATAGTATCTATATAAATATTTTGGTATATAATTACATATGTATATATAATGGTATTTTAAATATATGTGTGTATATAGGCATATTTGTGTGAATTTGTGTATATATATTCACATATTTTTGTTGATATGTACATGTATGAGACATATATATATATATATATATATATATATATATATATATATATATATATATATCACCCTCTAAGGATATATCAATAATTGTTAAAAAAAATATGTCATTATTTGCATTTTAAGGCCTGGACATTCTTTCATTATTTAACTGTACGCTGAAGATATTATTTACATATTTAAATATCATACCTGTCTAATATCAGTCCTGTCTAATTATACAATTATGTACATATATAATTTTGAGGTTTATTATGCTTAAGAATATTATTTTGTAAAGCATTTTCTTTTTGCTTTTAATTATAATGGTAGTATATTGGGAATTTTTCCTTCCTTATATGATAATCCTAAAATATTCTTAGTAATTATAGTTTAATCATAAACTTGTTTAAAAACTTGTTCTTTAGGTATATCTTTGCTTGTTTTTAATCTTCTTTATACAAAACAAATATTTGCCCATTTTTCCTCATCATATTCTTTTTCTATAATTTTGAATCTAGTTTTGTTAAATAAGCAAAAAGCTATGAGTCAAGACATAAGATAATAGAATTTTAAAGATTTGAGAATTCAATCTTTTGATGAAAAGACAAACACATTTTGCTCCCAGAGGCCACCCTGAACCCACAAGTGGAAGTGCTGAAGGAACAGGTTTTAGCAATTATTAATGAATAGTGAAGTATATATTGGAATGTGCTGTGTGGGGGCCATGGAGAGGGGGGGAAGAGGAATAGAACTCAAAATTAGAGAATTAATGCTTGGAGTGCAAAGATGAGAAAGCACACATTAGCAATACATTAGAAATTACATTATTTGTACCATGCTCCTTTAAAGATTGAACAAACATGGCCTTTGCCTCCTTGTTGGCTCACTGAGGACCAGGCAGCATAGCTGATATCATTTAGCAAAGAAAACCAGAGAGCACTGGAGGTCATATGGATAAGCAGGAACCTGCAATGTGTAAAGAAAGGCACCTCACTGTGTTCCCTCTGAATACTGCTAATCTCTCTCCTAGTACCATGTATGGGATACTTGTCAATTATGATGGACAACTTCAGGCTAAAGATTTGTAACGCCTTTGTAAAGATGGTGAGAAGTCATTCTGAGTTACCAGTAAACTTGTGCAAGTGAAATCAGTGAGATCATGCTCTTCTTCCATCACAAATAAATAAATAATAAATAAAATATAAAAAAATGTTTTCAGTCTGCTGTATGTAGCTCATTTAAAAGTCAAAAACACTTTATGGATAATGATGAGCATGTTTAAATAAATTGAAAATAAATTGAATACATTGTGGTGTATAAGTGTCAGTGATAGCATGTATTTTTAAATGAAATCTTTGTGGGCTAGGCTTTTCAGATAGACATATAGGTAATAAATGTGATAACATTAACTCCATGAGTACGTAGTTGTCTGATACTCAGACAGTCCTATTGCAGATAGTATATTATATTATAGGTAACCAATAAGCATTTTTAAAATTAACATAGATACATGCTACTTTATTAAAATCATAATAGAAAATACATATCACATGATATTTTTTCAATAAGTTTAAAGAACTTTGAAAGCAATGCAGTGAATTTATCTAAAAGTGCAAAAGGTGAAACTTACACTTATATCCCTCCTTGCACCCTAATTAGATATTATTAGCTGGAACAAGTAGAACCCATGAGCCTAGAAAATGAGCACATGGCATATGAGGAAGAAAATCACAATGAAAAACCTTAAGTAATATAAACCACCTACAAAAGAGATACAGAACTAATATGTGGGTGAATATTATGTGTTTGTGTGTATTCAAGTGTCTGTGTATATATGTGTGGAATTATGGAAAGAAAAACTGGTATTTGGAATATGATGCAAGCAGTTTTAGAAATAAAAAGTAATTGACAATATCAGGTACAAGGGGCAATTGCTCAAATAGAGATCATGTAGTGCAAAGCTATGCTACTTAAAGAGCAAAGTGAGACTGGAAACTAAGAAAGAAATAATTATATTTCTGCATGCTACTTTCTTTAATAAATGAAAATATGAATTTCTGTATAAAATATTGTGTTTTCCTAATTGATTGGGTCTGATATATTCTCAGAGAAATTTTATTTCATTCTAAAATAGTATATTTTTGTTTCTCTGACATTTTAATTTTAGCTAGTCTTCACTCTTGACAAATACCTAAGAGCAGAAGAAACACACAATTTCTGTAATAGGCATGGTCACCTAGAAAACATTAATTACCATATTTATCTGTCTTTATTGTTGTATTACAGTATGAAGCAAAGAAATCCATGGAAGATATATTTAATCAGAAAGACTTTCATCTTTTTAATTGTAAAGAATTATATATGCAAAAGCTTTAAAGGACCATACTTTATGTGCTTGAATCAATCTCTCTCTCTCTCTCTCTCTCTCTCTCTCTCTCTCTCTCTCTCTCTCATATATATATATATGAGAGAGAGAGAGAAATCATAAAGCCAATGAGTTTTGAAACACATGGGCATACACACACACACAAACATACATACAAATTTTATATTTCACCTCTACTAGGAAAGAGATAGTATCTTTGAAATGTTATTAATTACACTGCTGAAGACCTGTGGGTATAAACAGCAAAGGTAGATATGTGGAGAAATAATACTTAAGAGAATCCTTGGGTGGGGAGAAGAAGAAGAAAAGGAGAATTTCAAAAAGTTATAAACTAAATTTCCATTGTATTTTCAGCTAGAGTGATTTCAATACTAACTGTCAAAATACTGAACTCCTACCCAGAATTTGGTAGTTCACAGAATGAAAGATAGGAAGGTAGTTTTAAAGATATTAGAACCAGAATTGGGAGACACTGAGAAACATTTCTTCAAAGAATGTGCTAGTCAGTTTGTCATTACTGTGACCAAAATACCTGACAAGAACAACTTAGAGGATAGAAGAAAAAAAAATGTTTTGGCTCACAGTTTCAAAGTTTCACTTCATGATTGGCCAACTTCATTGCTCTGAGCCCAAGATGAGCAGAGCATCATAGCAGAGGACACTGTAGAGAAAAGCTACTCAGCTTATGGGAAGCAGAGAGAGCAAGGGGTAAGGGTTACAGGGAAGATAAACCATTCCAGTGTATTCATTGGTCCACCTTCTCCAGCCATACCTCAGCAGCCTACATTAGCACTCAGTTCATTCAAACTAGGAAGGACTGATTAGATTATAGCTCCCACAATCTAATCCTTTCACCTCAGAATATTCCTGAATTAACATAGAAACTTTTCGGAGGACATATCATATTCAAATCAGAGCAAAGCAAAAAATCTGAAAGTAAACAAGGGTAAAAAGAAATAAAGAGGGAGGGGATAAAACATCCTACAGATTAAAAAAAAAAGTAAAACAAATCTCACTTAACCCCTCACTTTCACCTACTGCAGTAAACATCAACAAGATCACCAATTAAATAATATAAAAATCACTTGAATAGCAAAAGTGGGTGTTTTTGGATCTGGATACCTGAGAAGGTAGAATAATGAACCTGAAAGATATTAACACGCTACTTTCTAAAAATTATGCACATTTCCTTATATGATAAAAGTGAGTCAAGGATACAAATGAAGTAAGCACTACAAGTCAGCAGACCTAAACATAGAGATTATGCCAAACTTTCCCATAGGTGTGATCCTAAGGGTCTTTTGCAATGGAAGAAGGAAGCAGAAGAAGAAATATCTGGTGTGAGGTAAGTCAGACTCAATACACCACAGACGAATTTGAAGGGATAGTATGGAGTAATGACTTAAGATTGTAATGCAAATGGAGAGGAAGTATCAGGTATGATATAAGCCAGACTAAGTGCACCACAGATGGATTTGATGGTATAGTAGGGAGTAATGACTAAGAAATGCAAATGGAATATAGAAACAGAACAAAGAATGGCAACAGATTCTCCCCTGAAGCTGCCAAAAAGTAATTTAGCTGGTGTTCACCTTGATTTTATCCAGTGAGAACTGTGTCAGACTTCTGAATTACTGAACTGTAAGAAAATAAGCTTTTACTGTTTTAAGCTACGGAATTTGTGGTAAACTTCAGCAGGAGGCACAAAAAACTAATAAAACTATTCACCTGTTATGCCTAAGGTTAGAAAATATACAAACTTTAAATAGACCTCTGATATAAAAGGAATGAAAAGCAAAATATTATAGCAGGTAATTATTATATATAAAATACACAAACACATAAACAAAAAAGTATATTTTATTGGTACTACTTGATGTAAATATTGAAGATAAATAGTTGAAGATTTTAAAAAGTAATAAAAAAATCCATATCTGTCAGATATCCAGAAAATAGGAATAAATATCCAAAATAGGAATAAATGCAAATAGGTATGATTATACACTGGTAAATCAGGAAAAAAAGTATAATGTAAAATTGCTAAGTGAAAAGAAATTAAAATTAAATCTGAGAACAGATTTACTAAATAAGACTAAACGACAACAAAAAATAAACAAAATTTATATAAATAAGGAGATTTTTTAAAAAGCAAAGAAAAAGAAAGAATATGTAAAACTCTTATGCTAGCGTTTTTTTAGATATGGTTTTCAAATATTAAATAAGTTATTTCCCACCATGTTCCTTGAGAAACTTAGGCTATGTGAGATATAATTTAATTAAAGTTATAGAATTTGAGACAATGAAAAAAATTCTGGAAACTCTAAGCAAAAATCATATTACTTAAAAGTTTGTAAAATTAGCCCAGCTTAAGATTATTCAAGTAGTATCTACAAAAATAAGAAATCAGGCAATAGAAATTTTTAAAAATTCTGGAAACAGTGGATGCCATGGTTTTCTATTTAGCAATATTTTCAATTAAGTCTGAAAGTTTCAAAAATACATTTTGAAAATGGAAAAACCCAAAGACTTCCTGTGAGTGTGTCTTTATTATTTTAGTAGAATAGAAGCTTCATCCAAACATGAGATAACTGGCAAAAGCTGAAAAAAAATTAAAAGAATAAGAATCAGATATTTAATAGCGTAACTGGGAATAAAACAAGAGTCCACTGCCCGTAATTTTCTATCCCTGTCTCTGTCTCTCTCTTTCCCTCTCTATCTAGATAGTGGACAGACAAAAATATAAAAAGAAGCAGAGTCTCTGAGATTTATTACACAGCTTTGTTTAATTACATAGGCTGGGAATTCCTACCATCTACATAATGCAAAATGGTACCTCAGGATGCTATTTATGTAATTTACCTTGAATCTGAAGGCCTAAGAAATAAGAGAAACAATGTTTAAGGATAAGGGAAAGATGGATATACCAGCTGAAATAAGAACAAATCATCTTTTCTCTGGCTTTTTCTCTTTAGGCCCTCAGTGAGTTGCATAATGCTCACCCACACTGGAGAGAGTGATCTTCACTCATCTTACCCTTTAAAATGCTTACCTCTTTTAAAAACTCCTTCAAAAAGGCATCTAGACACAGACTTTACCAGGTCTGTGTATGCCTTAGCCCAGTCAGGTTGACACATAAAATTAAACCACAGCACATACACATTATATTTTTTTTGACAACGTAGAAAAGTTGGAAGTAAATTATGGGAGAAGTGAAGCAAAAGAGGAAGTCAATAAATTTTGTATATGTAATAGGTGAGGGCCCAAAGATACTACTAAAGTCTATATTCCAGCAAGTAAAGTGTTCTATAAAACAAACAAAGGTATTCAGTATAACAAAATAATAAACATTTGTAGCTGCTAAGTATATTTTAAATGGAAAACAATACACTGCATATGAAGAATTAAACCAATGCTTACTTGTGGTGAGCCGCTTCTGCCGTTTCTGCAGACTATGGTCGCCATTACAAGATGACGCTGGCTCCACTGTGGTCTATGACAAACAACTTCTTATCTGGGAAAGTTGGCACATGATTTTTCACCACCCTGTGAGAAAGCTCCACGCGGCAGCTTTGCATTGGGGCTTAGGATGCTTTATTAAGGCTGGGAGGGGCATCAGAGAGAGAGAAGAAGAAATATCCAGGGCCTGAATAAACTGTTGAAAGAAGATTCTCGAGTTGCGTCTTCCTTGCGGGCAAGGGGTCGCAACACTTACTATAAACACAGGAACATAACATATGTAACGCATACATTCATATATATGTGTATATATATATATACATGTATATGCTGTGATATTTATAGAAATATATGTATAATTGTATACATTAATTATAACATAATATGATCAGAGACTAAAGAAATATTTCTTATCAATAAATGTGAATGGATGTATTTGGTTCAAATAAATTCATACTTCTTTTGTTTCATTAACAAAATTTTATATTTTTTCATTCAATGCAGAATAATTTATAAAACTCAAAGAGTTTACTGTCATAAAACCATTTTATTACAAGCAAAGGATGCCCTCCTGTAATAACCTAAATCTCCGGTGTAAGATATTTTAGTTTAAAAATCCTTGAGAAACTCATTACATTCATACCTGAAACAACTGCTGACATCATACAATGTTCCTTAGCAGGGGACAGCCTACTTTCTCATGATGGAGGTCTCTGATGGTGAGCTGGTCATGGACACAATCTAATTCTACAGATGACCTTGATAATTACATCCATCACCCCCCAAACTGCATAGTCTCTCTTGAAACTTGATACAAATCAAGAATCTAATTATTTTTCTTTAAAAAAATGCTAACACAGTGATACATCCTTCTATGAAACAACTGCCAAAGCATGGTTAAAAAAATACTATTTTTAATTAATAAAGCCCAAGTATTGGTCACTACCTGTTAGCTTTAGGAATGAGTATATCATCAATTCAGACTTGCTAATAGTAACCCACACTAGCAATTCTGTATATCAAAGACACACTAAATCAAGGTGATTAAGGCTGCCAACAACGTCATAGGAAAAATAGTCCTGTACATGAAAATGATAAGAACGAAGTTGCCAACTTGATAATAGGCAAATCTGAGTTAAAAAATAAGTGAAACAAAGAAGTAATATAATACTAAAAGGAATTACAATGAAGATATATCAGCTATGATTGTCTATATAGAAAAGGGTAATTGCTCAATACAAAAAGTATAGGAAATGAAAAGAAAAATACAAACATAATACTGATAGAAGACTTTAATATGCCAATAATATACAAGTCTTAATGATAATACAGTACAAATATACTAAAATAAGGATTTAAATCATAGAAAAAACACAATTTATAAAAATCTTAACTTTAGTGTCTAATTATACAAGATATGCAGGAAATAAATATTGTTATTCTAGCATTGTAATTTTTACTCATTTTAATATAAAACTATAAATCAAAAACTATAGGTCAAAAGCAGAACTATAGATTCATAAGAGCAATTTTAATAGTTATAAGCTATTAAAAATGGGCATTGGTTGTTATGCAGCATTATTATTGGCAAAACATGACTAATACTTCCCCCTAAGTCTTGATACACACTGTTGAGAGGTATCTTGAAACACTAAGCATGGACATAAAAACAATCACCATCCTGATGAGATATGAGCCCAGAGAAGTTTGAATACTATTTTAAATAATAAACGTAAAACTCCTCATCACATTGTCTGGTCTAAGAATAAAATTTACTACATTTAAATTATTATATTATTGTGTATATTAAAATTCTAAGATACACTCTGGTAAACGGATGCTTAATTGGTGAGGGGCACATGTTAACTGCTTAATAAAACAAATAATGGAAATAAAAGCATTATTTGTCAGTATTTTTTCTCATTAATACATAATTACTTTTACTTCAACTTGCAAAAAGTTTCTAAATTTATCCAGACTCATTATGGCTTTTACTTTTTCCAATGAGATGCAATTAAAACTATATTTGGAAAATCACATTTATTCTAATTATACTCATCATATATTTCTGAGAGAAAAGAAATCGTCTAATAGATTTTTTAAAGCCAGTTTATGATGGTTATATTATAGGGGTGTTGGCTCTATGTATGGTTAAAATTCTTTTTTACACAAAAACTTCATTTGCCTTATCAGCACTGCTGATATAAATGTTTTTACTATTATTACTACTCTGGATATCTATAAATATATATCTACTATGAGTGTAAGAGTTTTAGCCTTAAAACTAAGACTTTTATTTCAAACTAGGAGTAGAACTTCGTGTAATTTTATTTAACCTGACTGTTCTTGGATTTTCCCCACAGATAAAAGGGAGAGAACAACAGCGATTACCTCAGAGTCATTTATGACAATTAAATGTATTAATGTATGTAAAATAATTAGTAATCCTGGCATACAGGAGGCAAATAAAATTCATTAACATCATCATCTATATCTTCTTATTTTTTTCTAATATCTTACAAAAGATAGTCATAAAACTCTATCAGTTTTCCACGTAAGCACAAAAAATATTGTTTTTTTATTGATGTTTTAAATATTTTACTCTACCACTACAAAGATGCTTTGTTTTGTTCTAAATGATTTGGAGAATATCCTTGTGTTTGTGTGTATTTTTCTTGCATTTTTAACAAAATTGAAATATTTATACTAAAAAACATATCAAAATTGATTGTGCTAAATATTCTATATTAGAAATGGACAAGGATTTCAATGTGATAGGAGAGTGAAGGCATAAAATATTTTTCTTAAAATAACTTAAGTCATCCAGTTTTACACTAAAGATACTCCTAAATTAAAGTTAACTTTTTTCTATTCCTATCCAAAAAATAAAACTTATTAAAGAGTACATCAAGTTTGTGTTTTCTTTCATGCAATCATCTTCATGCTGTCTGCTCAGGCTATCACTTTTGGGAAGATGATGTAAGAAAGTTTCGATATATAGCTGGCATAATTGTGCATAGATGCTGTCAAGAATACCTAGTCAGAGACTGTCATCTTAAAAGGTTACTGTGACATTTCTAGAATATGCTTTTTCAAATATGAATGAAACATGCTGCCTTTTTGGTTGAAGGTGGGGAAGGTATGGAACCTGACATTTTCCACAGTGCCAAAATTAGAAAACAAATTTTTTTGGAGTGCCAACATTAATCAATCACTCAACAAGAATTTATGTAATACCTATTTAGATGCCCAAGGCACTATGGGAACTATGGTTTTATCAAATTTAAGCACTTAACCAAATGTAAACTAAAAATCTAAGAATTTTCTTAATCTAAATTATATAGACCCATCAACAGAGTGTAACACTCATACATTGGAACTACTGATGTCAATAAAGCCTTTGAATGCTCACAGTAACTGCAAATGAAGCCAAGTTATGACTAAAAGAAATGTAGCTCCTTGAGGAAATAGAAATATGAAATTTAATTATGTATTCAAGTGATGATAATTTCTCACTCATGAATTTACTGTGCTAAAAATCTTACTTTTCTAAAAGAAAAGTAGAACATTCCAAAAGTAGAAACAATCATTGACTTTGGCTTTTGTTTGTTTGTTTTTTAAGATGCACTGATGTTAACAAAATCACTAAGGAGAAATTCATTTAAGATGAATCATTATTTATCAAAATAAAGGCAAATTGTAACAGTGGCACAGATTGTACATATTGTGAACAAAACTCATTTAAAATCCTTTTGATTGTAAAATAGAGACAAAGAATATAATATAGCAAGAGTCTTAGGCCTGCTTCGAATTATTTTACATTGTGTAGGAGGTTTGCTCAGATAAATTCGGGAATGAAGTAGCTGTGTTATCCTTCCTGTGGAGTTGTAAATGTCATGTTCCAAATTGAGGATAATTCCACAGCTGGAAAAATTTTCACAAATGGTCTACCACTTCTTTTGTGCTCTTGTTAATCTTTAATCCTTTCCTATATAAATCCTTTAATTAAAAACTATCCATTGAATTAACTCATGGATGCTTTAGATTAGTTCTCTTTATAATGAATGGAAAATATGATGGTATTAATGATTTTTGTTTGCCACTTTTACTATTTTTTGTTGTTGCTGTTGTTATTCTTATTTCTTATATTTGTGAAAATTAACTTTTTCCATCTTTGTTTCATTTATCAGTAACAAAATCTGCAAATAAGTAGAAAATATGGCAAGGAGGTAAGTACTATATATTAAGACTTAAAGAATTAATGAGATTTTTCAGGAGGCCCATGTGCAAATTGAAAAATGCATAAAAGGGTCTGAAAAGTATGAAATAAATGCAATTTTCCAGAATTTATATAATTTACATAAAATTTTACTTACTTTATAGGAGCTGGAATTTAAAATATATTCTTTCATTTTACTTTATTTTTAAATCAACACCATGTCTTTTGGCTTCACGCTCATTCTTATCAATTATCTCACCTCACTTCCTTGGTTTTGCTGTAGATTCATGAAGTTAGTCTCCAAAGTTTGTGGATCATGAATTTGAGAACTGTCATTGGATATTAATACTTGGTATATCTTGATAATATCAAAAAGTGAAACTTATTAAAAATGCAAATTTAACCCTTATGACCTGGAAATAAGAAGCAAAACACCAATACAAAAAGAAAATAATCTCAAATAGGAAAGCTTTTTCTAGAAAAGTTTTTCTTGTGATCTAACATCCTGGCATTATAGTCTTTTTCAAAACTTTCTGTAAGGAATAGTTCCACTTCAACTCAGTCTTTCCACAGTATTAGACTATGAAGTTCCCACAAACTGTGACCCAGACTCAAACTTATCAGAACAGAATCTGAAAAGACTATCATTCTCTAATTGCTAGCACATATTTTAGCTTATTTTGATTCCTATTACCATAGTCAGTGGCTTTTCACAAATATCCCAAACCTACTTGTAATAAAATTTCATTGAAAATAGTATTTTGCCTTTCTCAGATTTTTATGCCCTTAAATATTTATTTATAACTTCCTAAACTAATAAATCAAAATTCTTATTTCCTGATTATTATTTAACGGTGATCCAACACAGCTAGATTCTAGAAGAAAAATTGTTGCCAAAAAATAAACAAAGAAATCCTTAAAACACTTCCTACAACTTTTAGCAGTTCACTACCTGAGGATCAAAATATTATAAGCATATAATACATACATGCACATATTTAAAAATAAATATAGTAAATGAATGAGTGAAATTAAATAAAATGAGTAATAAATCTAATAGTAAATATGTTTTAATTTGTCCAAAAAAATGTTTATTGAGCACCTAGTCAGATGTAAGTGGGACATAATAATGAGGAAAACTTAGACAGCCATGCTATCATGAATTTTACCATTCTGTTTGGGAGAGACAGAAAATATCATAGAATACAATAAGACATTAAAATGTTAAGAATGTTGAAGTGTTAGGAAGAAAACAAATACATGGTTGAGACAGGCTGGGGAAATACTATACATTTAATTTGAAATAAACTGGATCAGGTGACCTCAATTGGAAACAAACTTCTTTATTATTATTATTAGTTACACATAACAGTACAATGATCAAACTTTTTGATCAAGAACTTAAAAAGGAGAGGAAATAAAAGGAGGAAGAAGAAGCTGTCACTGTAAACACACAGAGGTAGGAAATAATAATAGAGCTGCTGGAGTGGAGCAAATGTGAGGAAAAAAATAAAAAATAAAAAGAGTCACAGGGAAGAATTGAGGCCATTGTTAGAATTTTGTACTCACCTTTGACTAAAAGAGTTTATGAGAAAGCAACAGCCACTGAGTAAATTCACTGTGAACAAGTCTTCTGACCTCATTTCTGACAGTAGTGTGTACCTGGACCAAAATGAAATGAGAGTCCACCTAGAAAGATATTTGATTTGAATATCAGACTATGAAGTTGTTGCCTGGCACCAGGAAGTTGCAAGATTCTTTACATATTCTAATCAGTTTTACTGTCAATGTGACCAAAAGACCTGACAAGGACAATGCAGAGGAGGAAAAGTTTATGTTGGGCCACAGTTTCAGAGGTTCAGTCCATATGCCCAAGGAAGTGAGGCAGAACATCACAGCAGAAGGGCAAGCAAAGGAAAGCAGCTCAGAACATGGCAACCAGGAAGCAGAGAGAGTGCTGAGCTTCCTTCACCAAGGACAAAATATATACTCCAAGGGCACAACCTTCTGACCACACCCTACCAGCCTATAGTTACCATCCAGTTAATCCATATAAGTGGATTAACCTACTGTTTAAATCATGCCTGTCATAATACAATCATTCCACCTCTGAAATCTAATAATTTCACATTGTCTTACACATGAACTTTGGGTGACACCACATATCTGAACTATTAACAGTGTATTTTAAAAATGAAACAAATCCAACCACGTGAATGTGAGATTTGTAAGAATAGGTAGGATCGAGAATTACTCCAATAACTTGATTGAGCATTTCACTGGAAAAACAACATTGCCAATCACAGGTGAAGCAGACAGCAGTTAGAGAAGGTTTGATATGGATTTGGTGGGAATTAGATGGCTCATCTCTGAATATGTTAAGTAATTGATGCTACTAATAAGTAGTAATAGTATTTGAAATTTCCAGAAAATTTTAGGCTTGTAAACTAGGTGATCTTGAGCATTAAAATGATGTTTATAAACATAGCAATGAGGAAAAAACCCACAGGTAATTTTAAGTTGAGTTCAAACTGTTTGTTCAAAACAAAAGTGTTTTCAGTTGGGCAAATTTATTAATCTTTTATAGGAATTCAGAATTAAACGTATAGGTAAGGAGGCTTCAGTGAAATCTTTGAGAAACAGAACAATACAAACTTTAAAAAAAAATTTCTTCAGAAAAATCACTGATTTCTTTTTTTACAAGACTGGATGGATTACTAGGCAAAACTATATTTGAAGGAAGGAAAGAAATTTGGCATGTGTTACCTTGGCAATTGTCCAAGTGTACAATTTCAAGTCCCGACTGCAAGGAGGGAATAGCAGTACTTAGCCAATCTATTAATTTATTTAAAAGGAATAATATGGATATATTAACACTATATAACTTATTGTAATGATTAAACTCTTTTAAGTGTGTGGCAAAAACTAACAAGAGTGCTGCTTAGTGCTTAGGAAAATTGAAAAAAAAATGGTAACAGACTAAATAAAGTCTATTTACATTTAAAGAGTCTCCAGTAAAAGAATCATTGACACATGTAAGGAAGTTGATTGGATTAAATAAATAAGGCCCCAATTCTACCTTGAATAACCATAATGGATGAGATGCTTTGATAGTGACTAGATATATATTTAGTGAATAACTATCATGTGCTACATACTCAGCACTATCTACTGAGAGAACAGTTGAGGGGAAGACAGCTACCACCCTTACAATAGAGGTCCTCGCAAATCATTTATTCATTTTATTTCTTACTTATCATTCTGCATATTGTTTTGTTACTGTTGAACATATGTAACATTGGTTATACTTACTTGCCTAAAGGCAAGGTCTATAATTCAGCCATTTGTTCTATCAAAACGTTTTGAAAATTTATTAGCTTTGTATGATTTTATTCTTCAAATAACTTCAGAGGTAAGTATTGATCATGATTAATAAAGGAGTTCTGAATGATTGCAGGCATCACTCTATCCTACCATCTCTTTATGTATTCATTGGATCAAAAGACCTGTAATAAATGAGAAGTGATTCATTTTCTTATAAATATGTCTAGTGAAAATTATTTAATAAATATCTGAGTTTATGTGTTTGTCTATATGTATTTGTAAACTTCACAATGTGAATGAAATCATTGAACATTTTATGGAATTAATTTTATTGTTTTGATAGTTTGTATGTACATATCTATGAATATACTATTGATATAAATTATAGACAGTTAAGTACATATATTGATACCTGAACTAGATAAGAAGACATCCTTAATCCTCAGTCCTAAATCTAAATTTATTTTATTTTAGAATATATAGCAAATAGATATATCTGTATATATAGAGAGAAAGAGATAACTCAATCTAAGACTGAATATAAAATTATATAAGTCTTTGGTAATTTGTTGAAAGTTAAAAAAATGAGAACTCAGTTATCATTACTAATGATCAAAAGATTTATAAGCCAATTTTTTTTTACTTATCTGAATATTTAATCATGAAAAAGAACAGAATGATTTATTATTATGTGTTTAGAAATTTTGATTATAGGAAAATCTAGGTGTTTTGTCATAAAATAAGAGTTTTTCAATAACAATTTTACCATATTTTCATTTTCATTCATAGAAGAATGTTTATATGAGTTGTTTTTACATATCTAGGAGTTAAAACATTTGTTGATTTTAATAGATGCTCAATAAATATTTGACAAATGAGCATATAAATGGATAAATAAATGCGTATCCCACATTGGTTCAGTGAAATCAATAGTCTGTGATACTGAAGACAGTTGCCCTAATCCCCACACAAAACAAAATTTGGACATAGAATAAGCTAAACCTTGTGTGTTCCTTTGGTAGCAAATAATTCTAGAATAACAAATAATTCTAGAAGAACAATAATTCTAGAAGAACAATAATTCTAGAAGAACAATAATTCTAGAAGAACAATAATTCTAGAAGAATAATTCTAGAAGAACAATTAAGAAAAATTAAACAGGTTAATATAGGCATATATTTTGAATTTCAGGGTTACCAAGAAATCTCACACCTTTACCATACCACCTTCATTGCCAACAAATATTAGTTCGGAGAGTATTTTTGGAAAATTGGTTTGGATCATTGTCACAATCCTTGAATTCTTAAAAAAAAATGTATGTCAAAATAAATGACAACAAGTTAATGTCGCTTTTAAATTATTTGAGCATAGATAATTAAATCCTTTAATTAAGAATGTCAATTACCAACATCTAATATTAATAAAAACAACTAATGCTGGAAACATTAAAACTAATGTTTAAACAAAATTATATTTTGAATCATAATATAAAATGCTCTTAAGATACATATCCTATTATCTTTTCCATTGTTAACCAAATTTTTTAAAAATGGATCCACCTCTAACATTTTACTGCTTTACAAGTAGTGCAAGTATCTTATTACAAAGTATTCTTTTTAAAATATATTTTTTAGTTGTTAGTGGACATAATACTTTTATTTTATTATTTTTTTATTTTTTATCTGGTGCTGAGGGTGGAACCCAGGGCCTCATGTATGCTAGGCATGTGCTCTACCACCATGCCATATCCCCAGCCCCAATTTTATTTTTAATGAACTCTTTTCCTAGGGGGTTTAGAGAATTTTTCTTCCTTTCAGTTCAACATATAAAACTTTGTTGTTGTTGTTGTTGTTTCTTAAACTTTATATTTTTGGTAGCCAGACTTCAGTATATCATTAATGGGCTCTTGAACTTGAGGGAGTGTGCCAAATTAGATCTTACTATACAGTGTGATGTGTATTTGGTCTTAAATGTGGCTGTAATTTTAATTAGACCACCAGGCTTGTTTATCTTTCATTATCTTTTCATTATCTTTCATTATTACTATGCAAACCTAAGTATCTGTGGTCAGAGTGATGTGGGGCAACCTGGGAGTTAGAAAACATTAGTGTTCAAAAAGAGTGAAATAACTAATTCTGCACTAAGGACATGTCAATATCATACCTTGACTTACTCCAAAACCATAGCATTTTCACTAATTAACACACAAATCTTTGGTATTGTTTACAGTATACTCAACAGGGAACATAACTTTGCTTAGATCCAATAAAGTATTCCACTTATAAATAAATTATGTCGTGGAGCTTGAGAAACAAAGAATCAGTTAGTGGCAGCTAAACTCCATGATTCTCAGAAACTTTGGACTGGCACTAACTGCCAGTGTATTTATCTAAAAAATCCTCCCTCCCTTTTCTTTGCTATTGAATCATTCATTGACAGAAAAGCAGACTTTGTTACACATAAATGTGTAATGCATTTTTGGAAAGTTGACATAATTGCAACGATGTATCTTAATGGAACATTCAGCATTATTACTGTCATTACTAGCCATTTTCAAAGTCACCATGGGAGGTAAATATATTTTCCATTAAAACATGATTTCAGTCTGAGATCTGTCTGAACTATTATTGCCTATAAACCTCAATAGCACAGATGTCATACAAAAATGAGAAAAATGTTTTATTCCTTTCTCAATTATTTCAGGAAATATGAACAAAATGAAATTATTGCATTGCTTGGTGTCTTTAGTACAAGGATGACAATATTTTAAAGTTGTTTGAATGGTACATTGAAATGATTTATAAGTTAAAATTTTAATATTAAGATTTTTTTTTCACATATTATAACACAACAAGACTCACTAGGAAAGATAAGTCTTGACTAAGTTATTTTAAATTGGTTACCGTTTTCAATATTAAAGTGACTTTGTCTTCTTACTTGTATTTAATATAATTTTCTACCAAGATATTTAGTTCATGGAGAACTTGTTTTCTTCCTAGGGGAAAAAAAAAGCTGGAGACAAAGTAGTTGTAAAAACTGGTTTATTTTTTTTAAAAATAAATACAAAAATATAAATATAAAACATTAGCAGATAGAATTTGATGAAATGAAATTGCACAAATGTTTGTATACCAGGTTGCATATCACACCTACTAACACCACATGTACATTTTTTTCTTTTTAAATTTAATGTACAGAACAGGATATATCTTAAAATTTGTCTGCACCTTTTCAAAAGCTTCATTTGCAAGGGCAGAACATGTACCTAACAGAAGCGGCTCATTTCTGAGGTTGCTTAAGGGAGAACTATCCTGTTCATGTTTCTGAATTTTTTTTTTTTTTTTTTTTTTTATTATTTACTAAGATGGACAACACTGAATTTCCATAGCTTTGGCTCTTGGAAGTGATTAAATAAAATGTCGCATATATTCTATGAGACATCCTACAGGAAAGAATTAATGCAATTAATGAACAAATTAAGAAATAAATGGGAAAGAATTGTGCTGAATGGCAGGAAACGTCTCCTGATTATCAAATATGGTGAAGTGGAGACAGTGTCCTTCACGTCGCTTCCTCTTATTGAGCAGAACAGAAATCCAGGTTAGGAGTCTTTGTCACTGTCCCCACCGCCGTACATCTCCGCGAGCTTGTTAAACCTGGGGCCCCACTCCCGGAGGTAATCATAATTCTGGTCTCCTTCGGTGGTGCCTGACTCCAGGGAGCTCAGCGACTCAGCCACCGAGTTGTTGCCCTCATAGGCGTAGGTGGCCAGGGAGTCGTAGGGTGGCGCAGTGGGGTCCAGGTCATGCTCCTTGAGCCTCTCGGCGATGAAATCCCGCACATCCGTGTTGTCAGGCGCCGTGGGAGTCCTGCGGGGGATAAAGAGCGCTTCTGGCATGATGTCTCGCCGCAGCTTCTTTTCCTCGATCGCTGCAGGATTCCTCAGCGTGCCAATGTCAAAGGCCTGGGTGTCCTCCTCGCCACCACCTTCGTCATTGTAGCTTACGATGTTGTCCCTGATGTCCTCCTTGGATAAGATCAGAGGTTCCTTCTTCCGCTGTCTCTTTAGAGCTGCAAACAGTACTACTATAACTTGAAGAAAAAAAAAAAAAAAAAAAAACAAGGAGAGACATAAGAAGACCATTCAGAATGCTATCAAGCAAGTGGGAGAGCGAAAAAGGAGCATGAGTTATTGGGGTATTTTTTACTTCCCCATTTTTCCTTTCACATTCCATTTTTTTTTTTTTTTTTTTTTTTGTTGGGGGAAGCAGAAGAGGGTTTAGTCAAGGTAGGTGATATTCAAAAGGGGTGTTTCTGACTTATTGTTAAGGCACTATGGAATCTTCCTTAAGTACAGTGCATATTTTATCTGTTTTTCTAAGAAGTGTTAGTTTCTGGTTGTTCGGAATATATGAGCCTTGTGTAATAAATAGTAAGATAGATGTTATACAAACATTAGAAAAGTTGAACTAAGCTTCATGTAAGATCCAAGTGGCTAAAATATGCCTGCATTTTCACATCCTTACCATTCTTAATAAGGTATAGAATATTGATTCTGTTAAATAACTGTGTTGATTGATTTATATAGCTTTGTTTCTTATTTTTTTAAAAGAAGGCCTACATTATAGGAAATAAGACCCAGATGTTTAGACATAACATGGGTTTAGAGGTTTATGATGCTTTCCTTAGAAATATATATCTTGTAAGAGAACTCCCCCAAATTGTTAGATGACAGTACAACAAATATATTCAAGTCACTACACTGGATTAACTCCAAATCAATGCAGGGACCTTGGCCTGATACATTTTTTTTTATTTTATTTTGGTGCTGGGTATGGACCTCAGGGCCTTGTGTTTGCAAGGCAGGAACTCTACCAACTGAGCTATATCCCCAGCCCAAGATACATTTTTAAAAAGTGTGTATACATAAGTTGAAATGTATATTGCTCACAAAGGACAGTTCTCCACTTTGATGAGACAGTAACAATAAGTATAAAAATAATACTGTTAATAACCAAAATAATGTTAATAACATGAACTCTAAGAGGAAGTTAACATCAAATTCTTCTGATTGCATTTAAATTTCCTACTATTATTTGCTGTACCCAAACATTTAGATTCTGGTCCATTAAACTGATTTAGAGAAACAGATGGAAATTCAATTACATAGGTAAAAGAAGGGGAGAAATCTTGCTCTCTTATATATCTGTCCTTAGCCTCTTTTAGAAGAAATGTCTAAAGGATGGGGGAATTATGATATTTTTGTATCAAGATATTCTAAGTTCTGTTTGTTTCCTTATTTATTAACATGGAATTCTCAGACTATTGGTCTTCAAATCTGTGACAGGGCAAAAAAGAAACTTTTCTAATTCTACCAAAAGGAGTTTTAACCCACTGCTAAGTAATCTTGGCCTTAAAATGATAAAAAAAAAAAAAAAAATAGCCCTTGATAAAGACAGAAAGCTGTTTATTATTCAGGTCTTTGGGAAGAATTAATTTTATTTTGCTTAAACTCATGTATTCATGCACCCATAAAATGTATGAAGTAAAGTTTTGAAACTCAGATTGATTATTATGAACAAAATGATTTTACTGAGTTAAAAAGCTTCTAATAATAAAAATTTAGTAATATTGATTCCAACTCCAAGTTCATTCCCTTGCTTCTTGGAATGTCAGATATAGTGTTTTCAATAAGGGTCAGAGGGATATCCAAAACAATAATTTGAAGCTAATGCATCTGGAGAGTAAATTTAATCTTATTCTTAACTCAAAAGCAGTTAAAAAGCAATTTACTCTAGGTTATAAAATCAAGAATCATTATTTTAGAGACAAGTAAATCAAATAAAGGGAGAGTTCATTTTTTCAGTGAACACATAAGACAGTGAGGCCTCAACCCAGCCATTATGAGAAAAAAACATGGACAAAAACTCCAAATATCACTGGAAAATTGTACACACAATCACCAAGAAGCAGGGTGCTTTGGTTCAACCTCTCACAAATTGATGGCCTTGGAGAATGCTTTAAATATTTCGAACATTCATCTTTATTGTGTATAAAGTGAAGATAACCATACATACTGCATACATTATTTCATCAAATGAAAGATAAAAGTGTTTTTCATTATATTGTTGTTTACACTGTTTGACAAAATCAACTTAATAAAAGCTTGCTACTCTTGATGTTATTCTTACTGGAGATTTTATATTTAATACATATTTCAGCAGAATGACTGAATATAATTTACATATAAATTATAAAGTCCTCAAATAGATTATTCATATTTGAACTTTTTGATTTAATTAATATAAAGTTTGCTTCTTGACTTCTCTTAATATGTTTAGAAATAAAGAAAAGTCAAATTATAGAAATAAACTTTTATCAATTCTCCCACATTCTGTTAAGTGAAATCATTTATTATTTTTGTTATATATGAAAATACCTCATAACTAAATATTTAAAAAAAACACTTTTATTTATTTATTTATTTATTTTTTGGCATTGGGAATTGGACCTAAGGATGCTTGTTATCACTGAGTTACATCCCCAATCCTTTTCCTTTTCTATTTTGAGACAGGCTCTCACTAAGTTGCCAAGCGCCTCCTTAAATTGCTTAGACTGTCCTGGAATTGTGATTCTATGCTCAACCTTTTCAATTGTTGGGATTATATGAATGCACCACCATTCCAGTCAATAATACATATTTTTAAATGTGCACATTTTCATTTCCTAAACTACATGTAAATCTAATGTAAAGTCTAATGTGGTGGTACACACCTATAATCCCCATAAGACACTTAGTGAGAACCTGTCTGGGGGGTGGGGAGAAGCGGGGGATGCGGGGGGGGGTGGGTGGATCTCATTGTTAGAACACTCCTGGCATCAATTGCCAGTAAAAAAACTAAAAAAAAAAAAAAAAAGGAAAAGAAACAAAGAAAGTTATGTAGAATTGATCATTCCATTAATTTAGTGATATGTATAATTTACCTTTGAGATATTTAATCACAGAGCTCTTGTATATACTATGAAAAAAAATGGAAAAAATCTAATCTTCTATGAAGGATTAGCTATATTATGGAATTAACACATATTTTTAATATTCTTTGTGGTTGCAATGTCTTTGTTATTGGTCCTAACTTCACATAAAAAGGTGCTGTCTTTTTTATAACAGTAAAAATTGTTAAAATAAATTATTGTAAAGATTATTTTAGAATTTGAAATGAAGGCTTAATTATTAAATTAACTTTAATGTAAGTATGAAAAATTGATAATAAGTATAGTTATGCTGGTGAGAAGTCCTATACTAGATCAAATTTGTGAATTGTGTTTCTAACAGAATGTATCTTAAACCTTATCATTGTTGTTTTACTCTTACTGAGATTTGCTGATATCTAACTTTCAGAGTTGAGGTTAAAATCTTATCATACTCTTCCAGCTTCTACCCTCCTCCTGAATTAGAGTTTGGCAGATGATCCAAAATGAAACAACACCATAGAGTTACTACAGGGCTCAGGAGAGCAGTGATGGACCAGCTATAAACTAATTGGAGGTACCAATCATTGATTTTTTTTCAAGAATTGCAATCACCTGTCTCTCAACTTTCTAAAATCTAACAAAGCTATTCTGCCCTCAACCCTTCTTGCTTTTTCATTACTTATTTCATATATTGTAATGACAGTATTAAAGCTGCTTTTTTTGCATTTTGATTCACATATGAATGATGAAAAGTCTCACTGCTTCTATATTCTGGCTGGATATCCTAAAACTTTGGTGTTAGTTTGGGCAAGGGACTATTCTGATAGCAATATTCCTTGTTTAAAATCATACTACAGTAAGCATCCTAGAAGATGATTCAATTTTCTTTAAAGTTTCTTACCCAGCAGAATAATGATGCAGAGGAGAATGGCGATCAAGGCCCCAGTGCTGAGACCAGCAGGGAGGAGCAGGGCTTCTGCATTGCAGGACTGCATGTTGCCTTGGCTGTCACAGGCACATACTCTGATGGTCAGTGTGCCTGTGCTGCTCTGAATTGGGTAATCATTGTCTGAGATCACCACAGGCAAGAGATAGGTACTTATTTCATGTCTATTGAAGCCATTTTTTCGAGTTAAAATTCTGGCAGTGTTATCTAAAATAAATTTTAAAACATTACAAATGTTTGTTTCATATAGTAAACTGATAACTCATGGTGATAGCCAGGATTGTATATATAAATAAAACTCTCTTCATAAAAAATATAAAACCATTATAAAGTTTTCTATTACATATGTGCAATGCCATTAAACAAGACAAATAAGGTAGTTCAAAGAATCTAACATTATGGATTGATTACTAACTAGCTTTTCAAAAATTATCCCATAGTATTTTCAAAATGGTGAGTTTGTATAAGTAAATATCAAGTTTACATAGATGAGAAGTTTTTTTTACTGTTTTCTGAAAATCTGCTTTGTAGACCAAAAGAAAATATTATTTTCTTTCATTTTTTCATTTACACACATACAGCATATCTCAATCCAATATTCATGAAGAAAATAGGATTGGATACATTGTAAGCATTATTACATTGTTTAAAGCAATAAAATAGTCAAAATCCATGAAGAATCTCAATACATACCCAGCAGCATGCAAATTATTTAACATTTCTGAGCATTGATTTCCACTCATTCAAACAAACACATAACTTAAAGCATGTATATAACTGAAATAACAGAAAGCCTGGGCTAACTCTTAGAAGTGCCTAATAAAGTTCCAGACTGAAGTAAAGATTTAATAAAGACAAATATCCCACTACCTAGCATATTATACTACTGACTTTTTCTTTACCTGGTAATTCACCTAGTATTCTCACATGGAATTTGTGGGATTAAAAAGAAAAAAAGACTTCTATCCCCAAACAAGTAATATTTAAAAAATAATTGGTATGATAGTTTCTATCCTGGTTGTTTTCCCAGAGAAGTTAGTTTTGTTTAGTCAGCCCTGCAGAGTTGTTTAAAATGCCAATATAGGGAGGGAGTCAGTGAGCTGCTAAATCAAACAAACAGGAGAGAAAAAAAATAGTGGTAATCTGTTGCAAGTACAGTGGTTGAATACAAAATAATCTATTCCTTAATTATGAGTTGGAACTTAATGATACCAGTTAACTACATAAGCTGGGAAAGCAGATTAACAAAATAACATGCACATAAACAAATTTTAAAATTTATCTTTCAATAACTATTTTTCCCCTGAAATACCCTAAGATAATATGAGCATACATATGGTACTTTTAGAATCTTGCTTGTCTAATTTTTAATTTTTTTTAACAAATGGTTGAGCCTTAGTTTTGTAATAGTTTTGACAGGTTGAGGGACCAAATAAAGTTTGACTCATTTCAAATTATTTCATGGAATATTTAGAAATTCATGATATAATTTTTGACCTATGATAGAATAAATAAAATTAATTTTAAACAGGAATAACATAGAAATAAGGGAGTTTAAGGCAAATATTAATAAATACAAGGCTAGAAAATTAACACTAAGGTGGTATATATGCTATTTCAATTTTTTTAAAAAAACTTCACCCAGTATCACAGCATAATTAATTTTATATGATTAGGTTAAATATTCTGGTTTATATTCTGTGGGCTTATTTCCTGCTTTGAGTACCATATATAGATTGAAGAACTCTTGGTAATATTTGTCAAAAATTAATTAAGGCTGGTCTTGAGTGGTTTCCCCAATAACTTTGAAATGCCATGCTAAGACAATACTATTTCATGTCTATATCACTTTTTAATAACCAGTGCTCAGTTTCACTGGAGCAGGGAGAAAATTAAAATACAACAAGAAGCAGGTACTGTCAATTCAATACTATAAATTCAGTACTAGGGACAGCTCCAGTCTAAATTCAATGTTTGATTACTGTCATGTATAACAACAACAACAACAAAACTCAATGTATCTGTTGCCAGGTTCAGCAAATTAAAAAGTAGGATGTTGTTTATCTCTAATTCAGACTTAATCTCTAATTCATATTTCATATGAATGTCTACAATTCATATTTAGAAATTAAATAGTCATTCTGCATTTTGACTGCCACCTTTGTGTTAATTTTTTTCAACTTGATAACTTTAGGTGTTTGGAGTGACAGAAAACATGAGCATTTTAATAAATTCATATTTAATAAAAAAACAGATGTTGACAATAGATACCCGCCCCCCTTTCAGTTGGTTTTTGCTAAGATTCTACCAGATGAAATAGCTTGAATAAAGGTTGGCACAATGTAAAATGACCTATTATCTTAAATTATTTGCTGGTACTTTGAAAACTACCTAGATTCTGATTCTGCCAACACACATCATGTATTGTGAAGAAAGCACTACATACATGCCAATGTGGTTATGAGGCTTATTTAAAAATACACAAATCTGCAGCCATTCTAAAACGCATGTCTTTTAGCAAACAGAAGCTTGCATAGTTAGCTTAACATAAAATACAATAAGTCCAGTAGAGATCTGACAACATAATTTTTTTTAACTAGAATGACTCCAATGACATATTTATCAGGGAACAGAGCTGTTCAACTTTTAAACAATCATAACTATTCTGTAAAATGTGTTTTATTTTTATGAGACTATGAGAAAAATTAATTTCTGAAAAATAAAATTTGTATGCTATAAGGACAACAGCATACCTTGCAATGCCTTTGCATCATATTTTCTAAGGGGCTAGTGAGGCTACGTCACATTCTTACTCTTCCTTTATGCCTACTTGGCTTCAATAAACCTGCTGCTATTCAGTCTCATCAGAGTTTGCATAACACTTTCACTGAGTTACTTATTTCTCCATTCATATTTTCTATATCTTTTCTTAGGCAAAGTGATTATTTGTAGCCTTTCTAATCATTTCAACATCAATCTCATTGTTCATATCTACACAGACACTTCTCTCATGTAGTTTATTAAATGAAAGAGAGCTAACATTTTCAAACAAGACATTATCATGAAATATAATTAACTATCAGATAAAAACAAAATTTCATAATGCAGATCAATAAATTGATAGATCATGTATATTATAATGGTTACTTTAGAAGAAATTTCCAGTTAATGTCATGTTATATCATAATGAACAAGTTCTAAAACTTACCTTCATTATCCTGTACTGTGAAGTTTGGATTGACAGCAGCTAAACTGAAGAAAAATTTCTGACCACCTAAAGGGTCATCTTTGTCTACTGCACTTATAGTCTGTATTAGCTGTAGGAGAGAAAAATATTATATAGTCATCAAAAATACACATGTATAATCTGCTTTTGTAATACATAATTTTAAAAAATTTGCTTTGTAGAAAAATTTAAAAGAATTTATTTTGTTCATGGTGAATAAATCTTAATGATCATTTTCTTTTTAATGATATTTCTCTTCTACCATTCAGTCCCACTTATTTCTCTCTCATAAATATTGTCTTTTCCTTCAAAATGGTAAATTGTAAGATATTATATTTTTTTGAGGGCTTGTATATTTAAATGTAGAACTAGTATGTTATTTCACATAAATCTAAACATTGACTGGGAAGAGTTGATCTGATGTAAGAAAAATTGTGGAAATAAAAATATTGCTTTGCTCCTCCCCAAAGTTAGGTGCAACATAATAAAAGAAAAGAGATACTTCATACATAATGTTGAATATAAATTTTACAAAGAAAAGTTTATATATTATTTTCCACTGTGATAGCAATAGTTTGCTTCATTTGCACTTTAAATACAATTATATATTTTTAAATTCAAGATATGTATTATATGGGGAAATGGTAATTGGTTTTAATATAAGAGTTAATAAAAAACTGTCTGATAACAGTGGAAAATTTAACAGTTTATACATAATCATATCATTGTTTTTTGATATAGTATATGATTGATACTATATAAATATATAATATATGTAACAGTTATGTATTTGGATCGGTATATGATTTCTTTATTCTTTAAGTTACATATGAAATAATTTTTTTTTGTTTTAAAAAATATTTCAATTATTATCAGGGTTTCAAAAGTTGCTTCTTATGCATATTGATGTCTATTTATGCCTGTAAAAATCATCAAATATGCTTAATTAAAAGGAATATGCTTTTTAATGCATCAATTCAATTTAACTTTGTGTGAATAGTTGGTGGAAATATTTGTTGCTAAGGTTTTCTTGATTTAATTAGGGATTTCAAGTTTAAAACATTAAACAAAACAAGAAATAAATGAAGAGATCATTATAACCATTCTTATTTTCTTTCAAAGTTTGCTACATCAACAGAAATGTGAAAAATTTCAAGTATTAACTTTTAAAATTATTTTACTCATTTATCAAAAATGACACAAGAATTTAATTAAGACATGCAAAAATATGTTTATTACCTAGAAATAAGCATCAAAAATTATTTAAAACTAAATTAGTTTAAAACAATTTAAAAATATATTTAACTAAATCTTATTTCTAATAAGTTTAAATAGAAGCCAGACTTATAAAATATAAAAATGGTATAGGAGTTAATTAAAGATAAAAACATAAAAAAGGTATTAAAACTACTCAAGAATTATTAACTCATTTACCAAAGAATTTCTTAACTGATTTGTATCTATCAAATATACTTAAAAGATTTATTTTTAAAATTTTGATTCATAAGGGTATATTGAAGAGAAATAAATGAAATAACATATCTTGAAAGACAACAGAGTAGTTCAAATTCCTAGTCACAAAGATTTCTATATGAATACACCTATAAACACAAGAAAGAGCTAATTTCTTTAGAATAAAAACTACAATTTCTCAAAATAAACATATGATTGTAACTGTTATTACAAATAACAATTGCAGTTCATTTTTATCCTCAAAATAATACAATAATACATTTCTGAGGACATATATCCACATCTTTAAATATATGTAAACCATAAAGTTTTATATAAAATGCTCAATGATATTTTAATGAAAAAGTCAATTCATTGATTTAAAAGTCAGTGGTTAACTGATATACTTTGTGATGAAAGGAGTAATTCCAATTCATATTAAAGTTACAAAAAACAGAATCACATTTTGCAGAATCCCTATCATTTTATAATAAATTTTATGACTCTAAGACTTCTCTGTTGCAAATAGAGGTACTGCTTCATAAGATTTTTTTTTTAGACATACTTTGCTTTAGTGTTTAACCCCTTTATTTTCAAAATTTACCTTTCAATTTAACCCCACTTTCTATTCCAATCATACATTCAAAATCACAAAACTATTGTTTGGGTTAAGTATGCCATAAAGACTAGCAATCAATATCAGAAGTTCACAACAAGAAGTAGATAAAACTTTTCTTCTGGCTCTCTATATGAACACTCAATATTTTATTTCTACTGGAGACAAATCATTTTAATCCAATTGCAATGAAACAATTTATCACACTCAGGAAACAAATGAACACAAGCTGGTGATATCCAATATTCATTTTGAGCTATGGAAAAGAGATATAGGTAACTCTTTCTTAGCTTTTCTTCTTGGCAATAATATAATTGTTTATATTATCATTGTATTTTTACATTTGATATAAGCATTAAGAATATTTCAGTGATCATACTACAACCAAATGTGGAATAATGAGTGGATTTTAATGTATTTGAAATTAAACAAGTAGTTATTATGCTTTAATGTTTTAGCTAGGAGTTTTTGTTGATGAAAAAAACCTTTCTTTTATTCTGGAAAACTTCAATCTTTTAGCTGTTAGGAAGTAACTAAATATTGTCCTATGAAAAATACGTGAAACGATTTTTGGTTTGATAAAGTCTTGGTTGCTATCTGGTTTGATATTTGCTGTCAGTGGTATTAGCTTTAATAAGGTGCTTAGTAAACAGTAAATATAAACAGCAGCCCTCCCTGGAGAGATTCCTTGGGAAAGGTTCTTTGTGATTAACATGGTATTTTCTTCATCTAGACTTGGAAAATTATTAAATACATTTTACCGACTGCAGGAGTGAAGGTAAGTGAGGGAAACCGAAGGGAAGTAAAAGACCTATTGTTCCTTCCTTCAAGGTCCTGTCTCTCTGAGGTAGAAAGGTGAGAATTTAAGTAACCCTGTTAGGCAGGAGATGACCGACTTCTAATACTTCATCAGTTGCAAACTGCATCCTATCTAAGAAAGTCTTGTATGCTTAGACCAAGGAAGAGCTAAGGCCAGGAAATAAGGAGGAGGAGGGAGTGGCAATTAGTTTTATTTCTGTCTTATCAATTTGTCTGCACACCAAATGAATGGAATTATTCCCCATTTTGTTTTTCTAAGTGCTACTTAAAGAGCACTTAATTTGCAGGAGTATTGGGTGGACTGCGATTCTCTATAAATAACTGCAGCATTCCCAGACATCCTAATCCTCCTTTCTTAGGAGGAGGGGAGGCCAAGCTAATGAGTGATTATCATAAAAGGCACAGAGAAGACGTTTATCAAATAATCACTTTAAGTTTGCAAGCTTGGATGTCAGAACCTAGAATTCTATCATTTATTATAACATTTTTGTATAAGCAGAACTAGTTTTCAGCCAATGAGAACATGGTGGTATTTTGCGAACTGGTCATATTAACAATAACTAGTGTGGAAGACTTGTACATGCAGTCAATTAGACAAGAATTATTAATCATGTCCTTTCTATCAGCATAGTTAAGGTAGGCTAACTGCTTTTTATTAAAATCATCTTTCTTTGGATTATTTTTCTTCATTATGCCAACTAGGTTTTACACGTACAGAAAGTCTGGAGCATTACTGAGCCAACTATAGTTAAAAAGAGAAAAGGCACTGGAAAATAAACACAATTCTTTATTTTGTATTTTGAATACATTTGTAAGTCTGCATTTATAATAATTGAAATGCTCTGAAAAGATATCTCTTGAAAATCAAATAGAATAATCATAGAGGGAGCAATGAATGCAGTAGTAGCAAAATGGGTAATTTATCTCTTAGAGAAAATATTTTAACTTATCTCATGCTGAGTCTTCCAAGCAGAGGACTATTTTGAATGGTATTTTAGGGTGGACACTGTTTCATTAAGAAGTTGGAAGTAGCTAAGTCATTTAAATATTCCCAATTAAACACTTCTATAATATTTTCAAGTTAAAAAAAAAGGAATCCAATTGCAGCCATTTTACCATTTCTCACAATAGACAGGCTATTGAATTCCTGTTAGTATATTCAAAAGGAAGTATTCCACAATATAATTTGCATAAAAATATAACAAGGACATTGATGTTTATAAAAGCATCAAATGATGTCAAAACACAATACAGCTTCATGATGGCTTCTCTTTCTCTAATAAAATACATTGGATTCCCAATTATTATTTATAACATGCAGCTTCCTTCTGTGAAGATAGCACTCAAAGCAATTAAGAACAGTCTTTTCAGCCATATATTCTGGAGCTTTTTAAACAACAAAATGAGTCCACTGAGGAAAAGATTTAAATAATTATAAACAAAGCTGATGTAGGGAGAATGCTTTAAAGGACTAAAACTGAGTCATTAAGCACTTTACATGTTGGTGTAATGATGAAAACCAATGTATAAGCAAATTCTGCTGCCCTACTTCAAAATGTATTTGCACATTTATCTGAATATTGATGGAATGCTTCAAAGATTTCATGCATTTGTTGCTGGGTTTTCACAAACTTTCATTCCCATTTCTCTAGCAATTTCAATATTTACCTAATGGTACAGCAGAGGATTCTAGTTTGCTCATGTTTTCGAAAGCTTTAAAAGTTGAAGTTGTGGGGCTGGAGATGTGACTCAAGCGGTAGCGCGCTTGCCTGGCAGGCGCGAGGCGCTGAGTTCGATCCTCAGCAACACAAAAAAATAAAAAATAAAGATGTTGTGTCCACCGAAAAATAAAAAATAAACAAATATTAAAAAATTCTCTCTCTCTCTCTCTCTCTCTCTCTCTCTCTCTGAAGTTGTTTCTATACATTTGTGTGCAAGAGATAATGTCTTTTCTTTTCACCAGAACTTTAGGAAGGAATTAAGAAACCTGGTACACTGCTATTTTAGATACTCTCAATTTTAAAAACATGTCACCGTTTGAAAATATTGCAGGGAGTATATGTGAGGGTTCCTATCCCTTTTTCATTCATTCCTGTCAAGTTTGTGAAAATAAAACATTTAATACAGAACTGCCCTGTGTTTTCAATCTTCCAGTTGCTCACCTGTCCTGGTCTGGCATTTTCACATACAAAAGTGTCATAGAACACAGCAAATTGTGGGGCATTGTCATTAACATCCAAAATTCTCACAAAAACAGCTACACGAGTTGTCTCTTTGGGATTGTCTAGAAAAAATAAAGGAGAATTTTGTTTAGGAATGCATGTTTGTGCACCAGATTTAATTTATATACACATCTTATGGATATTTAAGTGCTCACATACCAATAAACATTTCGTTCATTCTCCTAACATAATGAGCAAATGCAATGAAGAAATTTACTGCAGAGCCTAATTAAGTAGTCATGAATTCAGTTAATATTGAGCACAAGGGGATTATTTTTACTTTGTAAAAAAATTAACAGTAAAACCTAGTATAATTGAGCTCATATCTGTGTCTTTACTGTCCAAATATACAAGATGTGAATAAATGTTTATTACATAATTTTTACATATAACTTATTTAATCTTTAACATTTTTTTGAGATGAAGAACTATTTTAAAATAAATTAGTTACTTATGCAAGATCAATAAATCCTTGTTCTACTAAAAACCTATTTTTTGACTATGATAATTAAAATGTATTCTAATAGCAACATTCAAATTGCTTCTTGGAAATTATAACATATGGCTACTAATTCTACAATGTGATAGAATATTTACCCTGGGATATAAAGTTTCAGACATTTTATTTATATAGTCATGAATGGTACCATTTCAACAGCCATGACTTGATTTTGCATAACAATTTATTGGTTCTAAATTAGCTCTACAAACAAATGGCAAGCTAATAATGATGTCTTTACTACAAATGCTAAAATAAAGAGCATCAAAATTTCCAAGTAAAGTGATGCAGATAAAATATTTTGATTTGTAAAGGAAATAAAAAAATGTTCCTTATTTACCTTAGCTTGAGTAACAAACCTATAATAGTCACAATTGCATCATCTTCATTGTAGATTTTTCTAAGCAGTTTTATTGATATCTGAGTGTTTTAACATTTTAAAATCATGTTATAGTTATTCAGACTTAAATACAAATATCACAATCTTTAGATAAAATCCAACTTCTTTGAAAACTTTGACAAAGTAGAGGAACAACATTAGAAAACAGATAGAAATGTTGAAGAAACATCTGCAATTCCATGTCCCTTCCAGCACCACTGAAAACAGTAAAGAAATGGATACAACCTAAGTGTCTGTCAACTGATTAATGGATAAAGAAAATGTGGTACATATACACAATGGAATATTATTTGATTCTGAAAAAGAATCAATTGCTGTCTTTGGCAACAATCTGGAAGTAACTGGAGATTGATGTATTCTGTGAAATAAGCCAGACACAAAAAGACAAGTACTTCATGATTTCACTCATATGTTAAATCTCAAAAAGTTGAACGCATAAAAGTTGAGAGTAGAATGCTGATTACCAGAGGCTGTAAAAAGTAGAGAAGTGAGAAAAAATAAGAAAAGGTTGATCAATGGATACAAAGTTATAGTTACAAAGTAGTAAGAAATTCTGGTGTGCTTATGCTCAGGAGGGGCAATACAGATAACAACAATGTGCTATATATTTTAGAAACCCAGAAGAAAGGATTTTGGAAGTTTCCATCATAAAGAAATTATAAATATTTGGGGAGAAGCATATGTTTAACCTGATTAAACACCATGCCATATGTGTGTATATGAATATGTATATATTTTAATATAAAATATTAAGTGGAATCCCACTAATATGTACATTTTTGTTTTTAATGTATCAGTTAAAACTAAATTTAAAAGAAGAAAAGGGAAATTAGCTTTATAAAAGCTGAAAGAGTATATTTAACAAACTTATTAAGTGATATAAACCAAAAAGAGCTATGGATATTATCATTTGCCTTTACAAAATTTGTCTGACTTCCTAATTTTAACTAAATAATTTTCAGATACAAAAATACTGTCATATGCAAACAGAGTATATATTACTGTTGAAAAGAATTCTTCTTCCAGCTACGTGTAATTGTATTGTTATTAATATAATAATTTCAGCTTTTTAAAAATAATGTGTAAGAACTGATTTCTTAGCAGGCATATTTACAAGTCTGAAGTAGTAAAAAGGAAGGCAAATAGGATTCTAAATCTATCTGAAGTATATTCAACTTCTGTTCCTCTTTCCAAGAGGGAATTTAAAATGCATCTCCTTGACACTCCTCTTAAATCTTAGCTCTGACTTCTTAATCCACATATATTGTGTTGACAGGTTCTAATTTCCTGTTTGTAATATATGGCTGCATGCCCTCCACCTTTTCCTGCATCAGGTGGCTGAGAGTTCATACCCTGGAGGTAAACTGAGTTTCTTTTATATCCAAGTCCACTCATGTTCACGCATTGTGACTTTGCCCAATGCCTTATTACTCAGTATGTGTAAAAACACAGGGCTTCTGATCTCACATAGTTATTTGTAAAGTTAGGTGTGATAAAGCAGGAAAAGTTCTTGTCAGAGCATCAGTTTGATGACTAGTACTTCAAACATGTTAAATGTTATGAACATCATCTTTATTACCAATATCATGTATTCATGGCTATTTTATAAGAGTTTGTGCAATCTTTCTCCATGTAATGCATTCACACATTAAAAACCTGTTAACAAGCTTTCTCACAATCACATGGGTCTGAAGAGGTCCCCATTGGGAAGAAGAAGAGGGAAAAGGAAAATAAACAGAAAAATATTTTCCATTGTATCTGCACCTTTATCTGTCTCATACTATTCATAAGACCCAGAGGTAGAGTACTCACCAAAAATGGACCCCTTCATACCTGTTGCTATGAAGAAGAGTGGAAATGCACACTTCTTCCATTTCTCTAGAACATGCTCTTTAATCTACTGCTATAGTAAGTGGACATAAACAAAATGTGTATTTTCAATATAAAGTGTGACATAAAAGTAACTCTTGTTGGTAGCAATTCAATCACTAGCTATGTCACAGAAAACAAGAAGAAAAAGGAAAGTTTCAAGCCTCAAAAATGGCTTTGTTAGACTTTGCCCTAACACAATATGTAGATTCTTTAGCCTCTTTCCAAATAGCCCAAGGATCTTCAAATCAAAAGCTAAAGCCACAGGGATGAATGTATTTGTAAAGCATTGGGTCTGGCATCACCTATTAAAAAAGCAATGTATATATTTGCTGGCAAATGTCATGGCTTATGTATAAATAAACAAACAAAGCATTCTGAGAATGCAGAATCATACAGAAGAGCTGCTGGCATATATTTACCACTTAAGTCTTCCTCGGAGTCCTTTAGGGAAGCAGGAGAGTAATACAATGTACCAGCAACAAAGGATCTTAAAATGTGTGTGCTGAGGTGAGACTATGCCTAGAATTCAAAAAGCTTTTGCAAATCTCTAAATAGAGAAAAGTCTTCAATTATTGTCTAGATACCCCAGATTTTCAAAAATGGAACTGTTGCACATGCTTAGGACACAACTTTTTTTTTACTAATACATAATGGAGTCCTTCCTTCCTATACCAAGCTCCATTGTCCTCAGAGTGGGTTGAAATGATTATAGCTAAATTTTTTTGAAGGAACTCTTTGGCTACTACAATAAATGTGTTCTGAAACTTCAAGTTTATTATTAAGACCCTGATTGTGTCCTTAATTTTAGATTATTTTCATTCCCTGCATGGCATTTTAAAATATTTTTTTAAAGACGAAAAGGGGAATTATGCCATGGAATAATGCACTAAATAATTACTTGCAGTAGTTAGCACTTACCACATGATGTGATACATTGCATTGGAATGTAGAATTAAACTGTTTGAGACAGGGCCTGGAAACACGTTGGTAAGAAGTACATTTGTATGTCATTCTGTCCTGCTCCAGGCGAGGTATGTGACACACTTAGCATAAAACCAGTGTTTAAAGTCTCGTAAAAACAATTCCCTATATGCAGTTTCCCTTTCACTCTCATTGCTTAATTTAATTCCCAGAATAGCATAATGGGACCCTGACTGGTGTTGGTTTGGCAGGTAGGTATTTCCAACAGTTGTGCCACAGATTGAATTCATTTAGTGGCAAAAAATAGGTTCAGTTCTTAAGAAGAGGTAATTGGCTTAGCTTTTTACTGAATCATAATTACTTCAACTAGCTTTAGAAGTTAAATTTCTCACAGTATCTGAAATGGAAAGTGCAATTCCAAGCTCACTGGGCCTGAGAAAGTATCTTAAAATGAGCAGAGCACAAACAACTTTACTTTTGGAATGACGAGATCATGTTAGACACAATCAACTCTTAGGATGAAGACAGAGAAATGACAGCTTTCATAAAGGAAAACTCCAACAATTGTTAGTATTAACAGGTACCACTGTTTATATCTCATTGTGATGAAACTGGGTGTTTTAGGGTTGGTCTGTATTTCAGAGCCAAATTAGAAAGATAAACTAAATCTATTACTTTAGCTTGAAGCTTTGAATGATTGCTGATGATCTGCCTAGCCTAGTTAAGTTCTTCAGAGGCACTTCGTGATTCAGACCTGATGTTTTGCCTTCCAAAGTCTGGAATGGTTTCTTCAAATAACTTCACCTTGATACCTATTTGAGGATTCAGCTTAGTATTTCAGATGTGGAAATTGCCAGCTTGCTGTCTGACCATGACTTAACTCCTGATGAATATTTATTTTTAAAGCAGTTTGAATTTCTCTGCTTCATGTTTGTCTCAGTATTTAATCAGAAATGGAGCAGGTTTGTGAGACCTGAACATGTGATTTCACCTGTTGACCAGGACCTCCCATCTTAAAGAACCCCACAGTAGACTGAAGAAGCTACTATTGAATTTCTTAATACTTTTTGAATAGGCCATCTGTCATTTCAATTTGAAAATGAGTTCCATAAATGACGCTGGCCATCCTGTGTTCAGGCAACACCTTTTGCAACTAAAGAAAGAGGGGTTTTGAATCCTTGATCTCTGTTTAGAGTTTGAAGAAATTTTGTAAATTATGTGTAGAATTATTAGAGATAGAACTGGAATAACCTGTTTTCAGTCCCAATTTACTACCTCTAGCATTATTTCAGAAAGTTTCAAAAATCTCCAGAGTTTTAGTTTCTTCTCATTTAAATGAGGCTAATTTAATATATTAGTAAGATGAAATGTAATTTTAAATTCTTAGAATCATAACCCATACCTGGTTTATCATAGATTCACAATAATAGTGTTGATGAAAAAATTTAACATCTCAGTTGTTTCCTCAAAAGAGAAAATTTGCAGTACCAATTCTACCTGAATGTTATTAGTTAATAATAAATGTTAGATTTACAGATATTTTAGAGTAGCAGAATATGCTAACCCAAAATATTTTGCTCTAAGGATTACATTGACCTAAAGACATTAAGAAAAAAAGAGGAAAAAAGTAAGAAAGAAAGAAAAAGAGAAAAACAAGGTTGAGGATATAGTTCAGGGGTAGAGCACTTGCCTAGCATGTGAGAGGCCCTGGATTCAATCCCCAGGACTGTAATATAAGATAACATAAAATACAATAGTATAAATAGAATGTACAAGAAGGATACTTTGAACCTTTCCTTTTTTTTTCCTGAAAGCAGAAGAAAAAACTCTTACATGAAAAGTATTCTTCAGGTCCTTGGCCCATTTGTTGATTGGGTTGTTTGTTCTCTTATTGTATTTTTTTTTTTTTTTTTTTTTTGAGTTCTTTGTATACTCTGGATATTAGGGCTCTATCTGAAGTGTGAGGAGTAAGATTTGTTCCCAGGGTGTAGGCTCTCTATTTACCTCTCTTATTGTTTATTTTGCTGAGAAAAAACTTTTTAGTTTGAGTAAGTCCCATTTGTTGATTCTAGTTATTAACTTTTGTGCTATGGGTGTCCTATTGAGGAATTTGGAGCCCGACCCCACCGACTGTAGATCGTAGCCAACTTTTTCTTCTATCAGACGGCGTGTCTCTGATTTGATATCAAGCTCCTTGATCCATTTTGAATTCACTTTTGTGCATGGCGAGAGAAAGGGATTCAGCACTTCTCAGAGGAGGACATACAGTCAATCAACAAGTACATGAAAAAATGCTCAACATCTGTAGCTGTCAGAGAAATGCAAATCAAAACCACCCTAAGATACCATCTCACTCCAGTTAGATTGGCAGCCATTAGGAAGTCAAACAACAACAAGTGCTGGCGAGGATGTGGGGAAAAGGGTGCACTTGTACATTGCTGGTGGGACTGCAGATTGGTGCAGCCAATTTGGAAAGCAGTATGGAGATTTCTTGGAAAGCTGGGAATGGAGCCACCATTTGACCCAGCTATTCCCCTTCTTGGTCTATTCCCTAAAGACCTAAAAAGAGCATGCTACAGGGACACTGCTACATCGATGTTCATAGCAGCACAGTTCACAATAGCAAGACTGTGGAACCAACCTAGATGCCCTTCAATAGACGAATGGATAAAAAAAAATGTGGCATTTATACACAATGGAGTATTACTCTGCATTAAAAAATGACAAAATCATAGAATTTACAGGGAAATGGATGGCATTAGAGCAGATTATGCTAAGTGAAGCTAGCCAATCCCTAAAAAACAAATGCCAAATGTCTTCTTTGATATAAGGAGAGTAACTAAGAACAGAGTAGGGATGAAGAGCAGGAGAAGAAGATTAACATTTAACAGGGATGAGAGGTGGGAGGGAAAGGGAGAGAGAAGGGAAATTGCATGGTAATGGAAGGAGACCCTCAGGGTTATACAGTGGAGGAGGTAGAGAGAGAGGAGGGGAGGGGAGGGGAGAGGTGGGGAGGGGGGAGGGTGGAGGATGGGAAAGGCAGCGGAGCACAACAGACACTAGTATGGCAATATGTAAATCAATGGATGTGTAACTGATGTGATTCTGCAATCTGTGTATGGGGTGAAGGTGGGAGTTCATAACCCACTTGAATCAAAGTTGGCATATGATATGTCAAGAAATTTGTAATGTTTTGAACAACCCACAATAAAAAATTAAAAAAAAAAGAACCTTAAAAAAAAAAAAGTATTCTTACATATCATGAAGACAGTGACATTCTTAATATTGAGGAGGACAGGCAATTGAAACAGAGAAAATTCTGTACAAAAACAAAGAAAAATAAACATTCTGTAAATATTTAGTTATTTTTTCACTATTGCCTCTTTTTGTTCATCCTAGTTCAAAAGTATTCAGGCTTTGCAACTTTTTTTGGTTCCTCATTTCCTTAAGAATGCTCCTTATTACATAAATCTTAAATAAATGTCTGTGCCTTTCTCCTCTTAATCTGCCATAATATCAATTTAATTTTCAGACGTGGTAAAAAATTCTAAGATAGCATAAATGCAATTTTGCTTCTTTTACAATACCTATAGTCATCCCTCAGCATATATCAAAAAGAAATACTGAAAAAAATAGGTTTCTGAGGAATCAATTTAAGATTTCAATTAAAACTATAATTCGTAGACCTGCCTGTGCGGGACCCAGGCTCACAGGGGAGCCAGTGCATGCCTCCCTTGGCAGGGCAGACACTCACCAGAGCCTAGCCTCTGACTCAGGACTGACCCTTCCCACCAGCAGACTAGTGTACCTCAGGTGCAGGACCGCCCCTTCCAACCAGCTGACCACCATAGGAGGCCAAGCCTGGCGGCCCTGATCCACTCACACCAGACTGAGATACCCAGGCTCACAGTCGGCCTGGTACTCCCCCCCTCCACCTTCCAGGCAGGCAAGACACCCGCCAGAGCCTAGCCTCTGGCGCAGGACCTCCCCTTCTGACAAGTAGACTACTAGGGAGGTTAAGCCCAGAGGCCCAGATTCAACCACTCTAACTTGCACATATCCAAGATGCAGTAGCATTCATTGAGGGACACCAGCAGGGTCTGGAAGCCCAACATCAAAGTGAGGTACAGACAATCTGCATGGGACTAAAAGAACATAGGGGAGAAACTGTAATATCTCAGATCCACACTGCAAGAAAGGAAGACACACAGACAACATGAAAAAACAAGGGAGGAAAATGCCCCAAACAAACCAGGACACTATAATAACAGAACCCATGGACAGCAAAGTTGCTGAAAGGTCAGAAAAGGAGTTCAGAAGGTCCATAGTTAAAATATTTGTGAATTAAAGAATGACTTAAAAGAGAAAATACAGGCAAAAATTGTTCACTCTAACAATGAGATAAGAGAGCAAATACAGGTAGTAAAAGATTACTTCATGAGAGAGATTCTGGAAAAAAAAAACAGTCAAAAATCCTTGAAATGAAGGATATAATAAATCAAATAAAAAACTCAGTAGAAAGCATAACCAACAGACGAGATCACTTGGAAGAAAGAATATTAGATAACAAATTATACAATCTGGAAAATAAAGTTGATCACACAGTGAAGATATTTAGAAACCATAAACAGAACATCCAATAATTATGGGACAGCATGAAAAGAACAAATCTAAGAGTTATTGGGATAGAGGAAGGCACGGAGTTTCAAACCAAAGGAATGCACAATCTCGTCAATTAGATAATATCAGAAAATTTTCCAAGCATGAAGAACGAATTGAAAAAACAAATATAAGATGCTTACAGGACACCAAATGTACAAAATTACAATCGATCTACACCAAGGTACATTATAATGAAAATACCTAGGATGCAGAATAAGGATAGAATCTTAAAAGCTGCAAGAGAGAGGAATCAGATCACACATAGTGGGAGACAAATTCGAATATCAGCGGATTTTTCAACCCAGACCCTCAAGGCCAGGAAATCATGGAACAACATATACCAAGCTCTGAAAGGAAATGAATGCCAACCAAGAATCTTATATCCAGCAAAACTAAGCTTTAGATTTGATGATGAAATAAAAACCTTCCATGATAAACTAAAAGTTAAAACAGCTTACAACTAGAAAGCCTACACTACAGAACATCCGCAGCAAAATATTCCAAGAAGAGGAAATAAAAAACAGTGATGCAAATCAGCAGAGGGAGGGATTACACTAAAGGAAAATCTAATCAGAGGAGATTCCAAGTCACATTAAATACCAAAAATATACAAAAATGGTTGGGAATACAAATCATGTCTCAATAATAATACTGAATGTTAATGGCCTAAACTCACCAATCAAAAGACACAGATTAGCAGATTGGATTAAAAAAAGAAAAAGAAAGACCCAACCATATGCTGCTTCCAAGACACTCATCTCATAGAAAAAGACATCCACAGACTGAAGTTGAGTAGTTGGGAAAAATCATAACACTTACATGGACTGCATAAGCAAGCAGGGGTTTCCATCCTCATATCAAATAAAGTAGACTTCAAACTAAAGTCAATCAAAAAGGATAAAGAAGGAAACTACATACTGCTTACGGGAACCATACACCAACAAGAATTAACAATTATAAATACATATGCCCCAAACAATGGAGCATCTACATTCGTCAAAATCTTCTCAAGTTTAAAAGTCAAATAGACCACAACACAATAATTTTGGGTGACTTTAATTCACCTCTTTCATCACTAGATAGATCTTCCAAACAAAAGCTGAACAAAGAAACTATGGAACGCAATAATACAATCAGTAACTTAGACTTAACTGACTTATATTGAATATTTTATCCTTCAATGAGAGAATACACTTCTTCTCAGCAGCACATGGATCATTCTCTAAAATAGACCATGTACTATGCCACAAAGCAACTCTTAGCAAATATATAAAAGTAGAGCTACTACCCTGAATTTTGTCAGATCATAATGGAATGAAATTAGAAATCAATGATAAAATAAGAAATAAAATCTACTCCAACACCTGGTGATTAAATAGTATGCTACTGAATGAACAGTGGGCTACAGAAGACACCAAGGAGGAGATTTAAAAAAATTTTAGAGGTGAATGAGAACACAGATACAACATATCAAAATCTCTGGGACACTATGAAAGCAGTTCGAAGAGGAAAGTTCATTGCATGGAGTTCAATTCTCAAAATAAGAAAACGTCAACAAATAAATGACTTAACATACATCTCAAAGCCCTAGAAAAAGAACAAATCAACACCAAAAGCAGCAGAAGATAGGAAATAATTAAAATCAGAGCTGAAATCAATGAAATTGAAACAAAAGAAACAATTGAAAAAATTGACAGAACAAAAATTTGGTTGTTTGAAAAAATAAATAAAACTGATAGACCCTTAGCCATGCTAACAAAGAGAAGGAGAGAGAAAACCCAAATCACTAACATACATGATGAAAAAGGAAATATCACGACAGACACTACAGAAATATAGAAGACAATTAGAAATTATTTTGAAAACTTGCACTCCAATAAAATAGAAAATATCAAAGGCACTGACAAATTTCTAGAGTCATATAATTTGCCCAAATTGAATCAGGATGATACACAGAATTTAAACAGATCAATTTCAAGTTATGAAATAGCAGACACCATCAAAAGTCTACCAATCAAGAAAAGCCCAGGACTGGACGGATACACAGCCAAGATCTACATAAGACCTTTAAAGAAAAACTAATACCAATATTCTTCAATTCATTTCAGGAAATAGAAAAAGAGGCAGCACTTCAAAACTCATTGTATGATGCCAATATCACTCTGATTCCAAAACCAGGCAAAGACATATCAAAAAAAGAAAACTTCAGACCAATATCTCTAATGAATACAGATGCAAAAATTCTCAATAAAATTCTGGCAAATCGAATTGAAAAATATATCAAAAATATCATGCACAACGATCAAGTGGGATTCATCCCAGGGATGCAAGGTTAGTTCAACACATGGAAATCAATAAATGTAATTCATCACATCAATAGAATGAAAGATAAGAATCACATGACCCTAAAAGTTCCACCAGAAAACTTCTAGAATTAGTAAATGAATTTAGCAAAGTATCAGGATATAAAATCAATGCCCATAAATCAAAGGCATTTCTGTATATCAGTGACAAATCCTCAGAAAGGGAAATAAAGAAAACTACCCATTCTCAGTAGCCTCAGAAACTTGGGAATAAATTTAATGAAAGAGGTGAAAGATCTATATAATGAAAATTACAGAACCCTAAAAAATGAAGTCAAAGAAGACCTTAGAAGATGGAAAGATCTACCTTGCTCTTAGATAGACAGAATTAATATCACATCAAGATGGCCATACTTCCAAAAGCACTCTACAGATTTAATGCAATTCTGATCAAAATCCCCAAGACATTCTTCATAGAAATAGAAAAAGCAGTTATGAAATTCATCTGGAAAAATAAGAAACCCAGAATAGCTAAAGCAATCCTTAGCAGGAAGAGTGAAGCAGGTAGCATCACTATACCAGACCTTAAACTATATAGGACAGAGAAATAGTAACAAAAACAGCATGGTATTGGCACCAAAACAGACTGATAGACCAATGGTACAGAATAGAGGACACAGAGACTAACCCACAAAATTACAATTATCTTTTATTAGACAAAGTTGCCAAAAACATGCATTGGAGAAAAGATAGTCTCTTCAAAAAATGGTACTAGGAAAATTGAAAATCCATATGCAACAAAATGAAATTAAACCCCTATCTCACACCATGCACGAAACTCAACTCAAAATGGATCAAGGACTTAGGAATACAACCAAAGACTCTGCATATAATATAAGAAAAAGTAGGTCCTAATCTCCATCATGCAGGATTAGGCCCCAACTTCCTTAATAAGATTGCTGTGGCCAAGAATTAAAATCAAGAATCAATAAATGGGATGGATTCAAACTAAAAGTTTATTCTCGGCAAAAGAAACAATCTGTGAGGTGAATAGAGAGACTACATCTTGGGAGTAAATCTTTATCCCTCACACATCAGATAGAACACTAATCTCTAGGGTATATAAAGAACTCAAAGAGTGAAACATCAAAAAACCCAAATAACCCAATCAATAAATGGGCCAAGAAGCCGAACAGACACTTCTCAAAAGAAGATATACAATCAATCAACAAATATAAGAAAAAATGTTCATCATATCTAGCAATTAGAGAAATGCAAATCAAAATCACTTTAAAATTTCATCTCACTCCAGTCAGAATGGCAGCTATTATGAACACACACAACAATTAGTTCTGTGAGGATGTGGGAAAAAATGTACACTCATACACTGCTGGTGGGACTGAAAATTGGTACAGCCAATATGGAAAGCAGTATGGAGAATCTTTGGACAATTGGAAATGTAACCTCTATTTGACCCAGCGATCCCTCTCCTTGGTCTGTATCCAAAGGACTTAAAAACAGCATACTATAGGGACACAGCCACATCAATGTTTATAGCAGCACAATTCACAATAGCTAAACTGTGGAACCAACTAGATGCCCTTTAATAGATGAATGGATAAAAATGGAATATTATTCAGCAATAAAAGTGAATAAAATCATGGCATTTGCAGGTAAATTGATGGAATTAGAGAAGATAAAGCTAAGTGAAATTCGCCAATCCCAAACAATCAAACACTGAAAGTTTTATTTGATATAAGGAGGCTGATTCATAGTAGGGTAGGAAGAGGGAGCATGGGAGGTACAAACAAACTCTAGATGGGGCAGAGGGGTTGGAAAGGAAGGGAGGGGGCATGGGGTTATAAATGATGGTGCAATGTGATGATCATTATTATCCAAAGTAACATGTATGAAGACATGAATTGGTGTGAATATACCTTGTATACAACCAGAGATAGGAAAAATCATGCTATATATGTTTAATTATTAGTATAATGCATTCTGTTGTCATATATAAATAAATTCTAAAATAAATAAAATAAATATAAATTTCTTAGAACAACAACAAAAACTATAATTTGTATAAGCAATGAATGAATTATTTTAGTATATAATTAAATCTATAAATGTATGTTAAATATACAAACTAAAATATACAGAATTATAAACATAAATATGTATTATAGACATAAAAGTCATCTTACTGATTTCAGCAGCTATGACAGTAAGATTGTGCCATTGAGATAGTTCACGGTCAAGTGGTTTTGATGTGTAAAGTGATCCATTTCCAGAATGTATGTTAAAGATCCGATCGAGGTCAGTATGGCGATCCAAAGAAAATCTGAACATAGAGGGCAAAGAAAAGCACATGGCAGTGTTATTGAAGTGTTACAGGAGAAAATGGTAAAATTCAAAGACACACATATTACTAATAATTATTGGAAAAAACACAGTACTGATCTAGAATGTAGTTTCATGAGTTAATCAAAGAAAAACACTCACTCTCTCCAAGCATGAATTGGCACTTGGTTCTGCATTGAAATGCTAGTCTTCTAAAATCTCTGCTCTTAAAATCATTGTCTATTTTCATGTGAACTAACAATGATATATTTGACCACAATATAGTATACATTACATGTGGTTACATTGCTTTATTTAGTAGTGGAGAATTACTGCAGGAATCCATTGCAACAGATCAATGCCAGAAGCTCAGATTTTCCTTAGTGACAAAATTGGAGATAACAGTAGGTTCATCAAACGGGTTGGGTGTTTTGGAGCTTCAGGATATGATATATACATAGCTTCATTTTCTAAACACATGTATTATAAAATATATAACTTTAAAATAGTACAATTCCAGATGAGAAATCTTCATACATCTGTATTAAAATAGGCAGCAATTGGTTATTGTGGCATTGTATTGTATATCATTCTGAAACCTAATACCAGGTTTATCAATCTTAATGATGTCATTGGGATAAATCCCATTTTTAAAAAATAATACTACAGGTTTTAGCCTTCACAAATAAAGCAAATAATTTTATCCCTATATCTAGAATAATCTCCAAATTCCACCCCAGATTTACAAAATTAATTTACTACTGAAAGACCCAACATAATTTTATCTCCTCCTTATAGTCTTCCATGAACACCTAAATTTCAAGCATCTATCTGCTTCCTACCAAAAGTAACTGTACAATTATATCTGTCATTTATCTCATGTATTTGAAATTTGTTTCATTCCAAATCTAAAACAGAAATTTAAACTTGAAAACAATGTGCCTACTGACCACTATCATAATATATCTACTACTGTAACTTTAGTAGGCAGTTAGTGAGTATTATTTGATTCTCATATTCTTCTCCAATAGAATGAAAATTCCTTGAATAATATGCTAATATCTGATATGGTTATCTACAAATATTTATCCAATGTAAGAAAGAATGACAGAATTATTAGGAATTTTGGCAAATAAAAGTTCCCTTATTTATATAGACACGTGATGTGAAGTTGCAATATGTTCATTAATAGAAAGCTTTTGTTATCATGTACCATGATTTTGCCAAACACAGTTTTTGTGTTTTTCTTGATTAGTTTTTTGCAGTTCAGTTTAAAGAAGTAATAATAAGATTTAGAGTATTATGTGATATTATCTTGAAGATGCAGAGAAACTACAGCCCTTCTTTTTCAAATATTATTCAAAATATAATTTTATTTTCTGATTCTTAATCACCAAATTATGTGTTAACTTTCATTTTTCCTTTAAAATCATTTCCAAGATACATGTTTTCAGTAAAAATTTTGATTACTGCATTAGCATTAAGAATATATGACATAATTTGTAACATGTCCAGGATGATACATAAATACATTAAACTTGCAAGGCTATAGGCTATTTTATTTCTTTGAATATATAAAATTTTCCTTTTATATCCACTGGGGATTAGAACCAATGCACATTCTCCTTTAAATCATTTCTAGATTGTTTATAATACCTAATATAAGGTAAATGCCATACCCTACACAAAAATGTGTTATACTATTTAGGAAATAATGACAATAAAAATGTCTTCATACATTCAGTACAAACAATACTTTTCCAAAAATTTTCCATTGATTTTGGTTAAATTGGCAGATGCAGAACCTGTAGAGTATATAAATTTACTACATATCTGTGCATATTTATCCACAATATTTCATTTATTTGATTATATACATAGTATATCACATGTATACATTGTATCTTCTTGTTCTACAAAAATAATAAGATATAAGAGTATGCCTCCCTACTTTCTACAACAAGGTGATACAAAGTCATACCTATTGGCATTGTATATTCTAAACATGAATGGACTCTTCCTGGTCCTTTGATTTGTATTTTCATTAAAGATTATATTTATTGTGTTTTTAAGTTTCTACATATAGATTTTAATATAAAATAGCCATCAGTCTATGTGAGGATGCAATGTATATTTCACTTTGTGGAGATATGTCTTTATATCAGGACTTAATACTAGTCAACTTAATTTTGTCTCATCAAAACTCTGATGTATCATTTTTTAAAAGGACCATTTTGAAATCAGGGACCCAGAAAACAGACTACTGAAGTTAGAATTTCTGCCAAGAAAATGCTTGGTAAGTATTTAAGGGGTAAAATTAAACATGTATATTAGTTATTTTAAAGCTTAAAGAAAAATTCAGGGAATGCAGCCACTTAGATGAAGTCAAGTGGACTGGAGGGGTGATATTCATAGGGAAGTCCTGCTGGCAGATGGGCGTAATGTGTGAATATTATGTACAGTTTTCTTCTGCAGCACGTATACTGTGATGCTGCACATCAATCCAAGAAATAGTATTTATGCATAATTATATAGTTAAATAAAACCATACATACATTTGTCACTCTATATAGTATGACTTCACTTGAAAGTTGGCAGAATTTATAGAATTTTCAAAGTAAGTCTGACCAGAGTCAGGTGAATGAGTCATGAGTACATACAGAAATTGTACAGCAAACCTTTAAACTCATACTTTATTAGCTCATGTGGAAGCAAAATCAACCTGCTGAGAATTAAGGAAACAAATGAAATCCAGAACACATGATGGACTAACAGATTAAAGTAAGCGTTCACTTTGATGATGAATATTAGGTATATCTGTGTTACCTTGCTATATCAGTGCAAATGTCAATGCAAACTTTGAGTCTTTCTCATTTTTATGTATCTATCACATCTCAGGTGTTTGATTGCCATAATAAAGAAAAATGTTGAGTGACTGATATTTCTGGAATGTCCTTGCATTTTTTGAGACAGCTAAACAACAACAACAACAAAGCCAAAAACCAAGAACAATGCTAAAATTCCCTTCTTTGATGACTAGAGTATAAGTACAATTTGTAAAAATTATGACAAAACTGAATTATAGCACAATCATATTATTTTTAACTGTTTATATTTATCTCACATACAAATATCATGGCTTGGTTGCATCGTGAATGTACATGTAAAAAAGTATTCTTGAGCCCAGGTGCAGTGATGTACATTTGTAATCCTAGTGGGAGGTTGACACAGGAAGAGTTCAAAGCCAGCTTCAGCAACAGTGAGGTACTAAGCAACTCATTGAGACCCTGTCTCTAAATAAAATACAAATAGGCTGGGGATATGGCAGTGGTTGAGTGCCTCCGAGTACAATCCCCAGTACCTCCTTTCCCCCAGAAAACAACAAGCACTTTAAGGAGACAAATAGATGATACAAGCCAGACTTTAGTCTATAGGATGTGATAAGAATAAGCTATAACCCTTGTGCACACCTGCTCCCAGATATTTAAAGCCAATTTACCTTAAACACTGGGCTCACCAAATTTATGTATAACATACAGAAAAACTCCTGTAGTATTTTATTGCATTAAATGTTTCAAATAGAATTTCATAATCTCTATGCGAATTTCAATTTCTTCTGTTTCATCTCAAACACAGGCATAATTACCTAATGGGGCTGGAAGCAGAGTCTGGATCCCTTGCCATTACAGTCCCGATTATTGTGCCCACTTCAATATCTTCATGAACCTCAAAGAGGTAGGAGGACCTGCTGAAAACAGGAGGTTCATCTACATCTTCTATAGAGATTTTCACAATTGTGGTATCTTTGAATGGTCCTAGATAATAAAAACGTGGGTCCACATGGGTATTTTCTGCTTCAACCTTCAGAGTGTAAAGTCTCCGGCTCTCATAGTCAAGTGGCTGTAAAAAGACACATGTCGTTCAATTAAAGTGACGGGAATTGTATGACATGCTCATTTCAAGTTACAGAATGATTTTTAAAATCCAGGTTGAATGCATTTGATTTGCTTATTAATAAGTTTAGAAAGTAGCACAGATAATTATATAATCCTTAAATATTGTTTAGGATTCAATTTTCACTTTTTATATATTCAAAATGTAACACTTTGGAACTTAAGAAAATGAGATTTTAAACCTTGCAAAAAATTGGGCTAGATGTTCAAACCTATCTCATAGGTGGTAATTCCCTACAAAAAAAATGGACTGGCAGATTATGTATATGTTGGCATGCATACATGTGTGTGTTGAGGTATTGGGTATTACTAAATTTTTCTAAGCAAAAAAAGTGAAGCTGGGTGCGATGGCATACACCTCTAATCCTAGCAGCTTAGGAGGCTGAGGCAGGAGGACTGTGAGTTCAAAGTCAGCCTCAGCAAAAGTGAGGTGCTAAGCAACTCAGTGATACCTTATCTCTAAATAAAATACCAAATAAGGCTGGGAGGGGCTGTGGATATAGCCCAGTTAGTGGAGTGCTTACTTCGCATGTGTAAGGCCCTGGGTTCAATCCCCAGCATCAAAAAAAAAAAAAAAAAAATAGTGCTAGGGTTGTAGCTCAGTTGCTAAAAGAGTGCCCCTGAGTTCAATCCTCGGTACCAAAATTTTTTTTAAATTTTAAATTTACAAAATTTTGGTGATAAATTTCCATACTTGCTTGAAAGAGTCAAAATAAAAAAAAATCTCAGGAATAAGAAAGGAGAATATCCTGTACAACCACAAGAATGAGAAGTTATACTTCATGTATATATAACATGTCAAAATACATTCTACTGTCATGTATAAGTAAAAATAACACATAAAAAAGAGAGCACAGATTTAATAGCAAGTTGGCATGAGGATGCATTAATAAACAAAAAAGGGGCTTTAAATATCAATATACTTTAACTGTCAAAAATAAAGAACTATGTCCCTCACCTCACATTCACTCTGAAAGATAAGTTTTATTAACAGAGAAGACATTGCTGAATCAGACTTCCTCCATTTTCTTTTTCATTTTTAGATGTACAAGATTCTGTTTGCATGAGTGCTACATTCTGGTCATGGAAAATAATAAAGCTGCTTTGCCCTTTGCTGGTCACTGTTTAATGAAGTTTGAGTACCTCCTGCCTTGCCATGCACTCTCAGGATAATTTTCTTATTAACCAGTGCCTCAGTAGTTACTTGATGCTTGGCATTTCATTAGAAATTATTATTTTTTTAATTTTCCCTACATTTTCATAAGATGGCACTGATCCTACAATAACGTAACTGGTTACCTTTAAATTGTATCACTGAACATATGTTAGCAGAAAAGTTTAATTTACATAGCATAAGGGGAAATGTGAACAATTGAATTATGTTCCAATCCATTCTGTTTTTATTAGCATCTCTAGTTATTGCTTCATGAATCTGGATGGTGTACTACATTTTATGCCTCCAACTATAATGATATATTGCTCTTATTAGCTATTAAGCATTTTCTTAAGAAAATAATGTTATTATAGTGGACTTTTATTAATATGACTTGAAAATATAATCACACATACATTAACTTTTTAAATTTTGTAAAATCTCAAGACTCATGTTTCAATCAACAGAAACACAGTGAACATGTCTAAGAAGCTTTTGGCTTTATATCCTTCTTACTTAAGTAAACTATGAATTACATTCAAGCATGGCAGTGATATATCTTTTAATGGATAATGCTTGAGTGAAAAGTACATAATGAAACCTCAACTCTCTAAACACATGATGCTTATTTCTGCTGACGCAGAGCACCTTTTTCACAGTTATGATGCCTTCCTGGGTGTCCTTCTCAGTTATAATGTCAAACATATCAGTCCCATCACCATCAATAATTCGGTATTCCACTTCAGCATTTTTCCCAGTGTCGGCATCGGTTGCTTTCACACTTCCAACAGCTGTGCCGACTGGGGAAGATTCAAGAACCCGAAGATGAATGGTGTCTGCAGAGAATAAGAAGAGATGAATAGAGAGATTTCTGAACAGAATTTTCGGAAGTAAAATGTATATGAGAATCCTGTAAGTCTTAAACTCTACATTAGATGTTGATTGATTTATACTTTGAGTATACCAATTATGGTTAACATTCTTTTAAAGTCTAGGAGCATGAGGGCTTTGACTTGTGTGTGTGTGTGTGTGTGTGTGTGTGTGTGTGTGTGTGTGTGTTAAAATGAATACTGAGTACCAACCTCTAATAGTATCAGGATTTCTGGTTTTGAAAATAAGCATGTTGTCTTTTTTTTGTTGTTTGCACCGATTTGCTTTGAGTGCAGTTATATATCTATGTGTGTTTATACAATCACAATAAATCACAGGATATACAGTGACTATTTCTATTTAATTAATTTTGCTATGTTGTATTTGGTAATTTTCTTCTCTTCCTTTAGCTGCAAGACAGAACATTCCAAAATTCCAGTGAAATCAGCTGTAACAGGTGGGAATCTTATTTCTATTTGTGACAACAAAAAACAAAGGAAAGTCTATGGCAGAAATATCAAGATGCCCTTCTCAGTGTCAGAGAAAAAAAAAACAAACACTAAAATCTGACAAACTCTCCTTCCTTCCAGAGCAAAACAAGAATTTATCTAAGCCCTTGGTGTACCTGGATGTGCTTCCAGCTTGAACAACCTCTACTGCTAATGAGATTTATGTTTAGCACCTGGTCATAAACTACATATTTCTGACAGGTTAATCGACTGGAAGCACAGTTCTGATTATTGAGCCTTCTTGCTCATAAACCTTAAGTAATTCTCCTTAATATACATAATAAAGTTCAGACCTCTTGTCTAGCCGTGTTATTGCCTACGTATATCTTTCCTAACATATTTGGCTTTTGTTCACTTTCATGAAAGATTTGCATCGAACTAGACCGTTTAGTTTTTTCTGACCCCTACTTTCTTTCCAACATCATTCTATGTATTTTTCTCATGCTATTTCCCTCAAGTAAAATCCTCTCCCCATTACCCAAATATATTTAAAATGCAGTTTGTCAGAAGAAAATAGCACTTTCATGGGCGAAGTGCTTTAGGAATGGTGTTATGCCAAGGGGTCGGGGGCAGGGGGCGGCTCAGAAGAAATAAACCTGTTGAGAGCATGATTTTAGAAATCTAGCCTCTAGAACTGTGAGATGATAAATTTCCTTTTCTTTAGGCCACCCAGCCTATGGAATTTCTGTGGCAGATGTAACAACCTAATACAGGCATATACATTCACTCAGTTTTAAAAGTAATTTTCTAGGAGAACATTGTGAAAACTCAGTTTTCATCACATACCAGTTGCTCTCAGAGGGTATTTGCTTACCTTTTTCTCTGTCTCTGGTATCACGCTATGGAAAGTCAGTTAACTCATTTCTTGACTACTATCCTACTGCCTCTCCTGGCCTTTTTCATCACTTCACTTTGGAACACCTGAGCCCTGGGTATTTGGATGGTTCCCTTGATCATCTCCTTCAAGTACTTGTCCAACTATAACCTTCTCAGAAACATTCCACTAGTAACCTAATTGCAAATAGACTGGTCAGAAGCAGTAATCCCAGTCGTGCTTCTTACCTCTTTCCATTTCTGGGCACTATACTATCTGCATACGTACTTATGTATGCCACAAGGACATAAAACATAGGCTGGTTGCATTTTTTCACCAATGTTTTCCCTCTGAATATTGTAAGCACTATATGATGATTGCTCCCATTTTACTTAAGGTACAACAAAAGATCCATAGGCTGACTTTCCCTAATTTTGCTCTTTCATTCTCTTCCTTAATTTATACTTACCAGTAACATCTGTCTCCTTGAGGTTTTCTGACATGTTTTTCTTACTTCAGTTTAATACATTTTTCCTCCTCATAAAAAATTACCCATTAAAATCTATAGAACTGCTTATCATTTGTTTGATATATGCCTGTATCATCAATCTTCTAGTGCAGAACTAGAACTCTAGCCTTCTTACTTCAAGAACTTTCTTTAAAAAATTAAATGTCATACAATCAGTACATTAACAAATCAATCTATTAAAATACAGAAAAATGTTGTTTCTGAAATGCAAAAATGATCACAATACAGAAAGAATACAAAAATGATCACTATAATACATAAAGAACTCATTATGAAGGTCAACTGTTTAACTTCATTTGTTTTAGAAAGCCTAGAATCTGATCTCTGCTAAAAACCTTAGTATTTTTATTATCTATTTTCAAATCTACAGTACATAAGAAATGCAGCCAAGCTAATGTGTTCTCAACTAAGTATCAGTTAACCATCCCCAAAATTACAAATATATGATATGTTTAGAAAACAAATATAAATAATGTGAATGATTTGATTTATATGTACATAAAACTGAATGGCACCCATTTTGAGATTACATATTATTTTTAAGCAGATATGCACTTATTGCAATATGATCAAGGACTAGTTTATTAGGCAAGTTTGAGTAAATTTTTTAAAACAGTATTTATTAAACTCTTTGATTATGCCACAAGCTAGACATTAGCACAAAATGATAAATTAAAATCTTTATATTCTTGAAAAAACTTGAAAGAAAAATATCAAAATTAACTTATGAATGTTCAAATTAAGAAGAAAAAACAAGTTGAGGGGAAAATCCTACAATTGAAGAAGTAATGAAGTAAAATGTGGTGCACAGAAAATACTACCAAAAGAAGATAATTTATCAATTTGTATACTTATAAAAAAATAAAGACAAGATGAAATTAAATTAATAGTTTAAGCATGAAACATAGGAAAATGACATGAACACAAAGCTAAAGAAATAGGAGATAGTAAAAAATATATAGAAACTAATAAAGTTGATACATATAAAAGGAAGAGATTAAAAATATAAAACATTGTTTCTTATATTAAAGACCTTACAAAACAATCAAATGTCTGGAAAAGTTTCTTATGGAAAAGGAATAAAAAGAAAAACCTATTATTAAAAATTTAACAGAAAAAGACTACAACTGCAGAAGATTAGAAAATTAGAAAATATTAGAAATATTGATATGTTGAAAAATGAATACAAATAATTTAAACTATACCAAACCCTACTAATGAAGAAGTAAAGGATGATTTTAAAATCATCTACCCTTCAGACACAAATAGCTCATTTTTCAAAGAACAGAAAATTTATGGACCAGAAAATTCTAGTTTTATGCAAAGTCTTACAGAGAACAGAAAGGAAAGACTGTTTTCTAACTCATTATATGAGATCAGTATAACCCTGGTAAAGAAAGCAAATGATAAGTGTTTGGTGGGTAATATAGTATGGTCAAAATTCCAAGTCTACCACATGTAAATACTCAGTCCATTTTTTATATTTCATAATCTCAATTGTAAAGTTCAGTTTATGCCAAATATTTTTCTAATCACTTTTCTATTATTATGCCGGATTTGTGGGACCCCAATAGACCTCCAGGAGCTGAATCCCATGCAATCACACAAAAGTCTTTATCACAAGCTCGAGCCTGGACTTACAATTGTCCCGATGCAGTGGTCCCAGGGAGTGAGTCCTGGTCCTTTGTTCAGTGAGATTTTATAGGTTTTGGGGGGATACTCTATGCATCACAACACCACACAGCAAATCATTCCATACCGCAGGAAAATCAAACAACAACTCTTAACAATGATTACTACATTCAATGTCGGGAACAAATTGGGTAGGAGTGATTGGTTAGTACAATAGGGGGATTCCTTTGAACTGATTGGTTTAGGCCATGAGGGGTGTACGTGCTAAACTACCTGGTTTCCCAACATGTTATCAACCACCATAAACTACTTGGGGGTCATCTGGCATTCCAGGTATTTTCCCTGTCTCATGGTGATTGGAGGTTGCTAGGGGGGTTGCTATGGGTCCTCACCTAGCCTAACTGAGTCAGGGACACCTGGCACCATGGACCTCTACTGTTATTTACAGACAAACAACTCAGCAGGGTGGGTATGTGCCTAGGAGTGCTCTGTGGGTTTTTCCAAGGACAAGGGTCACGCCCCCTTCCTTGGACAGGCTTTGCTCTGAGGTAGAGTCTGGTTTCTCAAAAATGGAGTCACATTAGTTTCTCACTATTAAATTTCTTACTCTTTGAATTTCATCATCTTTTCCATTAGTCTTTAGGAGATCTCATTTTGCTTTTGGTTATCATATCTCCTTACTGACTTCCAGTGTGTGAGTTCAGGCTTTTTTTTCACTCCTGTTGATACTTTACAGGAACACTAGTCAGTTCTTTCAGAGTATCTTCAAATTGGGTTTGTCTGATATTTTCTCATGAGTAGATTAAGGCTATGCACCTTTGTGAGATACATCACAAAAGGGATGTGTTCTCAGTATGTCATAACTTGTCAGGGAGTACATGCTGTTGATTTTTCTTAGGACTGATGAAGTTAACCTTGGTCACCTGGCTAAAGTGTTTCTTCGAGGTAATCAATGTCATCAAAATTGATGATAAAATTATTTTTAACCATGACTACTTACTCTAGCCTCTATGTTTTCTTTTACATTTTCATGTTAGCTTGGACTTCTTTGTATTCTTAGACATATCCTTAGATCCTGAAAGTTGGTCTGCTGTGAACTTGCTATAATAGCTCTGGTGAAGTATCAAAAATTATTTTTCATTTTATTTAATTTCTTGATTTGTACAGGACAATATCCATTACAAGGTGTATATTTCATTTTGATTATAATTAGTGATATTCCTATTAATTTCTAGTACCTTCTGAGACTTAAATAGGATATTGTACATGCTCCATTGGTTTACACTAAGGGGAACCCAAGTTTTAGAACTGTATTGTTATAATTGCAATGATGATCTATCAGTATTCTTCCTCAGTAATTTGTTGATAAGTGTATATGTGGATAAAGGTGTATGCATATATACAAATACCTATATTTGTTTTTTCCTAAGATATTAATTAAAATGTTTTCAAGGTGTTCTGTACTTTTCTGAAAAATTACAATTGAGATGGAGCGTTCATCAAAATAAAAACTTTGGTCTTCTGTCAAATAATCTAAATAGATTTATTAAAAAAACATATGTTGCTGGGCACAGTGGCACAAGCCTATAATCTCAGTAGCTCAGGAGTTTGAGGCAGAAGGATCACAAGCCAGCCTCAGCAACTTTAAAAGGCCATAAGCAACTTAATGAGACCCTGTCTGAAAATAAATAATAAAAAGGGCTCCAGATGTAGCACAGTGGTTAGGTATTCATGGGTTCAATTCCCAGTACCAAAAAAGGAAAAAAAAAATCATATGTTGCACACACATCACAGTTGGTTTCATGGCACGTCAATTTCAGTAGTTAATTCATTTAAAATACTTTTATTCAGTGTCCTACATGTATACTTTAATAATGCTTCTTTTTCAGAATTACTCAGAAACCATTCTTAGGGCAAGATTTATTGAGTATTTTTCAAAATTAAAAAGTGTTTCTCTATATTTTAAATGCATGGAAGAATGATTTATTCATACTTTATTTATTTGCATGTCCTGTATGTTGAATACAAGTATCTCAGTTTGTCAAGCTCACTGAAATTGATTTAATTGAGAACCAGTCTGTTCTCCCTACAAGAGCATTTACCACATACAGCATGCAGCAGAGGAGAGCTGGAAAAGGGGCAAAGATTGTTACTTACACAGTGACTAAGGCAAAGGAGCACCTGTCACCCATCTTAAGTTTAATTTCTCCTTAAAGACATCTATTTGCATGCTTCTTATTTTTTATCTTACAGTTGATGGATCTTTAATTATGTGGTATGCTTTCCTATCAATTCCAATTTATAGTTGTTTTAAATTCATTCTCAGGTGTCAGATTGAATCATCTGCTTCTCTTTTAAAGTTGAGGGCAGATAAATAATTCTTCCTGGTAAGTATGCTCTGGCCAAGGCAAGAATGTGAGGAGACAGGTAATTGCCATTTCTGTAAAGCATACAAAGAATTGTAATAAGCAAGTAAAAATCTAGACAGTGATGTTGCAAAGAAGGTTTCCTGAAAACTGAACAAAATATATGGCTACTTAAATAAACATGCTTTTGCACAGCACCTGAATTGTCTTTATTAAAGATTTCAAAAGATTTTGAGTTATTTCTGTGTTGTTGTTGTTGTTTTCTGCTTCTGACATTTGAGACTGATATTTCAAGTCACTTGTTCTACCATACATTTGATCAATAGCACTTTTCACTAGAATATTAAAAACATTACAGATTGGTGCACCAGAATTGAAATCATCGATAGCTCAATGTGGGTAAGAAACATTGGAGGACAGACATAAGACAGGCAAAGTAAGAAATGTGACACAGACTTCCTTAAGAGCCACACAAGAAGTGGCAGAAATCAGCTAGAGGGAAAGCCAGGCAAATTTTCACCTTCAGTTTTTGAATTTAACCCCAAATAGCTACTGTTTTGTTTTGTTGATTAAAAAACAATGAGGTTCAAAGAGCTGTAATTTGTCTTTATCCTTTGTTCCCTGCCCTTGTTACTATTCACATTTACATAAGAGTGCTCTGCTTTTCCAGAGTTGAGATAAAAAAGCACCACACATGTGAATCAACAAAATAATTTAACATTAGTTTAATTTTTTATTTGCTTTGTGTGCAATCTTATGGTAACATCTCTATGCTGCATAATAATCTCAAACAATACTTGCTTTAAGAAAAATGACACAATTATGCATGTTTATAAACCATTCCATTGTATAATGTTTAAAAGATGTTTTTTAATGAGCTTAACAGGAAGAAATTAAAAACTAGATAAAGCTCCTTGGAGGCAACTGCAGAGTAGTTAAGGAAATTACGCAATGCTAAATGGGCATTTAGGAGAAAGCAGAGGAGAATTGAAAGTCACACTAGAGACTCAGGAAGTGCTAAGACTTTGGAATTGAAGATACTCATCAGAGGAAAGAGAGAAACCTATATTTGTGAACCCTGGAGACCTTATCACAAACTTAGCTTTGGGCATTTAAGTTAAATTGGAGCAAATAGAGATTCTTCATAATATCTTAGTTTCCTGTTTATGCCATTGAGGAAAGTAGCATGACAAAGCTTTTAGATAGGCTGCCAGTGATCCCCATAGTTTTTAGAATTTATCTTTATACATTTATTTGAAATTGTCTCTGAGTTAATTGGCATCAACAGTTTTGCACAATTGCAATGTGTACAAATATAAAAAGTATATAGGTTTGGGGGAGGTTATGATAAACCTTAAGTTAATCATTCATAGATATAGTACTATTTAGTCTTCTGACAATATGTCTCACCTGAAATTTTAAGTGCATTAAAAATTCTTAAACAACGGCCTAATTTTGCATACCTCACTTTTTTTAAACCCACACACACACCACACACAAACACACACACACACACACACACACACACACACACATCTTGGGGTATTGTTCAAGTTTGCTCTAGAGAGTATCATGATACAAAAGGGCTTTGAATCCCAATACACAAAAGGCCAAGTTGATTAGTGTAGATCAAGTTTCCTTTAGAATAACTGGAGCATTCCAAGTGAGTTTTTACATATTTTTATATATCTAATTTCTCTTGGACTCATATGATTTTATCACATGTGGGAAATAGGATATTTCCCCACATTCGGTCACCCTAAACCTTTAGCCAAGATTGGTCACGTCTGTGTTCACTTTTGTGTCACATACATAGCTCCGACAGTCATTTTTTACTAGTTATAGATATTTATAACCCACTTTCTTTAGTTCTCTCAGTTCAAAATGTTCAAATTGAATTGAAATCTCTTTCTCTTCAAACAAACTTGTCTAGTAGAAAGCGTGAAAGTATCTTTGTATTGATATTTTACCTTTTATCCCGCAAATCTTTTATCGACCTGGTTTCTAAGTCCTGTGGATCACCTCCTTAAATACACTGTAATCTCAAATCCCTCCTCTCCTCAGCATTAGTTCAGACTCTCATCAATTCTTGCCTTTCCTGTCCAAGTAGCATGCTTCACTGCTACCAAAACAATTAGTCAAAAAGAAGAACTATGCCTGATGCTTTGAAAATAGTAAGGATCTCTTAGATAATATATGTGCAGTGCTTTATATCCAGCCCCCCTCCTGATACTAACACTGCTTGCACTTCTTTTCTTTTACAATCCCTGCTTTGAACCCTGGGGCCCCAACATGCTAAATCATACACCTTTCACTGAATACCAATGGTGTTCACTCTGTTCTAGCAACAAAACAAAACAAAAATGCTCTTTGCCTCAGTGCCAATTTTTGTTATTGTTGTTGTTGTTTATTTTAGAGGGAGTTTTAGATAATTTTCTCTTTACTGATGGTTTTATATGTGAGAGGGCACATTATTTTGTGATACAGCAGTCTTTGATAACTGTAGCACTGATTTTCATAAATAATCTCTACTTACATGTTTATTCATGTTTTGTATATATATATGTGGTGTATACATTTGTATTTTCACTTATACACATGATACATATGTACACACAATATATGCATGTAAAAGCATCAAGATTATAAGATAAATTACAAAGTGACATCATAACCTCTCTGTGTGTGTGTGTGTGTGTGTGTGTAAGAGAGAGAGAGAGAGAGAGAGAGAGAGAGAGAGAGAGAGAGAATCAATCTCTATACTCTATCCAAATGCAGATTATTGTGGGTCTATCCCGCTTCTTAATACTTGCTTTATGATTATTATAAACCATTATTATTTCCCAGCATAGTTCTTGACACACACTAGGAATTTAATCAATGTTTATTAAATCAACAAATTCTAAATAATATTATTTCTGTGTAATTCTTGCAAACTGCAGGCATTGGGGCGAAGAGGGAAAAAATCCAACAAATATTTGACATTATTTTCATGGTCACAGTAAAAATCACACTATATCTAACTAAATAAATCATAGAACAGTGCTGTGAAACATGAGTACATTTATTTTTTCTAGAAAATAATACGGGGAAAAGAGACATTTTAAATTTCATTTTCTTTTCAAGCTGAAGCATCTTCCTTGGGACATACCTGACAGTTACTCTAGTTGAAAAGTGCTTGCTAACTTTAAAATATGCAGATCAGCCTGGGGCCTACATTATCTTTGGATCCCCAGTAGAGGGGAGGTTGACTCTATTTACAAAGATAAAACCAGCAGTTATTAAATCAAATCTCTTTGGTACCAGGCAGGGATTATGGTAGTCTCAGAGCTCCCTGAATATACATGCCTTAAATTCCTATGCATATTATATAAAATTTCCTTGAAAGACCTTGTCTACTGAAAATTTGATTATGGATCTGCCCAAGCAGTATAGAGAACTCAGGAAAAGGGCCAGTCATGTTTGGTCTTTAAGTATCACAAAAGCATCCACCTATGAAGGCATGGTTTCATGCTCTGGTACCAAGATACTTAGATGTTGAAGAATTCAGTGTGTACTCCTTGAGGCTGACCCTATAATCCAGATGTGTAAAGTGAATCATATAATTAACTAAAAGTGGAATGCAAGAAGGAGGAATGATTTTTTAATGTACTATTTTCTTTATATACTGCTTAGAAGTACAGAATTGAGAGCCAAATTATGTCAGTCTTCAGGCTGTTCCTTCTATCCCAACTGCATAATTATGAATAAGTGACTTTAGTTTATAAATGTGTATTGTTTTAACTAATAAAAGGAGAGAGAAAATTATAATAGACTTCCTCATACAGATGTTGTGAAGATTAAATGAGAATGTTTGTGTTATATTTTATACTATTCAGTACATGCTATAAAAATACCTATTATTTTATAATGTTGTTCTAGTTTATTTTGAGCAAAACATATAATCCATACTTACAAGAAACTAATGGGATAATATAAGTCTTCAATCAAGAACATCCACATCATACTAACTGGAAAAACCAAAAGCATTTCCTCTAAAATCAAGAATAAGACAATGCTGTCCACTCTCGACATTCCTATTCAATGTAGTTCTTGAAACATTAGTCAGAGCAAGCAAGAAAGAAAAGGAAATCTTAGGGATAAAACTAAATAAGAAGAAGTCAAACTATCTATGTTTGCCAATGATATGATTCTATAAGACTCAAAAAACTCTACCAGAAGACTTTTACAGTTTATAAATGAGGGTAGCAACATAGCAGGATATAAGATCAATACCCATAAATCAATAGCTCCCCTATACTCCAATACTGATTGAGTTGAGGAAGAAATCAGAAAAACCATCTCATTTACAATGACCAAAAAAAAAATAATTTAATACTTGGGAATTAACCTAACCAAGGAGAAAAAATAGCTCTACAATGAAAATTATAGAACACTGAAGAAAGAAAATGAAGACAATCTTAGAAGATAAAAAGACATCCCATGTTTTTGAATAAGCAGGAGCATTATTGTCAGAGTGGTCATTCTGCCAAAAGCATTGTATAGCTTTAATCCAATCCCCATCAATATACCACTGACATTCTTCACAGAATTAGAAGAAACAATTCTTAAATTCATTTGGAAGACTAAGAGATAAAGAATAGCCAAAGCAATACTAAACAGGAAAAGAGAAGCAGGAGGAATCACAATATCTGACCAATATCTAATCTGAAACTATACTACAAAGAGGTAGTAACAAAAACAGCATGGTATTGGCATCAAAATAAACATAAAGACCAATAGAATAGAATAGAAGACTCAGAGACAAATGTACATACCAATAGGTCATCTAATATTTGACCAAGGTGCCAAAAATATATCTTGGAGAAAAGATAGCTTTTTAACAAATGGTGCTGGGAAAACTGGATAGTTATATGTAAAAAAAAATAAAATAAAACTAGACACTGCAAAAAACTCAGATTGAAATGTATTAGATTAAGAAAATAGTCTGGAAGCTTTAAAACTACTAGAAGAAAACATAAGGGTCAACACTCCACCATATTGGTGCTGACACCTATCCCCAACGTACAAGAAATAAAACCAAGAATCAATAAGTGGGATGTCATCAAACTAAAAGTCTTTTCTGCAGCAAAGGAAATGATTAATAGTATGAAGAGAGAGACTATAGAATGGGAGAAAATCTTGGCCAGCTACTCCTCCTCCAGTAGGGGATTAATATCCAGAAGAACTAAAAAAAATGACCGAATCAATAAATGGGCAAAATAACTAAACAGAAACTTCTCAAAAGGAGAAACACAAATAGCCAACAAATACATGAAAAAAATGTTCAAGATCTGTAGCAATCAGGGAAATGCAAATTAAAAGTACACTAATATTTTGCATCATTCCAGTCACAATGGCAATAATCAAGACTACAAAGAATAATAAATGCTGGTAAGATTGTGGGGGAAAAGATACACTTATACATTGTGAGTGGGACTGCAGACTAGTACAACCATTCTGGAAAGTAGTATGGACGATCCTTAAAAAATTAGGGATGGAACCACTATGTGACCCAGCTATCCCACTCCTTTTTATTGCCCCCAAAGGTCTAACATTGACATACTGTAGCAAAACAGCCACTTCAATATTTATAGCAGCACAATTCACAATAGCTAATTTATGAAATCAACCCAGATGCCCATCAACAGATGAATGGATTAAGAAATTATTTCACACACACACACACACACACAGGTTTTTTTTTTCCACCATAGAAAATAATGAAATTATGTCATTTGCTGGTAAATGGATGGAAATGGAGACTATCAGGCAAAGTGAAATAAGCCAAAATCAGAAACTAAAAATTGAATGTTCTCTCTCATATGTGAAAGCTAGAGTAAAATAAAGGAAAGAGGGAAGGAAGGACAGGATATTATATAGAGCCAATCAAATACAAATTTATACACAAACAAAAGGAAGTCAAGCAGAGGAAGGTGAGTAAGAGAGGGGAAAGAAAATTGGAGGGAAAAAGAGGAGGAAAAATTGGGGGATCATAACTGAAATTTATTTCCATGCATTGATAAGTTTGTCAGGATAAACCCAACTGCTATGTATAACTATAAAGCTGTAATAAAAAAAAGAACATCCAAATAAAAAGTTGTTCTTGTTTCATATATAAATATGAAATTGTTTCCAGACCTCAGTGATTCTGGATTGTTTTTTACTCTTTCTTTTAAATAGTTATAGTTGTGTGTAATCTTTAGTGATAATCCGAAGGGAAATACTAAGAGACAGAGTTTTCTTTTTTTGTTGTTGTTTTATTGGGTTCCAGGGATTGAACTCAGAGGCACTTTGACCACTGAGCCAACTCTGCAACCTTATTTTGTATTTTATTTTGAGACAGGGTCTCGCTAAAGTTGCTCAGGACCTCACTAAGTTGCTGAGGCTGGCTTTGAACTTGCACTCCTCCTGCCTCAGCCTGCCAAGCTGATTACAGGCACACACTACCGTGCCCAGCTAAGGGATGGTTTTGAAATATGCAGAAGATGAGTCTTGTTAAATTAATGTTCAATCCCAAAGCTCATCTATCACCTATAATTTATTTTAACAAAAACTTTCCTGTGAGAAATTTTGCATTAGTTCTCAGGTCATTAATAAGTGGTGGACAACAACCGATTTTTGTTACTAATCTCAATAGTTCATGGGAAAAAAATAACAGATAGTAATAAATTCACTATTCTGAGTACACTTTGTATAGATCTGGATGCTTATATAATAAATACCATATCAGATTCTCATTAATTTGACATGTATCTAATATATATATATATAATATAATATACATATTAATAATATATATCATATTAATTTGACATATATCTAATATACCATAAATGAGGGTATCTCATTCATTGCATGATCTTTTGTTTGTAATTTAAAAGTTTTCCCCTTCATAAAATCTCAGCTAACCTGACATTACATAAATTTTCTTGCTATTGGTTTGTGATTTCTCAACCTAAGTTGTATGAAAAAAAGTTCTGTGAGTAAATGCTAGGACAGCAGACACATCCTTAGCTAGAATGTAAAGTAATCTGTTCTCTTTGTATTTTGTTTCAGTGTTGTGTAAATAGCTATGGCCTCTGAAAATTGTGCAAGGGTTTGCAACCCATTTGTGGGTCAGGTCTGTATGTTTTGCCTGAGTCTCAGATGCTAGTCTTGGATACCAAATCGTGTCTCTTGAGTCCTTTTGCTATCTTGACACTTGCAGTTCCTTCAAAAACTGGAGCCAAATCTTAGACACTAACTAGGTGAATGGAAACCTGACCACTGGTTTAACTGCTTTTGCAAACTCTTTTTCCTCTAGAAGAGGGTCTTCCTTTCTGGTGTTTTTGTTTTGTTTTGCTTGAAAGAATTTGAGAGTAGAGTCCTGCAGCTGTTCTCTGCAACATTAAAGTAAGGATGCTGGGCCTAGCATGCTCACTATAGATGAGATATCCCTCACACAATGAATGACTCTCGACTCAAAATTGAATTATTTTCCCAGGGATGTTTTTATTAAAAAATAAATAAATAAAATGTAATTTTGAAAAAAATCCTGTTGTCCGGTTGCTTTTGCCAAATACAATAATCTAGTTACAGTAATTTAATATTTGCTTAGATTACTTCCATAAAGCCTATTTGGTTTTATTATGATTTTAGAAAATTCATATAGGAAGTGAACAAAATAGGATGGATAGGCCTAAAATATTCAAATGGGGATGGATTACAAATATATTTAATGTATGGACATATAATATCTTTCTAACTTTTGTAAAATGAAATAGCAAATCTCATGGAACATTGAATATTCGACTAATTTGCCCTGTAGTCCTCATTAAAGATAGTGTTAAGCAGTTATTTATGAGACAAGCACATTTAATTTATTGTGAAACTCATGATTATATATCTTTCCAGGTTTGAGGTGTTTTTATTTAATATTTGGCCATAAATAAATGGCAGCTTGGCATCAGAACAAGAAAAAACACTAAAATTTGAAAACTGAGATATAATCCTTGATATTTACCCTTTTCCTTCTCAAGAGGAAATCCATGTATTGAAATACTATTATATGCTATGAGAATTACTGAAGCCATTTTATTTATGTGACCTTATTGATTATTTGCAACATTATTATGAGTAACAAGTGATTTATATACAGGGATTGAGGGTCAGGAAAATCAAATTGCCTAATTTTATGCACTTTCAGTTTTTAAACTTATTTAGGCAACCTTAGAAAAAATATTTTGAGTCACATGAATTGTTATTCGTTTAACATATTTAAAAATGTCAACCTAAATATTATTGATATGTTGGCTTAAATAATTGTCTTTTGTATTATAAGGATTCTTAGCAGCCTCCCCAGCATCCATCCACTAGATGTCAGTAGGACCCACCAGGTAACACACAAAAAAATGTCAAGATATTGACAATTGACATCTTGCAGGCAAAATTGCCCTAAACTGAGAACCACTGTTATAAATTCACACAATAAAATAAACAAACAATGATTCAGGACATCTTAGCTTGCATGGGTCCCTGTCCCTTCTAAATGACAGAAGTATTTATGCAGCATATTCAGAAATATTAAATTTGGATGATTCAACTGTATTGAAAGCTTAAGTTTTGACTCTACTTTTAAAACATTTAAAGATGAAGATGCTAAAAGAGCAGCACTTGCACAGATCAACATTAATGGACACTAAATAAATAAACTAAGTGCTAGACAGTGAGTCAATGCCTCAGAGAGTTATTTATTTAGTCTTACATCAGGCCACAAAGTATATACTAGTCTCCAGTGTAACCAATGACACTGGAAAATAGAAAGTGCAGTTTAGTTCATCAAGGTGAAAATGCTCCTAGAAGTATGAGATCACTGAGTCTCATGCAGGTTGATCGCAGGGTCTGCTCCTGAACTGCAAATATGGCAGGTTACAATCAAATCACTAAAACTCTTGTGCTATGCATTGAAAATGCAGTTCATCTGAATTAAAATTTGATGACAGTGGAATATATTTGACCCCAGTATAAGATTTGGAGGGGAAAAAGAATGGAAAACTATCTAACTGTGTCCTATACTGATGACATATATAAAGGACAATATTGCGTTAAAAATATATAATTAGGGCTGGGATTGTGTCTCAGCGGTAGAGTGCTCGCCTAGCACAGGTGGGACCTGGGTTCGATCCTCAGCACCACATAAAAATAAAATGCATTGTGTTGTGTCCATATACACCAAAATAAATTTTAAAAAAAATATATATATATATATATATATATATATATATATATATATATATATATATATATAATTAAAGTAAATTCCTCCTGTCTCGCTTATTTTTTTAACATGGCTGATAGAAAATTTACACATGTAGCAAACATTCTAAATTTACATTATATTGTTAATAGACAGCATTGGTTTTCTCTCTTTGTTCTCTTTATTATACCCACTCTTAGTTTCAAAGTTAGTATGAGATTTCTATGATATATTACACATGAAAGATTACATAAACAGAACTAACTTTGTGTATCTAATAAAATGATATTAGAAATTAAAATCAAGTTTCTTGAATGTTAGATGATTTAGGCTATCAAATGACATTCTAATTGCCATGACTGAGTGTTCCCAACAGTCAGATACAGTTGCAAATGTTTGCAATATAAAAGATAATTTAGCAAATAAAAATCACTAAATTATGTTTCCATCCATATTTTAAAATAATGAGTCAGGAAGCAGGATGTGCTAAAATCCCTTTAAATATATTGTGCTTCACATTTAGAATTGAACATTGATGTCAACACATCTCTGTCATAACTATCACTTTGGCCTTAACATCTTTAACCACTCATTTTCTTCTCATTTATATAATTGAGATCATAACACTGATCTGAATGACTTGTTCTGATTAAATAAGGTAGGTCAATAAATAATATGGCACAGTGTCCTGTAAAAATGCCATTTAGAAAATGCAAAAATTATTGCAGTTTTTTCCTTTCATTATTATTAGCATCCTAATGATTATTATTGCCACTATTACTACAGCAGGTTTTATATATTGTGCCTAAGAGAGCAATCAAAAATTTCAAGTTAATAAAATGAAAGGAAATGTTTATTAAATGAATGAATAAAGGACTCCCAGCAATTGAAAACATAATCAAGTGTATTTTCATTGATCATTACTGCCTATAAAATGTCTAATTTTCTTCATTTAATTAGAATCTATATATTTGCTTATCAAATGTGCTATTAGTGAATGGACTGCATTTTAGACTACTGAGAATTTAAGAATACAGTACTAATCCAAATGATTATTAACTACTGATAAAATACATTTTTTTCCAAAATACATTGCTCATTGTACATTGTGAAATTAATTAGTTATGGCTTATTCTCTTCAATTTGCATGTTCATTCTCCTGGTAAAAGGCTCAAGATAAGAGGTGGCCAGGAATACATATGTAATCTAAAATTTGTTTTATTTATTTTTTAATTGGTGCATATTAATTATACAGAATGGTGGGTTTTAATATGGTATGTTCATACATACATTAAAACAAAATTTGATCAATTTCATTCCCCAATACCTTACTTGCCTTCCCCTCCTCCCTCCCTCAGTCCTTCTTTCTCCATCTTAATGATCTTGTATATTTACAGTGTTCTTTTTTTTTCCTGTTATGAAAATTTTTTTTAAATTGTTTATATCTTTAAACCTGTTTCATGGAATTATGTGTATTTATTATCAGTTTGCTTTTTCTTGTAAATTGACAAAGATAATGTGGAGATGAAACCTGATTTTTTGAAAATAGAGTACATGGATGCCTTCCTCGTTGTTCTGGGCTCAACCTTATGTGTGATGGGCACTTGCATCAAACACCCAGCAAGCAGTCGCCATGGGTATAGAGGCAGGCAATTGGTCTTCTGAAGAAGGTTCTATCTGAACTTAACATTCCTTCACATAAGTAATTGTAGGCAATATAATTCAAAAAATACACTACTAATAATCACATTTTGATTAAAAAAACAGAGAAAAGAATAAAATGCTTTCAAATCATCAAATAGTGCTGGGGCTATAGCTGTCCATCTAGAACTACAAAAGTAAATAAATAAATAGAAAAAAAAATCCACAGTGAATTCTTACACTATCATTCATTCTGAGTAATAGTCTTCAAAGATACAAATATCACAAAAAAGCCATTGCATTTAATATTTTAATATTTTATTAGGGAAATATTTAAACCAAAACACTAACTGAAATTGGAGATATATTTAGAAGTAAATATTCAGCAAATGATGAGAAATTAGATTATCACTAGAATTTGATTTTTATGTTTCATTTTTAACAACATTAAATTCCATCTTGAAGTACAGGCTCTTTTAGAATAGAAAAAAAAATTTATTTGGGCTTGTGTGTGTCCACTGAGACTCATTATCATTCTCTCTATGTACAATTAGGCATGTAGTCACACAAATTTGTACAAGAAACAAAGAAGAATAAATGTATGTATTATAAGGGCAGAAGCTAGGGGGTCTTAATATATTCTGCATTTATTTTGAGGATTTGAAGTGTTAATAGTCGACATTAAATACACAGTGATTGGAAATATTTCTCAGGTTTTAGAAGATTTTTCTATATAGCCCTTTCTGATGAAGTATTTATAATTTGTCAAATTATATTTTGTATCATAAAAATTTACCTTTAAGCTAGGGTCCTTTTATTAAGTTCTAAATAGAGAGGAGTGAATTGTTAATTATAACAGTGCATTTTCAGTAAAATATTAAACTAAATGTATAAATATAAAGATGTTTGTTAATCACAGCTCCTATCTGAATAAAATATGCCTGAAATATTTCATTTTATTTTGAATAACAGTGAACTCATCAACATATAGTTTTAGTTCATTTGTATAGCACATTTTCAAGTGTTTCAAATAAAATTGATAGTTCCTTTCTTCTTTTAACTCTATTTTTTTTTCTAAAACTTTAAGAAAAATTTCTAAAACTTTCTTCAGAATGAACATAAATGACCATTAAAGGCCACTTACTCTGTGGGAAGCGAGGTGGATTGTCATTGACGTCTGTCAGTGTGATGTTCACTGTGGTGGTCCCAGACAAACCTCCCATCTGGCCACCCATGTCTTTGGCTTGGATGACCACCTGGTATTGTTCTCTGTTTTCTCTGTTCATATTTGGTAAAGCAGTTCTGATGATACCTTGAAGAAAATACAAATACTTTCATTATTCTAACTGGATTTTCAGTTATTATTTGATTCAGCTCACAAGTAGTATTTTAGACTAGTGAATTTTTAAAAGATATTCTTTTGATATTGATTTATATTAATTGTAAAAATAATTCCATATAAATATTTTCTAGCAGTTCCCAGTGTATTCTAGAGTCATCTGAATCCATGTGTAAAAACACCAAAACAATTACATTTCCATTAGCACATTTGATATTTTAACATTGAATTTTGTCATCTTTAATTGTGGCATCCTCAGACTTTCCTGAGTATTAATGCTTTGTTCTCATTCTCCCCTCTCTGTACTAATAAAGATCACAAAGATGGTTAAATGAACGAACACCAATTCATTATTCCTGACCTGTTTCCGGCTCCACAGAGAAATAGGGCTGCCCTTGAAGTATGCTGTAAATGACTCTGGCGCTGTTCCCGTAGGAAGGGTCATCGGCATCTGTAGCTGTGACTTGCACCACAGAAGTACCTGAAGTATCCAAACTCAGCTTAGTTCTGCACAGTACCAGAAGGAGGAGCAAAAGCACTCGTTTTCATTGAAGACTTCATTGATGTTTGTCTTTAATAATGACCCCTTAATGAAACTTTTACATATAATTTGGATGAAAATCAAATATATGTGTATGTGTGTGTGTGTATTTCATGAACTACTAAAATAAAGTTCATATTTAAAAGGGCTTTATAGTAAGGTGATAAAATATAAATATTTGATTTTTATATTTATATGGTGTTACTGCAGTTCAATTTTAAGTTCAACTACATAATCTATATTTAATCAACAGTATTTTTAAATGTATGAAATAGATAATGGTGCAGTTTTTCAAATGTTACAAATATGATCATTTTTCAAATTCTCAGTTTTGATATTTAAATTTATTTTCATATAATAGATTTGTTTTTTTGTAAAGGGCATATTTAAGCACAAAGGAATAAGTCTGTTCTCTTCCTCACCCCTGCACTAATTAACTCTAAAAATAATTAACATCTGATCTAGAATACATCTTTATGAATATATTAAATTCTAAACTTAGAAACAATCTAACATGATCCTAATTTTCATGAACTACTAAAATCTAATAAAATTCATGATATTTACAAGGGCTTTAGAGTTAGGTGATTCTCCCAAGCCCTTGGAATTTAGTAAGTAAACATTAAATAACAATCCAGACCAAATCTTTTGAGAATTGCAGTTTAAAACTTTACTATTTAAATTGCTACATGTAAAAAAACCAAAATCATCATAGCAGTCACATCAGTTTAAAAAATGCACATACATTTGAAAAGTGTGTATTTGTATTAAATTCAAATGTGTGTCTCTCTAAAAATATTATCTGAATTTCGTGGTGCATTTAATTCTTTGTCATCCTCTATCTAATTAAAAATGACAGTATTAGCATTATTCTCCTACAAATATATTTATTTTTATTTAAAGTTGAAAAGTAAAATTCACTTTCTTGAATATTACCCTTTTCATGACTTCTGTTTTATAAGTTTCAAAATTCAACCTTGTAATTCTCTACCAGCAAATGATTAATTGTGTGTTTTCAACTGGAGGTTTATTTCAATTTGAGATTCATATCAGCAGTTTTAAATATATTGTATATTTTTATATACATGTATATTTTATATATACAAATACATATATGTATGTGTTATAATAAATGAGTATCTTAATACATAGTAAGAAATAAATCAGTAATTGAATTCCATCATTTGGTATATATAGATAAGCTAAATAAACTCTTTTGGTAATTCATAACTAATATACATAGCTAAAATTCTATATTGCATTAATAGTAATATTTTTCTTGTGTGTATGTGGTACTGGAATTAAACCCAAAGCCTCGTGAATGCTAGCCAAATGGTCTTCCACTGTGCCATAAACCCCAATCTTTTTATTTATTCTGAGACAGGTTTTCAGTAAGCTACCCAGGCTGGCCTCAGGATTAGAATCCTCTTGCCTCCACCTCTCCAGTGACTGGCTTTACATGTGTGAACCACTGCACCAGGCAATAGTATTCTTAAAATCATTGGTCACCTATATCTGCAGGTTCTTTATTTTCCTGGGTTCAAAAATATTTTTTAAAAATATACATCTACTGAATATGAGTAGAAGTTTTTCCTGTAATAGTCTCTATCCAATGTAGTATAGCTACTATTTCTATAGCATTTTCATTGCAGTAGGTATTATAAATAATCTAGAAATGATTTAAAATACATGTGTGGATGGCCATTCATTGTATGCAAATACCGTGCCATTTTATATGAGGAAATTGAGCATCCAAGAATTTCAGTATCTGTGGGCAGCCCTGAACCAGCCTTTGTGGAAAGAAAGAGATGACTATAATTATATCCTAGGACAGAATTTTACACAACTGTTATACAAATCCATGTGACAAAAATTAATATTTTCACATTTTTTTATTGAAAGTCAATTTTTAATTAATTTTTAAAAGATCATATATATATATATATATATATATATATGAGATTTACAAATTCACAAGCACTGTGAAATGCATTAATTTCTTTTTTCCTTATTTCCTAACTAAAATAATGTTAAACATGTAGTCTTGATAAGGAATATAAAAATGTTTTCAGTTAATTTATCCTAATATTTTAAGTATTTCTTGAAATTTTTCATGTTTTAAATATCTTCATAATGCTGTAAATGAACTTACCTACAACAGACATTTCAGGAACACTAGCTGTGTAAATTTCTTCTGGAAATGTTGGTTCATTGTCATTGATATCATGGATTTTTATCACAAATTCAGATTCTGGCTCCACTGGCCGCAGAGTTCTTCTGTTAATTGCTTGCGCACGTAGAGTGTAAAAGGCCTTTTCCTCCCTATCAATTCTTCTTGTGGCATGAATATCACCTGTTTTTTCATCAATAATAAAAAGAGTTCCAGCTCCATCTCCAGATAAAATATATTTGAGTGATCCATCTCCTTTATCTTGGTCTGAATGAAGCTATGGGAAATAAAAATGAGCATGTCCATGATAACGTTTAAAGGCGAATAATGCTGAAAGAATTCAAAGAAGGTCCTTCAAATCCCATCACAGAATAATGGGGTCAGTAATCTTACTTCTGGAAATGAGAGTTGAATAGGTTTGATAACACTCATTTATATGCTTTAAGCACCAGGAATAGTCTTTTATGTATCATTGAGATTTTTTTTTTTATAAATGGGAAAAAGTAATAAAATGAACCAAATCCCTTCTTCCCTTTACTTGGTAAATAACCATTTTCATGGGCAAATAAATCTGATTGAGACAGCAACCATCAGTCTTGATGTGTTGTTGTAAACATAGTTCTCTCAATCTTTTGCTGTATGGAAAAGTCTTTAACTCTCATATTTTGCAGGAATTTCACCTTCTACAAACTTATTATCAGTCATTGTATTTCTATCGGTGAATTAGAAATATTTTAGGATTTGTAAGATAGACAAAGCTGAAAAGCATAGTGTATACTTCAGGAAAAATATACATCATTTTTGGTTCAAACAAAAGACAGTGACTACCTCATAAATGTTTGTAGGTCTCATAGCACAAGTTCAGATAGAAATCTACATAAAACACACAATATATATGTTGTAAGTCAAATTAAAAATTATTTGATCCTTATTACTGAAAAAAATAGGAAACTATAAAATAAAATATGTTCTGGCTTCTTGCCTTATCAAATCTATCTTCTTAAAATCCTTAAATGGCAAGACAATGCAGGGCAAGTCTTTTTCTTTCTTCCTTGCCTATGTCCAAAGAAAACTATACTCAATCTTTCAAAATTAATTCATTACATCAAAGAGCTTTTCATGCATCCACATGGACATCCCATTCCAGTACCATCACAGTGAGTACAAATGCAAACCCAGGAATCTGTGTGTCATGGGAAAGTTCCGTATATTCTGCCTTTCACCAGATACCCACCTATAAGGTCAGCCCTCAGACATATGAATACAGGTATCAGTGAGTGAATTTGGTCTTAAGAAGACCTGGAGAAGAGATACCCATAGAACCTAAAGGAAGCCCAAGGATGTTTGAGCAGGTAGTAATGTGTCCCTCATGCATTGTGGATTATAAAAATGGATATGGATTCTAGTGAGTGTATCTCTTGCCTTCCACTGGATTTGTGTCCTTAAGGGAGGAGGTTGGCCATAGGAAGGACAAAGTTTGGCTTTGAAAACCACAAGGATTGTAAGGTTTTCTTCAGTTGTAGCACACAACCAGTAAACATTTTCATGTTAGGATTACAGTTTTATTATTTGAAACAAAATATTACAGTTCAAATTTTTATTATTTGCCTTAAGAAATATTTAATAAATTGTAGATTTTTCTTAATTTTTAATATTATCACTATCAACAAAAGTAGTTTGATTTTTAATGATTATCAGTAATTTGTATTTACCTATCAACTCTTGAAAAATATTTTTATTTCTCTTATTTCAGGATTGATAACTCATTATTACAAATATAATGCAAGACAGAAAACCCAAAAGGCATATTCACTTTAGAGACAAAGATAAAGAAATTAGAGAACAAAATTTTAAATACTTTTTTAGCTATTCATAAACAGTAAAGTAGGGGTGGAAAACTCAGGAAATATCTACTTTTAACTGAAAAGCTCTCAGAAGTAACATATGATTGTGTTGTCCAGGGAACCACTCTCAAAAAGTCACAAGATTGATGATTTTTAGTAAATGAAAATGCACATAGTTGCTGGGAAACTTTTCAATTATATGCATGTACCACACAGTGGCAATTTTCCATATGGCAGATCTAGGAATTGCACATTTCTTTCTGCCTGGGAATCAAAATAATTCAAGAAAAGAGCATTGATAATATCAATATCCATCATTTGAACAGTTAACTTTATGGTTTGCAGTAGATAGTTCTGATTTTTTTTATTCATTCAGTAATTTGAATGGATAAATATTTGTTTATTATCAGAAGAGTCAGGTACAACTAAAAGAAATAAAAAATTTCATTCTAGTTCAATGAAAGATTCAAACAAGGTGTGGATGGATATTCACAGGACAGCTACCAAACTAGCCTATAGGAATAATGGAGGGTTTGTTAAGTATACACACCCAAACTACCTAATAAAGAATGAGAAGACATCTGAACTGGGAAAAGTTTTTCCATTTTACAAATTTCACATCTTAGAACAGAGGATGAATATAGAACATAGATTTTGGTCAAGGATATAAAGCAAGATATGAAACTGATTAAAATCAGTTCAACTATTCTAATCAGTTAAACATACTTAAAAAGCTGCTTATATGGTGAGATATTAATTTCTATAATGCTGAATTTTAGAATATAAATTACAGCAGGATTTTTACTTTTACTTATATTATACTACAGAGAGTAAAAATTAGATTCTATAATTGGATCACATACTGTGGGAGTTTCCATTGGATTAGAAAAATTGTACATGTAGCAGGGTATCAAAGAGATGAGGATTGTAAGTCAGACTGTGACATTAAAAATTGAAAAATGAAGTATGTCTACTTTCTCCAACAGAAATATAACTAAGAGAAGCAAATAGTTATAATTGTAACCGTCTCATTAATTTTCTCTATGTATTTGTGTTTTATTGTTAAGAAACTATAGACATAATAATTTTTTGAACTATACGATATTGAAGTGATAATAATTTGTATTTAAAGAAAACTTTGCTTACAGAGGTACACAAGTAAACTATATTATATTAGTTAAGAGTAATAAATAAATAAACATTTTAAAAAAGAGTAAAACATGAAGCTGGATGTTGTGATGCACGGCTGTAATCCCAGCTGCCAGGGAGGTTAAGGCAGGAAGATTTGCAATTTGAGGCCACCTTTAACAACTTAGCCAGACACTGTCTCAAAATAAAAATTAAAAAGGGCTGGGGATGTAAATCACTGGAAGAGTGTCCCTTCTTTAAATTTCAAGTACCGAAAAAAAAAATTATTTAAAAGACGGAAAGCAAAGAAATTAAAAAAAAAGAAACAAAGAAAGAAAAGAAAAAGAAAAACAAATATTGGGTCTGAGCATGTAGCTCAGTGGTAGAGCTTTTGGCTAGCATGTCATGTGTGAGACAATGGGTTCAAGCATCAGCACCACCTAAAAATAAATAAATAAAATAAAGGTACTGTGTCCATTTACAACTAAAAACAAACAAAAAGAAAACAAAGATTAAAATGACCTTATTTACAGTCTTGATATTAACCTATGTTTAATGATAGAAGGTTGTTTTTTTTAATTGAGAAATGTATAAGTAAAAAACTAAAATTGACATCTGTTATACTAAATGAGTCAGAGAGATGAATTCCTATACTCCCAAGATTGGAGAAAATGCCTCTTCTCAAAGATGAAACCCATGAGTTGTTAAAGGCAACTCCTTGCAGGTACACTGAATGCTGATGCTTTCCTAGCAGATACAGGAAGAGACAAATGGGCAATCCTTCTCCTCTATTTTTACATATCTCCTTAGTTTCCAATCATCTTTTCTGAGCATACTCTATTCACATGTGCACTGGCATTGTTTCCTTCCGTCATTCTGTGTATGTGTGACTTCCTGTTCTACCTCATTTAGTAAGTTCAGACAATAATTAATTATTATAATTGTAACCCTCTAATTACTCTTCCCTTTTTTTATTTGGATGTGAGTCCTCAGTACTTGAATTTGTTAAACATTTAATTGAATAAGATCACTTATTTTTGTTGCAGAGAAGAGTCATCAATGGAACATGTGTTAAAAAACTTATAGCACCTACTTACCGAGAAATAACTTTTATAAGAACTTGTCTTGTGCTATTTTATTATATGACACTAAGTTTTCTTTAAACAGGGAAAGAATATTAGATTATTATGGCTTTAGTTTCTCAGTAACACCTGTTTTCCGGTGTGAAACATTTGTGCCACAAATCTTTAAGAATAATTTTATGTTAATACTGACCTTTTCTTTCCTTGAGGAAAGCCTATTAAAAATTCACAACCTGCTGTGTTACTTGTAAATTCACAAGCAGATAAAGGACATGGCAAGATACATGACAACTAATGAAAATAGAACAACTGGTACCGCACTGCACATTTAAAAGTTATCTTCCTATGCCTTAACTTTATTCAGATATGTTTAATTATAGCATCATTATGTTTGTTTATATTGAGTAGTTGTAATGTTTAAAACTAAGCAATCCATTTATATTAAAGAATTATTGAAATATAAATGATTAATAAATGCCCGGTAATTTGAAATGTGGCATATTTCTGATACTTTTTATAACATTTCTAATAAAGCAGTCATTTGAGATATTTACATAAAATAAAGCTTATAAATTAAAAGGAATTCTGGATTACCCAGCTTAGGAACTAGAGAGTCAATTGTTTATTGCATGGAAGTTAAATTAAGAGTAAACTCCAGGATGGGTTCATGTTGGAGGATCCTTGTTTCACAGTGTTTAGTCTGCTATAATCAGCACCACAGACACATAGCTGCTATACAACAGGAATTTACATTCACAGTTCTGGAGGCTGGAAAGTCCAAGAACAATGTGTCAGCAGATTCAGGGTCTGCTGACACCTCTTCAGTACCTTCTGGCTGAGCTCTCCATGGCAGAAGGAACCAGGGGTCTGCCTGAGGCTTCTTTTACAAGGGCACCGATCTTATTCCTGAAGGCTTTTCCACCTGCACATCCTAACCACCACCCAGAGGCCCATCTAATACCATCACCTTGGAGGTTAGGGATTCAAAATGTGAATTTAGGGTGAAACAAATATTCAGACCATAGCAAATCTTTTACCTCTTGATAGCAGTTCATTTTTTTCCTGTTCATTCATAAAATAAGGAAATACCACTAAAACAATAAAAGGATCTATCTTCAGAGTACATAGAAGTTTAACATGTTACTGAAAGAATCCATAAAGGCTTTTACCTCATTTTTCCACTTTTGGCTATAAAAAAATATTGAAAAAATTTAAAAGTGAAAATAAATACCAAGCCAGTCATGGTGGCACATGCCAGGGGTTTAGGAGGCTGTGGCAGGAGGATCACAGGTTCAAAGCCGGCTTAATCAGTTTAGAGATGCTGTAAGCAATCTGGTTAAACCCTGTATCAAAAATAAAAGGGGATGAGGATGTGGCTCAGTGATTAAGTGCCTTTGGGTTCAATTCTTGGTAGGAAAGAAAAGAAAGAAAAGAAAAGAAAAGAAAAGAAAAGAAAAGGAAAGGAAAGGAAAGGAAAGGAAAGGAAAGAAGAGGGGGTGGGTGGGTGGGGGGAGGAAGGGAGGGAGAGGGAAAAGGAAAGGAAAAGAAAAGAAAAAAAAATACTAGTACTTCCTGTAAAAGTCAGATGACTAGTTCTGAGAAACTTCTTATATTGTTTATATTGTGAAATTCTTTCTTATTCAGAATATTAAGACCATTTTAGATATTGGTAATTGTTAGTATTTGACTCCAGTCCAAAATTTGAGAAATAATTGTATAGATAAGTAGAATCACATTTGTATTGTTTATAGTACTCTGAAAGAAGAATTTTGATAAAAGAATCAAGAGAACTATAACATACATTCTCTGAATTTAACAATTTCTGTTCATTTTTATGTTCATTGTTGTAAAAATATCAGATATTGTTGAATAGTTTCTGAAGTACAATGAGCATTTTATGATTGATTTTCTTTCAAATAGCTTAGATATTTTATTGTTGTTGAAAAGAAATCTAGAATGTAGCAGATATCCTTTGCGAGTCTGGGGGTATCAACATTAACATACTGCTCTTACTGGTCCACTGAATTATATCTTATGAAAAGTAAGGCATTGACTCAAATAACAAAATTCAATAAAATATACCAGTAAAGGTAGTCTAGCATCAGAAATCAGCTGAAAGCACATTAATGCCAGCAAACAAACTCTGTTCAGAAATAAATAAATAGTTAATTTTGGGGGGGAGATGGGGAAGTAAAATATGGACAGGGTGGTTGGCCTTGCGATTATGAGCCCCTGACTGGTGACCCTAATCTGGATGGTCAAGGAAGTTTGGGAGTTCTTTCTGAAGCCATTAAGAATTCCTCAAGACTCTTCAAGAAATCAGTTTTCATATCAGTGAGTGCTGTACAACTCTAGAAGTTACCATCTTTTAGAAAATCAGTTAACTAGCCAGGGATGATGGTGCATGCCTGTAATCCCAGCAACTTGGGAGGATGAGGAAGGAGTTATCACAAGTTCAAAGTCAGCCTTAGCAACTTAGGGAGGCTCTAAGCAACTTAGCAAGACCTTGTCTCAAAATAAAAAAAAAAAATTAAAAGGGCTGGGATGTGGCTCAGTGTTTAAATATACCTGAGGTAAATCCCCAGTACCAAAGAAAAGAAAAGAAAGTTTAGTAAACTTACATCTTGAAGCATATCAATTAGGGTTTTTTTTTCTAGTACAGAAAAACAGTGAGACAACATCAAAAGCATTGATTTTTTTTCATAGACATACTTTTATAGGCATTATCTACTTCAGAGGCCCACAATTAAAAAAGGAAAAAAAAATATTTTACATGGCAAGAACATCAGTGTCATGTATAACATACAGTAGACATATTATTTCTAACTTGTAAGATTATCCTTTATAAATAGAGTTACAAAGGAAATATTTTAGAGAAAGTTTATATTATTTAAGAAGTTAGTGTCTTCCTTCTTATAGTTTTAAAAATGAGCAAATTATGCAAACTATTCCTTTGTGGTCCGAAAATACAGGTGAACATTGATACCTTACTTTCTCACAGTTTAGACAAGTCTTAACAATTGTGGATTTACAATACATATGTAAACTATGTATATATTTGAATATATATGACTTTTTTGTTGGGGGGGTGGTACTGGGGAATTAACCCAGAGTCATTTTACAACTGAGCTGCAAGCCCAGCCTTTTTTTTTTTTTTTTGAGACAGAGCTCACTAAGTTATCCAAGGCCATGTTAAGTTGCTGAGGCTTTCCTCAAACCTGCAATCCTCCTGTCTCAGCCTCCCAAGACACTGGGATTACAGATGTGTGTCACCATGCCTGACTTCATTTTTTATTAATTATGTGAAAAAAGATTAAAGAATAATTAGTAAAGGAAGATCATGTCAATTATATGAACTGTGAAAGCAACTGAGAATTTTTCTGTCCACCTCTTCACCAAAAAAATGTGTGATAACAGACGCTATGAAAGGAAAGTGAGGGCTAGGAATAAATACCAATGGAAGGAGTTTACTTAAATATTTCTTGAACTGAAATGTACTACACCAAATTGAAGATAATGGTGAAAATTCTGCACGTGGTATTTTATGATTTCAAGAGAATTGAAGACTTGGCTACAAAGGGTGATTTGAAGGGGTTGCTAAGCCCATAGAGGTCCTTTGTCTAGGGAGGAGAACTAGAAAGAGGATTTTGAATGTTTATATTCATATTTTTAAAATAATTATTGAAATGAGGATTGTTTTAAGATGCAATAAATGTTATTGTATAAAAAAACTTAATTATACGTATGTGGTATGTATGTGTGAAAAATACAAAAACAATACTGAATGCAGTATCTGATAGATGCACAGATCCTCTGAAATATAGGGCATTAGGTTAAAAAGGAAAAACTTATTCTAGGTTAACTTTCTGTGTTTTCCTTATCAAAAGAATAGAGAGATCAAGATATGAGGCTGTCATCAATAAAGCAGGCTGCTTCTCTCTGGCTGAGACATGTGCACCTTTATCAGATAGAAAGACAAGTTCCCCAGAACTACTAGATGTCATGTGTCCATAACTTCTCCATTTATCCATTGTGCAAAATTCTTACTCAGCCTTCAAGGTCATAACTGTGATCCTATATAAATTGATTTAAAAATTATGTCTCTTTCCTTCTGCCTGAATTATAATTTTAGTATACATATGTATAAATTCTCCATATTTTATTCATAACTATGTATATAAATTATGTGTATACATATATGTATATAAATACGTGCAAAAACTTTCAAAACACATGTGACAATTTTGAAATATTATTTCTGTAAGTCATCCTGAAAGAAAACATGTATTTATTTTTAGGACAGGAACCAAGCCTTCTATTCTTTTGGACTCTTAATTATAAATACTGTATAGAGTACTCCATTACCTATTACTAGAAGGAAATGAATATTGCAGTCAAATGCCACACATATGTTTTTTTCTTTCTCTTTTTTTTTTTCAAACTATAAGGGCCCATTTTGTGTAGGGTTTTTTGGTTTGTTTGCTTTTTTGTACTGTGGCTTGAACTCCAAGGTGCTTTACCCTTGAGCTACATCATCAGTCCTTTTATATTTTATTTGGAAGCAGCGTCTCACTAGGTTGCTTAGGATCTTGCTAAATGTCTGAGGCTGGCCTTGACTTTTCTCCTGCCTCCGCCTTCCATGCCACTGGGATTAGAGGTATGCACAACTACACCTAGCCCATTTTGTACTATTTCTTAAAAATCCTCAATATTTTGGATGAGTGGAAAAGTTAAAGTTAGATGATGAAAAGTGGGGGTCAACAACTGCTTTACGATGAAAGTGGATCTGTACAATAAGAAAATCTTATTCTTCATATTGAAGAATATTGAGGTTATAAGTTAGACAGGAGCTCAAATCAACTATGAATATGAATCAATGGAAATATGATAGATACATGGATTACCAAGGAACATATTTATTTTTTGTAGGAATAAGAATGTAAATATAGGGCTGGGAATATAGCTCAGTTGATAGAGTGCTTGCCTCGAATGCATAAGGCCCTTGGTTCAATCGATCCCCAGAACCACCACCAAAAAAAAAAAGAATGCAAATCTAGCCAGGTGTAGTGGTTCACAACTGTAGTAATCCCAGTAGCTTGCGAGGCTGAGGCAGAAAGATTCAGAGTTCGAAGCCAGCCTCAGCAAAAACAAGGTGCAAAGCAACTGAGACAAACCCTATCTCTAAACAAAATACAAAAATAGGGCTCTGGATGTTGATCAGTGATTGATTGCCCCTGAGTTCAATCCTCAGTGCCACTCCCCAACCCAAAAGGATACAAATTTAAATTTTCTCTGAAACTGTCAGGGTATCATACACATCTCTGATTTATCTTAGGAACAGCATTACTCAGATTAGTAATAGCAGGCTCACTTTCCCACTGGTGACATGTGCAATAGCCAGATAGATTAAGAAACAATCCTATTGCTATGGTCCCATCACTGTATATACAACCAGAACTGGAACCTGAGGGGGAAAAGTGTGCAGAGGTAACTAGCGATCAGCACCAGCTTTCTATACTGGAAAACTGGCCATTCTTGCTATAGGTTTGAAGTGAAGACCTGTGGTTGACCAAAGAAGAGGGCATTTCTGGGAATTAGAGACCCAGAGCTCACATAGCATCAAAGGGCAAACACTGTTGAAGCAAGGGACTTCAAGCACATTATCATTCTTCAGCAAAAGACTTAAGGTGTGTTGAATTATGAGTCTGGAGGGAGGCTTAAGGATAAGGCTGAAAGCTTCAGAAAGCAGAACACAACTGTCCATATTGCTAGAGACTAATGGCTATTAGGTTCAAAACAAAACAACATATAAAAGTAGGAAATAGGTGAGAGTGGAGAGTTCTCCAAGGAATGGTAAATTGAACTGACGATTTATATGTTTTTCTCTAAAGGCATTCAATCTCAGTGCTTCTTAAAGTTTAAAAATACAGACCTGGTCCCTTGGCAAATGTGCACTGCCAGGAAAAGAAAGCAGGAGATACATTCTTCATGCAAAGCTGACATGGCAAAACAGACAGCCGATCTACTTTTGGAGAATTTGTCAATCATTGATGACAATGAGAGAGAGAGAGAGAGAAATTGGTTCATGCAATTGTGGGGACAGGCAATTCTGAGATCTGTAAGGAAGGATGGAATTTTTAAAATTCTAGTAAGACTTGATGTTGAAATCTCAAGCCAGAAACCCATAGGACAGGGTAGCAAGATGAAAACTCAAGCTGCATTTCTGTTAGAATCTTGAGAAGTCTTCTTTCAGATTCTTCTTTGATTTTAAGCCCTTTAACCAATTGGATGAGTCCTAGACACATTGTGGAGGTTAATCTATATATGTAATGTTTACTGATTAAAATTGTTAATCCTATTTAAAAATATCTTCACAACAATAGTAAGACAAATATTTGACCACACAATTGGGCACCCTATCTTTATCAAGATGGCACATAAAATTAATGATCACAGGTGATGAGCAAATAATTTGAGAAAAACCTTCCCAGTAATAGTACTAACCCTTCTCCTAAAACAAGTGCATCATTTCCATCCTCTGAACAAATCATGGCTCTCCAATTCAGTTAACTGTGATTATCAAGCTACTCATTCAAACCAAAAACCTAGGGCTGGGGACATAGACCAGTTGGTAGACCGCTTGTCTCACATGCACAAAGCCTTAGGTTCCATCCCAGCATCGTCCGCCCCCCCCCCCCAAAAAAAAAAGTCTAAGCAAAGTGAAATCCCAGGAGTCACTGAGTCTTCCCCCTTGCTCTACCCTCTTATTCCATAAGCAAAACCCTTCTGGCTTCAAGATATATCTTCAGTTGCTTCTCATAATCTGTACTGTTGCTATTTGAATCCCAGCCTCCATAGTTTGCCACTGAAGCTCTCGAAGCTGGTCACTCCACTTCTATTTTTGTCCTTCCAGGATTACTCTCTACCTCCTAGCCAAAGAGATCATCTTTCAGTGTAAAACAGTGCATGCCACTACTCTGCTCAAAATCCATCAGTGGATTCCTAGCATATTTAGAGCATTATCTAAAGTCCATAGCTTAATTTATAATTAATTATAAGTAACTTATAATTATTTATAATTAATTCATAATGATGTAGCCTCTGCCTGTCACTTTGACTTCATACTCCTTTCAACCAACTATACTCAAACTGGCCTGTTTCTTGAATATACCCTTGCTATTTTTATGAATGAGATCACCCCTTCCCTTATTTTTTTGTACACTATTCAATTTTCCTCTGTTGTGCATTTATATCTTTCTTCCCTCTCTGTTCTTCTTGATCTGTTTGACATATTCTCAATTTTAAGGGTTTCTTTATACATTCGGATTTAACAATTTATAGTATGTCATCAGAAATGACTTCTTCAAGTTTGAGATTTTTATTTTATCATTGATAATAGTTTCCTTTGTCCTAGGGAAATGTTTAATTTTAATATAGTCAAATTTATCAATCATTCATTATATGATTATTATTCTCTGTATCTCTTTAAAGAAATATTTTCCTAACTCAAAATCATATATATTGAGCCATATAATTCTCTCTTTTAATATTTTATAAGTGTTCCTTTTGACATTGGATTCACTTTTACCATCTGAATGTGTGTGTGATGTATGCCTATGATGCTATACATATCACAAAGACCTATTTGTGTTTCTAATCAGCATTCAAAAAAGATTTTTCTTAAGCCATTAATTCTTAACTGTAACTAGATCATCAATGTATTTTTGTCTGTTTTAGATCCTTCCATTTTGCTCCATTTGTCCATTGGCACTGCTTTGGCTTGAATGTGTCTCCCCTTACCACTCCAATAAGCATTTGGTGAGAGCTGAATCACCAGTGCAGCAGTCTTGGCATATGAGGACTAATGAGGGAAGGTTAGGCCATTAGAGCTCTGCCTTAATGAGAAAGTTAATGCTGTTGTTACAAGAGTGGCTTCCTTATCATGGAAATAGGTTTAAATAAAATGACAAGTTTGGTCCTCTCTCTTGCTTTCTCATCCTCTCATCTTCCACTATGAGATAATGCAGCAAAATTGTTCTTGTCCGATGCCAACTCTTTGTCACTGACCTTGACATTCTCCAGATACGTGAGAAATATTTTTTTTTTCCTTACTCAGTTTCTGGTATTTTGACAAAGCAGCACAAAACAAACTAAATTATGACAGGCATGATTATTTCATTAAAAAAACTCTCAATTTGTTGTAATAATTATTGATATCTGTTCAAATAAATAACAATTCCTATCTATTTTTTTAAAAATGTCTTGGCATTCTTGGTTTATACCATATAGATTTTTAAATTAGTATGTAACATTCTGTTATAATAGCAAAACAATTACTATAGAATAATAGAATTATTGCCTACAATTACCTCAACCACAGGCTTATCTATAACTGCCTATGTTTTTGCCTAGACAGTGAGGTAAACCAGGTTCCATCTTTTTCAAGACACATCCCCCAGAGTCTGCTGATATGATCCAAAAGGGAATTTGTGAGATTCAAACTGTGTTTATCTCTGTCACCCTGTGATAGTTCTTCACCAGTGCCCTGTGTCTTTCCAACTCCAGTATGTTATACCCTTATTTTTTTTTTCATTTCGATGTGATAAATACTGAGTATATGTACACTTATTCTCTTGGGCAGCAATTGTTTTTCTTGAATGGACAACTTCTTTATCTTCATTTTCACATTACAGTAAAAAAAATAAGCTATAGTTACCAGGTACATAGGGGCATGCCTGTACTCCCAGTGGCTCAGGAGGCTGAGATGGAAAGATAGCAAGTTCAAAGCCAGCCTCAACAAAAGCAAGGCACTAAGCAACTGAGTGAGAACCTGTCTCAAAACAAAATACAAAATAGGGCTGGGGATGTGGATCAGTGGTTGAGTGCCCCTGAGATCAATCCCCTGTACCAAAAAAAAAAAAAAAAAAAAAGTTATACTCATTCTGACTTCTGATCTTTTGTATAAAACTCATGGGTTTATTTCCTTCTAAAAGTTTGAAGAAATTTTTGTTTATCCAGATTTCCTAAAGTTTATAGTAGTAAAACTGCAACACACTCACCAAGTCCTTTCAGTCAGCAGCCTCATACCATTCAGTTCTGGGACATTCTAATAAAATTTTTTATTAGTGCCCCTCTCCTCCATTTTAACATTCAACATTTTTGGACATCCTATTTATTCAGACATCAATCCTCATCATTTTTCCTTTAATTCCATTATCCCTTAGCTTCTATTTTTTTCTTTGTCTTCATGTTTTATTCCCTTGTCTGTGTTTCTTACATTTCTCTCCAAGTCATATATTGAGAATTTTATTTCCAAAGGCATATTCTTCATCTATGATACTTCACTTTTAATTACATATATGTAATGCACAGTATTTTCCATAGGGGTATCCAACAATCTTTCCACCTTATATCCTCTTTTAATAACTTATCACTCCCTAATCAAGAGAAAGAATTTTATATCCTTTCTATGGTTTCCACATCAAGAACACAATTCCTCTCCCCCTGAATCTCTTGTGATGAACAGGATATACCTAAGAGGATGCTTCAAGACTTCTCATGCTGGTGAGAAAAGATGGAGAACCTTTTGCCTTGTGAACTGGATTTCTTGCACTATTGCACTGAGCAGTTATTATGTGATCTTTTGAGTTGCTCTGATGTCAGCATGCTATGAGGAGCACCAACTAGCTCTTACTGAATCCATATAAGGACAGGGAGCAAAAGCAAGAATGAAGGGGAGAAAAAGAAAAAGAGATAGATACCCAGTTATCTGTCAGATACTCTAGCTGTTAGGCCACTCATGGAGTGCAACTTCATGAAAAACTCAGGTTGAATCCTCCAGTCAAGTTCTTACTGTTGTCCTGAATCATAGGCATCATGATAGCTACTTAAATTATTATTGTTGTGCTAAATCATTAAATTTAGTGGGGTTAGTCAACAAATATATATAGTACTTACATTGAATATTTTCATACATGTGGAATTGACCTTTTTAAATTTTTTGCATATTCTCTAATTCCTTCAAATTATTTTTCTCCCCATTTGTTTCCTTTCTTTGATTTTTTGGAATGGTTTTTCTTTAAAAATTTTGGTTGATAGTTTCACTAAGGTAAACAAAGCAATGTTCAAAATTTTATCTTATAAAATTTTAGAAATTATTCCAATTTATTCTTTTCTTTCTTCTCATTTTTGCGTACTGAGTATTTTACTTCTTTTTTAAAGTATTACACCTTTTTTAAACGTTCTATTGTTGTTTATTTTTTAAAGATTAGGTTCAACAGTAGGTAGACACACTTAATATATCACCTCCAGGGAAACATATGATTGACTATTTTGTTTATGTCATTAGTAGATTTGGAAAGCTGGGGAGATAGAGATGCAAATTCAATCAATACAGTTGATTACTGTGGAGAAAGTAAATCCAATAAACATTCAGTTCAAATTAAAGGTGAAAATAATGCCACTTCAACCTCAGCATTCTTCTGTAGTACTCTCATCACAGTGCACTTCTGCTGAAGTGATGGGGGTAGCTAGCACCTATGGTGGCCCTGTATTAATTCCCAATAAATTCTTCATAATTTTTTGTCTGGTATCATATGTTCCTTGTGCTTCTAATGTATACTTATTTTATTCTTTTGTAAATAAGAAAGAAAGAGTAATTAGGCAACCGTGTTAAAACATACCCTTTGAGAAAAAATAGTGCAATTGTTCTAAGTTAAATTGAATTGTAGTCTATAATTGCTCAAAAATAATTGTGATTTGATTTACAGTAATAAATAATATATAACTGTATGTTCATTTTTATGTTTCACTGTTGAAACTCCAAAATCAATAAAATATAGTTATTTTACATATTAGTCCCACAAGGCCTTTTTATAAGAATTAATTAAATCAACATTATAGTCTAAGTTCCATCCTTGCTGAAAAATTCATTACATGTCCTTTTACCACTAATGATCAGACAAAATTTTTGATTGAACTAACCATTATATGTAATTACTTGGAAGTTTTTGTAAAAAATTTAGTGACTAGAAAATTACAAGAATTAATACAATTTAATTAAATATTTAATATAACTATTAAAAATTAGCCCATGTCTTTATTCCTGCCATTATGTAATAAAGAAAAATTAATTGAGCATAATTTATTTATAACACTGTGGTAACTCTTACATATTCACTTAGACACTAGAGTTGTTCAGAAATATTTTTTACATATACTACCAATCAATTGAAATGATTCAAACCAAATAATTAAATTATGTTCTGAAGATTATTTTCATACTCTTTATTTAAAAAATAATGAGAAAATGAATTTGGAGATATTCTTCTTTTCAAGATTTCCTAAACAATATCACTTCATCTTCCTAAATTCTATGAAAGATAGCTTTCTATTGTTATACCATATTCTGCAACTGTGATCAAAGGTAAAAAGATTATTAAAATTAATTTCTTTTTTATTTTGCATTTACTTCCAATTCTTTAGACTCTTTTTCATTTACATCTGACATTACTATAAAATTTTCTTGTTGAAATTTTCTGGGTTTTATTTCCATTACTTATAATTTCCTTTTTTCCAGTTAAGAAAGTTGTATTGTTTTTCTTTATTTTCATGCTCTTAATTTAAATAATCATCGTTCTTTCCTACTTATTACATTTTCCTATGTTTTTAGTAAAACAGAACCAATTGCTAGCTGAAAAAACGAGTTCAATGCATTTCCATATAATTTCATGTATAATTTGATTGGCGATTCTCAGCCCCTTGCACATAAAAGTAAAGACAACACACCATTAAAATTCCATAGCTTAATTTCATTTTTCAGCTCAATTGTTTGCTTGTATCCTTTACATAGTCAAGGGAACAAAAATGATATGAATTCCTAGTGCTTATTTCTAGTCATTGAAAAAAAGGCCTGAGGTTACCAATAAGTATCTCTGTCTAATATGAGAACAAATAACTCCTTTAGCATCTGTGACAATCAATGCTGTTCCAATGAAATCCTCCCTGATGAATTTAACAATTATTTAAAAATTGGTATAGTCACTTAACAAAATAAGATGAATGGAATGGATTAAAGATGCAAGTAATGGTGCATATATATCAGTTCTCTCAAGCAAGAACTAAATTTAATTGTATTTAACCCCTTTGAGTTATCATCCCAACAATTTTATATTCTGCATAAAACTTTTAACAGCCCCCAGAATTCAAGTTTTTTGAAATGAGAGAAAAAGGAAAAACGTAAAATTTTTTTTTGTGTGTGTGTTATAAATTTATGTGACATTAAGTAAAATAGGAATAGGAAAAAGAGAAAAAGGTGAACTCTATTTTTAAATTGAGTGTAACAGAGTAAATACAGTGTGCACCAAAGATCATTTAAATGCTGAAAACTTGTAGAACTCTAAGTAGTGTTAAAATTTATTTATATTTCTGGTCAAACTTTCTGTAATTAAGGGCATTTAATGCAATCACTATATTTTTCATTTCAGGATGTTTGTCTATAAAATTTTAATAGTCCATTATTACAAACTTCAGTCAAGATTCTCAATTTTCTAGGATATTCATAAACTTAAATATTCTCAATCTCTCATTTAGGATAAGAAGCAATCCCACTAATAACAAGGATTTATAAGAAATTAAAGAAATAGTATCTATTAGGATAAAAATTATTAAAGATAATTATTACATTAGTTACTATAATCAGTTATTTTAGAAAACAAGATTTATTTAGATGACCATACTTTTTTTACCACACTCTGTTTAACTGTCAAAGGACATATGTATATACTTGAAAGGCAAAAATTTCATTACCCATCTCATGCAAATAAAAAATGTCAGAGTTAAGAAAAGGAGATGTATGACTAAAAATCAAAGATAGAAAGAAACACAGTAGGACAGGTAAATACACACACACACATATGTATATATAATAAAGAATAACATCTCTCCAGATTTTTACAACGTATATAAGTCTTAATAACTGAAACATAAGCTAGGTAAGAATCAGTACATTTCACATTGTGAAGTCTTACTGTCTGTTTCACATTGACTGCCACCATGAATTCTGGCATCTAAAATCAAAACTTTAATGTGGGTTGGGGTTGTGGCTCAGTAGTAGAGCGTTTGCCTCCCATGTGTGAAGCATTGGGTTTAATTCTCAGCAACACATATAAATAAATGAATAAAATAAAGTTTAACAACAACTAAAAAACAACAATAAAAAAAAACTTTAATGTGCTTCATAACCCAGATTATTTTCACAAGAGTCTTATCCAATTTCATTCAGCATACTACTTTTAAAATTTGTATATATTCAGTGACTTTAAAAATCTTATTCTTAAACTCAAACATTTTCCTTGGGTAATGTGATGGTGGTGGGTGGATGTGTAGTTTGAATTATTTATTTTAATGTATCTCTTTAGTAGTATATAATTCTTATCAAACTATGCACTATATTTTGTGTATTTTAAATTAGCACACAGAGATAAATATGCTGTTCAAAAATAGGTACCATAGGAATTAATAGGATGCTAACATTTTACTCTTCTAGCAAATGAATCATCCCACCTTTCGTTTTTAGACAACATGCCACAGCCAATTTTAGCCATGTTGAAATTTTAGCATATGTTAAAATTTAATACTTATTTCTGACATTAAATCTGTGCAAGCAATATATATCTAGACACATGTAGAAACATTCTAAATTAATTATCTTTGTTTTTATAAAATAAAAATGTAGTTACAATATGTGTACGTTGAACTTAGATCAATATTCATAACAACACTTTGTTCAGACAGTATATTATTGCACTCATTCACATGGAAGGACCCATTTCATCTTGAGAAATCTTTATTTGAAAAGAAAATTCAAAAGTTTTCTGACCACTTGAAAATATATCATGGGCAGGAAAGAGAAAAATAGGCTAATCCAATACAGTGAAGTTTTGGTTAAAATATTATTATCCAAAGTAGCCAGGCTCAGCCCATGCCTATGATCACATGGATTGGGGAGGCTGAAGAAGGAGATTTCCTAGGTTGAAGCTAGCCTGTGTAACTTAGTGAGACCCTGTCTCAAATAAAACAAAAAGAGCAGAGCACATAGCTCAGTAGTAAAGTACCCCCTGGTTCAATCACTAGTACCACCCTTACACCCCCCAAAATAAATGAATAATTACCCAAAACATGCATTTTTGCAAGGCAATAAAAAGGTGGTATTAGTAACTGATGACTGTGTTATAAAAAAAACAAGTGCTTTCAAAATTGATACTTTAAAATCTAAGTTTAGTTATCATAAGAAAGAAATGTTACAGTCTAGTTAATGGTAAATGAGCATTTTCATTTGAAAATGTTTAAATGATTAAAATGCGCCCCCCCAAAAAAATCAGTTTATTTCACAGACCAGATTCCTACTGGCTATGTATTTCTACTGGCTAGAAAACAAATTAAATGGGTGGTCATACTTTCTGTACTTCAATGTGTTACTCTTTAATATTTGCTACTTTTATATCACTGCTTTTGAGTAACATCAGTTTTCAGTATTTAATCTCTAAATCTGAGAATATCTCAATATTTTTGTCTTGCCTTTAACTTCAAAAACTTTAGGTAACATGTCTTTAGCTTTCTTGATTAAATAAAAATGAACTAATGATATTTTGTTCAGAAATATTTCCAGTTCCTTGCATGTGTGTATGTTTTTCAATATTCTACCCATTTCCTTCAGTTTGCATATTTCTGGCATATTAAAGATGCTGGCAGGAAAAATATGCTTGGGAAGAAAATCAACCACCAACATAGTACATGCCCAACATATAATTATCACTAATGCTGCCGCTTCCAATTCTGACTGTTTTTAGATTCTTCTTTTCATTTATATAATTAAAATTGCATTTAATTAAATATGCTGTTTGATAATAATTATTGTATTTTCTCATGTAAGTTTTAATAAGGCTGCACATTTGGGTAGGGCTTGATAAATTCTAAAGAGTTTGCATATTGATCACCTGATTTTGATTTCTGGAATTATGATTTGCATGAATGGATACCATTATTTCATTTATAAACATGGAAACTGAGACTCTGAAAGATTAGGTCATGTTTTCAATGAATTCCATGCTGGAGTTAAAACTCCAGGTTTTTTTTTTCCCTATAAATGTCTGTCTGTACATTTTTTGAGTAAAACAATTTCAGTCTGAGAAATTGTTGCCGATGGATTTTTGTACTCAATCAGAACCCTGCCCACAAAACAAAACAAAATAATGCAGTAACTCTGTGATGCTTTGCATATAAGTATTAATATGCTCTTACACTATAGAGGCATATATAATCCAGGTTTCTAAATTATGTAGTTTTTGATTTGATTCCTAGCTTGTTGTTTATTAACTAAATGGCTAGATAGGATAACTGACTTTCCTAAGTTAGTTTCCTCCTGTGGAATGACAATATCTATCTTGCAATAGTGTTGAGAAGATTTAAACACAGCACTTAAATAATAACTGGCACAGATGAAGGGAACAGAATGTGGTCCGTGGTGTTATTTTAATTATGTTATAAAATATCACATATTTTATTTTTAAGTATAATGCTCAAATATCAATGTGTATTATACATAGAAAAAATGTGAATGGTACAGCATGTGTATGAGGTTTGAAAGCAGTAATATCTAGGAGATTAAAAGAAATTTCATATTCTGTATTAATTACTGCAGAAACATGCTTGGTATGAATTTTAAATTATTTCGTAATCAAGATAAATTAAAAAATTAAAAACAATCCTATGAGGATATGACTATACACATTTCTAACTGTGTTACGGTTAAACTACTCTGGACTTAATTCAAAGGACATTTTCCTTGTGATTAGCTCAAAATGAGCCATCATTTGTGACCCATTTGCATTCATCCATTCCCTTATCACTCTCTGTAGTAACTCTACAAGTCTCCTCCAAACTTCAGAAGTACTCAATTTCCCACAGTTAGGTGAACATTAAAGACTGTGCCTATGCTCTTAAAGAAAATGTCCCTGTAGTGTATAAGAACAGATGCCATAAAATGACTAAAAATTACCACATTTTAAGATTAAATGTATATTATTTGGAATCATGAGAATTAAAATAAACATAAAAAGACAGCATAAAGCAATAGTAAAATCAGATCATTTCCAAGATATTCTGAAAAAAGCTAAAGCTTGGATAGAAACCACAATATTATAAAGGAGCCATGAGACAATGATCCTAGTAATTAATTAGAGATAGCAATTCATAATGTTAGATAAGGCCATCCCCTATTTCTATTCCAATGTGGATCATGCAAAAAACTAAAATTATAAGGCAAAAAACAAATGGTCCTGGTCTAACATATCAGAATCTTTCTAAGTGGAGCCAATAATATATATATTCACACACACATTAGCACCAATACTGATCCAATGTTATAAGAAGAGGAAATGGGAAACAGAAACCCAGAAGAGATCATGTGAGGACATGACAAAAACTAGCTACCTGTATGCCAACGAGAGATCACAGAAGAAACCAATCCTTCTGACAGACATCTTGATCTCAGACTTGTGGCCATCAGAACTGGGAGAAATAAAGTTCTGTTCTTTAAGCCTCCCCATCTGTTGTATTTTTTTATGGCAGCCCTAGATAACTCACACAATGAGAACACGTTTCTCTATAAAATGCTCTGACCCAGAAAAGATGCTACATGCAAATCCAACCTTCGGGAATTTTTGATGGCTTTGTCTATCTCAAGTCATCTCATCTCAGTTACTGAAAAAAATACATTCATAATATGCATCTATAGTTTTATCCAATCCCAACTCTTCCATAATACCAATCATAATGCACTCTTAAACACATTTTCCTTTGCTAGCAAAATCATCAAGATCTGGTGCCATTCTCTGTCATTTCAACTTTAATATTTCCAGGACCATATGCTACAAACAATATCCTGGGGCTCCGGTGTAGACAGAAAACTTAAAAATCAATGCTTTCCTCAAAATTTCTTCACAAAGTGATATTTTGGCATTCTTTTTTAATTTTTTTTTAGTTGTTGATAGACTTTTATTTATTTATATGCAGTGCTGAGAGTCGAATTCAGTGCCTCATGCCAGACAAAAGAGCTACCGCTGAGCTACAGGCCTAGCCCCAGCCCTTTTTGGTATTCATATAATTCTGATCAATCTAAAGTCAAAGTTTCACTACTGTAGGTCTCTGAAGACACCATGAAGCTTAGAAGTTTTACAGATGATCAGAAGGTGATGCATGAGCAATCACCTTCTGATCATCTGTAAAACTTCTAATAATCATTTGAAAATCAGAAGAAGCTTTACCTCTTCCATGAAGTATTTTGAAAAACATTTTCACCCCTAATGTTGACTGGCTAGCAATGCTGTAATTATTTATAAAAGTGTCTGTCTCCTTTATTAGACTATAATGTTCTGATACCAGGATTTGTACTCATATTTGAACTGCAAATTTGCCCTTGCAGAGCCCCCAGTATATGATATTTATAAATGTATACTGAATAAAGGAATGCCACCAGTAAATCCATGTGTTATAAATCAGTTATTACTATGGGTCACTCCTGGAACTGTAACTAAATAATCAGTGCTCCCCAACAATTTGAATGAATCTCACAGACAATACATTTGCACATATGAATATGTAACAATGGGGCTGGGGTAGAACACTTGCAAGTGTGAGGTGCTAGGTTTGATCCTCAGCACCACATATAAATAAATAAATTAAATAAAGGTATTGTGTCCATCTACAACTAATTTTTTAAAATGTAACAATGAATTTTAATGTTGTATAAAACCATAATATACCAATAAAAATTAAAAAAAAACTAAAAGAAACTAGGATATTTATATATATATATATATATATATATATATATATATATATATATACATATATAATAGTTGATAAAAAGAAGAGCAAGATTAATGAAAACTTAGAAAAAGAGAAAAAAACAAGAAAATACAATACATAGAAGTTAAAAAAATATGCTTACCAAACTATATTCACAAATTTTATATAACCATGATAAATGCAAATTATCACTCCATAATTTGAAAACACTGCTCTTTAGATACTGATTTACAAAATTTAAATAGAGATACATTATCATTCAGTCTGATGGTAATTATCTTTTATATAGCTTATATTTTTCATTCTTTATTTTTGTCATCTATGTTAATATCATTTTAGAAGAGGACCACCATTTGACCCAGTTATCCCACTCCTTGGTATATACCCAATGGATTTGAAATTAGTATACAATAGTGAAACAGCCACATCAAGTTTTATAACAGCACAATTCACAATTGCTAAGCTATGGAACTATCATAGGTGTCCTTCAAATGATGAATGGATAAATAAATTATGTTATATATAAAAAATGAAATATTACTCATCCATTAAAAAAAGAATGACTTTGTGATATTTGCCAGTAAATGGATAGATCTGGAAACTGTCATGCTAATGAAATAAGCCAGTCTCAAAAAACTAAAGGCTGAATGTTCTCTCTGATATGTGGATGCTAAACCCAACAAGATCAGGGAGGGGAAGAATACAAGTATAGGGGATTAGACAAAGGGGAAGGAAGGGAAAGGAAAAGGATAGGAATAAGAAAGATGATACAATGTATCTGATATAACTTTCTTATGTACATATATAAATATACCACAGTGAAACTCCATGTTATGTACAACTATAAGAATGAGATCCTAATTAGAATAAGTTACACTCCATGTGTACATATTAAAATACATTCTATGTGTGTATCTAAAAAAGAACAAATAAAAAAAAATGGCAGAAGTAATGATGTTTTTAATTTAATCTTATCCAAATGCTCCATTTGATTCATGACCAAACCAGAAACCCAAGAAATTAAATGATTTTCCCATTTCCATACATATAATTGGTGGCAGAGAATGGCATGCAAGAGTGTCATTACATAACTCACAAAAAAAAGTATCTGCAAGGCTGTTAAATTTGTATATTTATAAGCAATTTTAAAACATGAGTTTGCATTTATTCTATAAAGATTTCTGTAGTTAAATCATATATAATTTAGGAAGACAAAGGGGGTTTCCTCCACACTCAAAATCAAAGCCAAAAGACAAACTCATCTATCTCACCATTTCCTTTAACACAGTACCCCAAATACTCACACTTTCAATGAGTACATACAAATATATTAGCAAGCGTACTAACTGAAAAGGAAAAAAAAGAAAGAAAATCTTTTGAAAGATATTTGAAAGTCAAAATAATAGGGTGTTGGAATGAAGTAAGAACACATTTTATCCTAAACGATTTGACTCTCAAATAACCTGCCCATTTAGTTGGTATGTTTGTTTAGGATATTTGAGTCTGGAACTGTTTGTCAGTATTCCTTAATGAAGATTTAGACAATCATAGTAATTACAGATGAGCTGAACTTCAAGATCTGCCTCGATTTAGTTCTCATGTTTCCTTATATTTAAATATGGGGTAGGCATTTTGGTGGGATTATCACAAAAGTGGTGCTATGTTCTTTTTTCACCTTGATAATGAGCACTAAATATCATTTTCTGTTTTTACATATTATATTCATTTTGTTCAACATAAATCTTCTCCACTGGAAAGTTTGGTGTCTTCCCCTTGTAATTAATACATATTTTCATAGGAAACAACAATGTAAGCATTGTACTTCTTATTTTTTTATTCCATCAATGAATCAATAATTTATATCTTCATGAATTGTTTCTTATCTTCTTCAATGGGTTATGATTCATGACTAATATTATTTATTTTGATGTTCAAACACTATATATAGAGTTGCTTTTGAGTACAAGTTGCCTTCATTCTTTGACAACCTATTTGCTTTCTGATAAAAGATGAATGAGATTTGTATAAACCCTGATCTTCTTGTGGACTCATCCTCAAAAGTCAAGCTACTAGGGACACTCTCATTAAATAGAACTAAGGTTTATTTTTGTGTACATATACCATACATGGGTATTATATATATGTGTGTATATATATGTACATATGTTAAAATGAATTCATTCTAGTGCTTCTAATTGTTGTTCAATAACACAGTTTTATTCATTTCCTTACTTATATCTTCCTTCTGTGACAGAAAGAATATTTGCTGAAATGATCCTTACTTAGTGTATTTACTTTTTGATTAGTCCTCCTTTCTGTAACAAATCTCCCCTCTGCCACCATCATATCTCAGGTGACCGCATCTACCTCCCTGCTTCAGTACCTCATACTAAGCTCCCCGTGCATGAATTCCCTCCTCATTCTGCTTACTCTTACTCTCACACTGCCACTGCACTGTGCATATGACCATCTTCTTCCACATCTTACTGTGCCTATAGCAATCCGACTCTCTAAACTATAACTTCATCCATCTCTGAGATGCCACATCTGACTGCCATCTCTAAAAATGACTACTTACTCAGATTTGGTTCTGAAAACTTATTCTATAGAATGGAGGTTCTTTGAGCCCTGAAAATGTCTAGCTTAATTTGCCCTTAATATACTTAAAAATGTAACACTCAGGAAAGAAAGGAGAAGAGGAAAGAAGGGATTGTGGAATTATTCAGACAACATGATTACCTATGTAGAAAAAAAAATGTATGCATAAAATTTTAAAGATTATAGATAATTGAATCAAGGTCACATTATGCAAGGTCAAACAAAAAATAATTATATATTCCCATGAACTAGTATCATATACTTGAAAATTGTCTCTAAACTATAGAACCTTTTACTATAGCACTAATAACACAAAATACTTCGGTAAACTGTATTGAGATACATATAAGATCCTTACACTAAAATCTAAAAAATATTGTTAAATGAAATCCTAAATAGATGGAAACATATAATCTGTTCAGTGATTTGAAAACTCGATGTTAAGATATGGTGTGGACTTAACTTGTATTCACCCCGCAAAAGTTTATGTTGACACCCTAGCTGCACTTGGAGATGGGCCCTCTGAGGAAATGATGAAGGTCAAATGAGACCATAAGAGTGGGACCCTGACCCTAAGGATTTATGTCATTATAAGCAGAGACACTTTTCTTTTTCTCTCTTTCTTTAACTTCCATACCCTTTTATCCATTCACTCACAAGAAAGAAAAGACACGTTAAGTACTTGTTTGCAAGTCAGGAAGACAGCCTTCACCAGAAACCAACCTTGCATACCTATGTCTAAGACTTCTAGCCTTCAGAACAATGAGAAAATAAATTTCTGTGTTTTTTTTTTAAACAACTTAATCCATGACAGTTTCATTTTAGGAGTCCAAGCACGGTACCTGAATATACTAGTTCTCTCCAACCTCACTTACAAATAAAACCTCAATAAAATAAAAATAATATCCCTGAATGTTTTTTATATATATCTAAAATTTATATGAAATTGCGAAGAACATAGAATTAAAAAAAAAACTTAGGGGAAAATTACATTTGGTGTACTTACTGGATTTTAAAACTTAGTTTGAAGCTATAGTAATCAGGGTAATGTGATATTGGCATAACAATCTATAAATAAATCAATGAACCAGAATTTATCACTCATAATTAGACCCCAGTGTACATGGTCAATGGATTTGTGACTGATGCATGACAACATCTCATTATGAACAGAAAAGATTTTTTTTTCACAAATTATGCTAGAACAGCTGACTATATAGAAAAATATTCATATATTATACACAAAAATATTCAAATATTTATTTGGGATATGTAAAACTGTAAATTTGCTTAGAAGCAAATATAGGTAATTAAAGATTTGTAAGATAACCCCCCAAAATACAAAAATGCACCAATCATAAAAAGTACAAAAATAATACACTGGACTTCATTAAAATGTAAACCTTTTCCTCGAACATAAAGAAAATGATTATGCCAGTGAAAGGTTAAAGAAAAAGCCACTAATAATAACTTTACATCTGACACAGAATAAGCAAATTCCTCTGACTTGATGATAAATTTCCTGCAACATAGCACAATATTTGCCCTGACCTTAGAAATACATTGTATAAAATAATGTATACAATTGGTCATTAAGCCATTTTCTTGGACCATATTTGGTATTTTGAACATATTTAGTTATAAGGGAAATGAAAATTAAACAACATTGAAATATCAATACACACCTCTTGGATCAACTCAATTTGAAATCCAAAAAAACACCAGTGAATTCTCTGCTTCCTGATGGCCATGTCCTGAGCTACTTTCCTCTAGCATGCCCTTCCACCATGATATTCTGCCTCATCTCAGGCCAAGAGTAAGTTAGTTGTCTAGAGATTGAGACCTCTGAAGCTGAGATTTCAGCAATAGTATCTTCCTATGTCCCGTCTCTTCTTTTGGATCAAGGCAAGAGCACATGGTCAGGAAAGGAAATCATGCTGCAGACATAACTTCATTCCTGAGTTCATTGTTGCAACTGTTCAGTGTCCACATTATGAAATCATCTAAGTGTCCATCAGTGGATGAGCAGATGAAGCAAATGTACATATGCACAATGGATTATTATTTAGACATAAAAAGATAAAATACTGTCATTTGTGATAACGTGGGTGAAAATAGAAAATTTCAAGTTTAGTGAAAGAAGTCAGGGACAGGAAGACTAAATGCACATTAGCCCACTCACGTGGAAGATTTTCAAAAAGCAGATCTCATAGAAAAAGAGAGTATAAACATGGATGTGTAACCAATGTGAATCTGCAATCTGTATACGTGGTAAAAATGGGAGTTAATAGCCCACTTGAATCAAATGTATGAAATATGATATGTCAAGAGCATTGTAATGTTTTGGACAACCAATAAAAAAAGAAAAAGAAAAAGAGAGTAGAATAGTAGTTACTAGAGGTTGAGGAAGGCTGGAGGCAGGTGAGAAAGGGAAGAGTTTGATCAAGAGATACAAAGTTACAATTGCAGAAATAATTTCTGATACTCTATTGCAGAGTACAGTGGCTGTACTTAACAATAAGAGGTTATGTATTTCAATACAAGTAGGAGAGAGGATTTCAAATGTTTTCTCACAAATAAATGATAAATGTACAAGCTGACAGATATGCTGAAGCCCCTGATTTGATCAATATATAATGGATACATGTTCAGATGCTCTATATTGAAACCCATAAGTTTGTACAATTATTATATGTCAATTAAAAATTAAAAGCATTTAAAAATTTTAAAAGTCAGTGAAATTCATTGCATTAAGCCATAGGCATTCTCATACATTAATAAAGATCATGTAAAATTTTATATTCATCTATTTCAGAAAATTAGAATTTTCTCATTAAGATAATTATATACCTTGTCCAAGATGAAAAATTTGATTTCTAGTAATTTGGGGAAAAAGGAAAATATATAGACACAAAAGGACATAAAATGCACATCAATGGAGTTGGGATAATACAGTATAGCTGCTCTCCACAATAAATAGAAATAACCACTGACAAATGTAATAGATATCCTCAAAATATGATGCTGAGAAGAAGAAACCATATAAGAAATAGTAGGTGCTTCATAAGTCCTTTGATAGAAAATGATAAAGAAATTATATTAATTTTTTGACTTTTTAATTTTGATTTGATAAAATTTTACTGTATACACTGGTAATGTATATGCAAATTTGGAATAACTATAACTTTTAATTTTTTTTCTAATTAGCTATACATGATAGTGGAGTGCATTTTTTGACACCTTGTTCACTTATGGAGCATAACTTCTCATTCCTCTAGCTGTACATGGAAGAAGTCACACCAGTAGTGTAAACATACATGTATGTAGGGTAATAATGTCTGCCTCATTCAACCATCCTTCCCATCCCTAACACTCCACCCTTTCCCTCACTCCCCTCTGCATAATCCAAAGTTTTTTAATTTTTCCTACCACTCCCCCCCCCACCAACTATGGATCAGTATCCACTCATCAGAGAAAACATTTCACCTTTGGTGTTTGGGGATTGGCTTATTTCACATAACATTACATTCTCTAGCTCTATACATTTATTTGCAAATGCCATAATTTTATTCTTCTTTAAGGCTGAGTACTTCATTGTACTTTTCTTTATCCATTTACCTGTTGAAGGACATCTAGGTTGGTTCCACAGTTTAGCTATTGTGAATTGGGCTACTATAAACATTGATGTGGCTATGTCACTGTATTGTACTGATTTAAAGTCCTTTGGGTATAAAGGAATGATTGGGATAGCTGGGTCAAATGGTGGTTCCCTCCTTCCCAGTTTTCTGAGGAATCTCCATACTGCTTTCCAGAGTTGTTGCACCAATTTGCAGTACCACCAGCAATGTATGAATGTACCTTTTTCCCTGACATCCTCACCAACTCTTATTATTGCTTGTATACTTGATAATTGTCATTCTGATTGTAGTGAGATGAAATTTTAGAGTAGTTTTGATTTGCACTTCTCTAATCACTAGAGATAATAAACATTTTTTTCATGTGTTTGTTGATAAATTGTATGTCTTCTTATTTGAAGTGTCTGTTCATTTCCTTAGCCCATTTATTGATTGTTTTTTTTTTTTTTGGTGTTAAATTTTTGAGTTATTTATATATCCTGGAGATTAGTGATCTCTCTGATGTTCTTGTGGTAAAAATTTGCTCCCATTCTGTAGGCTTTCTCTTCACGTTATTGATTGTTTCCTTTGCTGAGAAGTAACTTTCTGAATCAATCCCATTTATTGATTCTTAATTTTACTTCTTGTGCATTAGGAGTATTGTTAAGGAAGTCAGGTCATAAGCCAAAATAGTGCAGATTTGGGCTTACTTCTTCTTCTATTAGGCACAGAGTCTTTGTTCTAGTGCCTACGTCTTTGATCCACTCTGAAATGATTTTTGTGCAGGGTGAGAGATAGAGGTTTAATTTCATTTTTCTATATTCAGATTTCCAGTTTTACCAGCACCATTTGTTGAATAGGCTCTTTTCTAGAATGTATGTTTTCGGCACCTTTGTCCAGTATCAGATAACTATATTTATGTGTTTGTCTCTGCATCTTCTATTTTGTACCACTGGTCTACAGATCTATTTTGGTGCCAATACCATGTCATTTTTGTTACCATACTACTATACTATGTAGTATAATTTAAGGTCTGGTATTGTAATGCTTCCTGCTTCACTCTTTTTGCTAAGAATTACTTTGGATATTCTGGGTCTCTTATTTTTCCAAATCAATTTCATGATTGCTTTTTCTAGTTCTATGAAGAATGTCATTGGGATTTTAATAAGAATTGCATTAAACTGTACCCTTGATGAAAACAGATACAAAAATTCTCAATAAAATTCTGGCTAATTGCACACAAAAACATATTAAAAGATAATGAACCATGATCAAGTGGGGTTTATCCCAGAGATGCAAGATTGATTCAACATATGGAAATCAATAAACATAATTCATCACATCAGTAAACTTAAAGATAACAATCATATGATCATTTCAATAGATGCAGAAAAAGATTTTGACAAACTACACCATGACTTCATGTTCAAAACACTAGAAAATCTAAAGATAGTACAAATGTACCTCTTCATTATAGAAGCTTTTTATGCTAAACTCAAGGCCAACAACTTTCTAAATGGAGAAAAATTGAAAGCATTCCCTGTAAAAACTGGAACAAGTCAGGGATGCCCTCTTTCACCACTTGTATTCAACATATCCCTTGAAACTCTAGCCAGAGCAATCAGACAGATGAAAGAAATTAAAAGGATACAAAAAGGAAAAGAAGAACTCAAACTAGCGCTATTTGCCGACAACAATATTCTATATTTAGAAGATCCAAAAAAATTCCACCAGAAAACTTCTAGAATAAATGAATTCATCAAAGTAGCACGATATAAAATCAACACCCATATATCAAATTCATTTCTATACATAAGTTATGAAGCCACTGCAAGAGAAATTAGGAAAACTACTCCATTGACAACAGCCTCAAAAAAAAAAAAATAAAATAAAATAGTTGGGAATCAATCTAACAAAAGAGGTGAAAGACCTCTACAATTCTAACTACAGAACACTAAAGAAAGAAATTGAAGAAGATCTTAGAAAATGGAAAGATTTCCCATTCTCTTGGATAGACAGAATTAATAATGTGAAAATGAACATACTGCCAAAACTGTTTTATAGATTTAATGCAATTCCTATTAGAATATTGATTTATGTCAAGAGAAATCAGAGAAATTTTCATGGAGATAGGAAACGTGCAGGGAAATTACCATGTAATTCAAATTCAAATGTTCTATATCTTCATATGATAACAACAGTACATGCATTTTTCAAAACTTATATGCAGCTATACTCAAAATCACTGTATTTTGCTACATAAAACCAAACTTCTCATGAGGATTATAAGTAAAGTTTAAATAAGCCAACAAGTCATAGCCCTGTCCTGTTATTGTGTGTGAACTTTTTCTTTCTTTCCTTTTGTTAGTAGTGTTCATATATAATTAAATAATGTATTTTATTGCAATGTTTATTAGTTTATATCCTTATATTTCTTTCTGTGTTGTGTTGCAGAAATGGTGTATATGTTAACATTCTTATATAGATTGATAATATATAATCTATTAATTTATCACAAAAGGTGTCAAAGTATACATAGGTATATAATGTATTTTTTGTGGTGTCTCAATTTTATGGGGTGGTCTCAATTTGTGGTGTCTCAATTTTAATCTCACCCAAAAACCTTTCAAAGTTAAATTGTTTTCCCATAATCAGTTCAAGAGCAGCAGGGCAGTCAGTTGAACAAAACCTCATGATCTACACTCCAGAAAAATATCTAGGAGATATTGCCATAACTAAATTTTTACTTTTATATTTTAAGACAAGCAGCTTTGAAACTGTTTCAAGGTAAGATTGTTACAAAGATAAAAAAAACAATATATAACAGAACTCAGAGGGCAATTATTAATATAGTGCTATATTGCCTCCAAAAAGAAATGTTGGGCATAATGAACATGTTCTTAAATCACATTATTTTAAAAAGATCAGAATGATGAAATTTTAACTAAGGAGTCAATTAAAAACTGATCTAAGGACTTCAACACATGTTTCTCCAAAGAGGACATTCCAAGACAAATAAATACATGAAAAAATAGAAAGCATCACTAGTCATTAGAAAAATGCAAATTTAACCACAAAGAGGTCTTGCTTCATGCCCAGTTAGGATGGTGGTTTTCAACAGTGGAGAAAAACAAAAACAAAACTAGTGTTGGTGAGGATGTAGTGAAACTGAACCCCATGTACACTGCTGCTGGGAATGAAGAATAGTACAAACACTGTCCTAAAGAGCATGATTGTTCTGCAGGAAATTCTATGTGGAACGGACTTATAACCTAGCACTTCCAGGTGTGTATACAGAGACATGAAAGCAGGGACTTCAACAGTTATTTGTATTCCAATGTTCAGAGCAGCATATTTCAGATTTGCCAAAGGGAAGAAATCATCCAAATGTTCATCTTCAGAGGAATGAATAAACCAAATATAGTGTACATGCAAAATTGATATTATTCAATCTTTAAAAAGAATAGAATTCTGAGACCTGATACAAGGTGAAAAATCCATGAGAGAAATACAGTAAGTAAAACAGTAGAGACACAATAAGACAAATAGTGTATCATTCCTTTACATAAAAGAACAAATATTATATCATTCCTTTATCCTTCATATAGAGGTAACCAGAAGAGCCAAATTAATAGACTAAAAATAGCACACTGATTGCAAGAAGATGGTCAGGGCAATATTTGGAATCATGGTTTAATGGAAAAAACTTCCACTGAGAAGGGTGAAAATGTTATGGAGATGGACTTTGATATTTGTACAAGTCTGTGGATCTAATTGATCTCACTGAATTGCACACTTAAAAATAGTTAAAATGGTGGAACTTTATATTTTACAACAAAAAAATAAAAGAATTGTAGGAATTTTATCAGTGTACTAATTTCAATAAACTTCAAATGTGATGGCTTTTACCTGTATAATAAAATACATACTATATATGTATTCCTCATTAGGATATATCAAAAATAACTTTTGTCAAAAAAATAGGTTGCCCGCAAAATCATTAATGTAATTATACAATAATTTGTGCAAAATTGTTATTTAAAATTGTTTCATTCTTTTTCATTCAAATAATTTATGTTTCTCAAAATTTTAGAAGGCTTTATGTGCTTATATCAAACATATACATATTTTTCTTTAAATTTTTATTATTTATTAGGAGATCCATTGTCATCACTGTGCATATTTAAATGAACAAATGAATGTTTTATGTAAGATTTATTTTTGTCTGAAATTGTTACAGTTTCCTTTCCCATCTGGGAATATTCTCTTAGCAATATTAATTTTTAGAAGCTTTTACATAAAATTTTAGCACTAATGAACTATTTCTATTAATTGAAAACTATTACCCAATGTATGCATTGGGAATTTATGCAGAGTTGATAGTTCCACTTTTGCCTTGAAGGATTGAATTTTGCTCTGGCTGTGTGAAATCACTTTAAAGTATTCTGTTGGTTTCAGAAAACAGGTCACCATCTCAGATGGCACCTACATTCAGAGTCCGACAGATGTGGCAGTGTGAAGGACTGCCTTCAATTCCATCTCTCTTTGCCTGATTCTGTTCTTTACCTCTCCCTTCCATAGGTGTCTATAGCAAGACACTTCTTAATGGATATTCCAAAAGGCTTCATTGTAAGATGCAACATGTATACAACGTAATTGTTGTTTGATTACTGCAAAGAATGTATACTAGTAAAATGTTCTCTACCTTTCTGTCTAGTCAGATGTCATTTTTAAAAAGTCTCTGTAGAATACATAAAAAATGCTTATGATAATTTATTGTTTCCTACTTTTAACCTACTTTGCTCAACCTCATTTACATTTTTGCACTTAGTAATAAGGTCTTTTGTGAATGATTTGAAATTATTTTTTCCTTTTTTTCAAAGGAATTTACATGATGGCTAGACTGATGATCATATGTAGTGTGAATGTTTTATTGCCTCTGAATTTCAAATCCTATTGGCTTTCTATTTTAATAAGACTTGTCTCTGATGTCTTAAGATTTAATTCAAATGAAGAAGAAAAACGGTGTGCATTAACTCATCACTTTGCTTGAAGGTTTCACATTACTTAAAATGGAGTTTTGTATCAGTAAAAATGTAGTTGAAGAGATTTAGGCCAAACAATTCTCTTTCACATTATTATGGAATTCATCATAATTGGCATATTTGCAGTTAGTTGTGAACTGTATACACATGAAGTAAATATATTAATAATTGATAGGTTGCAGTGAATTCTAACCATTAGATTCACAATGAGTCCTGAATATTGTAAAGATGAAGGGAAATAATTTTTAAGAATTTTGGCAGAAAAACAGGATATAAATAATAGGAACAGCTTCAATTAAGCCAAGTAGAGACTGATTAATACTAAAAGCCACAGGGGTCAGGAGTAAGAAAATGCCTCAGAGAAAGGAATAATTGATGAGTCATATGACAGGAAAATAAATTAGTTTATATCAGAAGCCAAGAAAGCATTACCCATCTTGAGTCAAGGTCAGTGTAAGAACAATGAATGAATTCAGAAGACATTCCAATGTGGCCTCAAGACCTGTACTAAAGATACTGGTTAGACCAGAGCAGCAATAAGGCAGGAAGTATATATAGAAGGTTTACTGAGTATTTTTAATATGCCAGGAAAAATGTACCATAGGCCCCAAAGTAGATTCAATTCTAACATTAGTTCTATAAAATCAATTAAAGATGATATTATATGGTGCTGGGCTACAAGTCTTTGACAAATAACTTTCTGGAGACAGAAGGCCTGTAGTGTCCTCCAATTTCTGTGATATAAAAGTACCCTATGGCATCAGCTAACATAAAAACATTATGAAAAATTAACAAAGTACTCTCATGAGCTGACTCAAGCAGAGCATTGCTATGTATATTTCACAAGTGATCATTCTTATGAATCATAAAGCCATAAAAGGTGAACTCAATTTTATTTAAAACATTACATTATTCAAAAATCCATATTTTTATACAATCATAGTCTTCATGACATAACCAGAAGATGCCCCTGAAAAAAACTTGTCTACATGGCTATGGTAAAATCAATATTATATTGAAATTCACACTGGACATGAAATCACAGATGGAACTTAAAAGGATTTGAGAAACTGAAAGACCAGTTATGTGTAATGAAGTCAACCATTCTCTAGGTGTCCTATATGGTACCTTTGAAACATTCCTTATTAGTTCCTGTATGAAGAATGTCCAAAGTTTCTCCACAAACTACAAATGAAACCATCATTCCTTGTTCTCTAACAAAATAAAATCAGGACACCAAAAAGATTTCTGCATGCCTATGTTTGTTGTAGCACTATTCACAATATGTTAGATGTGAAATAAACCTAAGTGCCTTTCAAGAGATAAAGGGGTATAAAAAATGTGATATATGTGCAATGGAATATGATGCATGCAGAAAGAATAAGGAATAAGTTTATTTCCAAGTATTTTTATTTTTATTTTGAGCCTATTGTGAATGGGGTAGTTTTTCCGAATTTCTCTTTCAGTGGATTAATTACTAATGTATACAAATGCATTTGATTTATGGGTATTGATTTTATATCCTGCTACTTTGATGAGTTCATTAATTAATTCAAGAAATTTTCTGGTGGAGTTTTTGGATCCTCTAAGTATAGAATCATGTCATCAGCAAATAATGATAGTTTGAGTTCATCTTTTCCTATATATCCCTTTAATTTGTTTTGTCTGTCTAATTATTCTGGCTAGAGTTTCAAGAATTGTGTTGAATAGAAGTGGTGGAAGAGGACATCCCTGTCTTGCTCCAGTTTTTAGAGGGAAGGTTTCCAATTTTTCACCATTTAGAATGATATTGGCCTTGGGTTTAGCATAGACAGTTTTTATAATATTGAGGTATGTTCCTACTATTTCTAGTTTTTTGAGTGTTTTAAACATGAATGGATGCTGTATTTTGTCAAATGATTTATCTGCATCAATTGATGTAATCATATGATTCTTAAAAAGTAGACCCAAATCTTCATCATGTCAATTAGGTCCTGACTTCCTTAACAAGACTCCTATAGCACAAGAAATAAAATCAAGAATTAATGAATGGGACAGGCTCAGACTAAAAAGCTTCTTCTCAGCCAAAGAAACAATCAATGAGGTAAAAAGAGAGCCTATATTTTGGGAGCAATTTTTTTTCTCACACACATCAGATAGAGCATTAATCTCCAGGATATATAAAGAACGGAAAAATAAGAATAGTAGTATGGTGATTAGAAAACATGCAATGGAACTATCATTTGACTCATCTATCTCACTCCGTGGTCTATACCCAAAGGACTTAAAGTTAGCATACTATAGTAATGCAGCCACAAAAATGTTCATAGCAGCTCAATTCACAATAGATAAACTGTGGAAGCAACCTAGATGCCCTTCACTAGGTACATAGATAAAGAAACGATGGTATATATACACAATGGAATATTACTCAGCAATAAAATCACATCATTTGCAGGTAAATGGATTGAGTTGGAGAATATCATGCTAAGTGAAGCAAGCCAATAACACACACACACACACACACACACACACAGGAAAAAAAAAAAAAAAGGCCGAAATGGGGTAAAGGGAGGCATGGGAAAAATGAAGCAACTTTGATTGGGTAAAGGGGAACGAGGGTGGGGAAGGGGCAGGGGGCAGGAAAGATGGTGGAATGAAACGGACATCATTAACCTATGTACATGTAAGACTGCACATAGGGTGTGGTGCTATATCATGTACAATCAGAGAAATAAAAAGTTGTGCTACAACTGTGTACAATGAATTAAAAACCATTTTGCTGTTATATATTCCTAGTTAAAATAAATTTTAAAGATATTTTTAATATGGATTTTCAACTGCACATATTGGTTCCCAAACTCTCACATTGCTTAAGGATTGAGTAAAATTGGTATTAAAGGGCAAGAAAAAAATCAGCACCATCTTATTTAGAAGAAAATGAATAGTGATGTGAACTGATGGCAGAAGCGTAGGGGATCAGTTTGGGCACAAGAATTTTAGGATAAAATGAATCAAAGAGAAGACTTTATTTGCAGGAAGTTATACACGTATGAGACTGAGAGATGAGACTCATTCTACATATTGAACAGCCTTAGAAACACCAATTTTAATGAGTATAAAGAAATAACAGCCAATGTATACAAGTTTCATGTCTGACATCATATTCACATATAAAGAGAAAATTCCTGCATTCTTGCATGTTTCACACAATACCTACCTGTATATACTATTACCTATATAAGACTTATTTGAATCAATAATGAGGGGGAAAAACAGCTAAGATACTGTAAAATTTACTAGAAGAAGAAAAAGAATGGGCAGAAGAACACAATAGAAAGGCATAAAAATCAATAAGAAAATAAATAAATAACACCAGAAAATTATGAAGAAAATTGGTTTCTTTGAAAAAAGACTATAAAGAATTGATGCGAAATAATTGATGCAAAAATTGGTAGAAGATATTTTACTAAAAAAGACAACAAAGAGAGCTCAGGAAAAAAATGTGAAGAGTTAAACAGTTACAAAAATATAAATACCTCAGAACAAATTTTAAAAATACAGAAATTGCTCTGAATACAGTTGATAAAAGAACATTTAAGATCAAAAATATTTGTGAAACATTTAGAAAGATAGACAATTTTTATTCCTTGCATGTATGATTATGTAAATGAACCCAATATTATGTATAACTATAATGAAATAATAAAAACATCGAAAACAAAATAATGTAGAAACAAAAGAATGAAGAGTGTTAGCTCCAAGAAGTGAATCAGAAAAATGAAGGAAAAAACTTAGAAAAGGGAAACAAATAAATAATTTGACTTCATAAAAATAGTCCAGTGTGTTTAACAAGATATGCAAATGATTAAAATACAACATATAGTGAAAATATGTGTGTAGCTCCTATCAAATTCTTAGAGACAGTCTACCACTTTCAGATATGAGCAAAGAAGTTATTTTGGAAAATAATTATGGTAAAAATTCTGGAAACAATATAAAACAATAGATCCATAAAAATAAAAAAGAAGAAATATGAATGAAAACAAATATATAAAAAAGTTCAATATGTCTAGAAATTAGAGAAATGGAAAACTACACTGATATTTTATCTTACTCCTACCAGAATGGCAAGAATACAAATAACACATGTTGGCAAGGATGGGGGCAAACAGTACATTCATACATTGTGATGGGACTGCAAATTTTTTCTACCCCTCGGAAAAGCAATATGGAGATTCCTCAAAAAAACTAGGAATGGAACCATCATTTGACCCATTTATCCCACTCTTCAGCATCTATCCCAAAGGACTTAAAATCAGCATACTACTGTGACAGCCACATTAATGTTTATAGCAGTACAATTCACAATAGCTAAGCTATGGAACCAATCTTTATGCCCATCAACAGAAGAATAGATAAAGATATTGTGGTATATATACACAATGGAATATTATTAGCCATAAAGAAGAATGAGATTATGGCATTTTCCAGTAAATAACTTGAATGGGAAACTCTCATGTTATGTGAAATAAGCCAATCCCTAAAAACTAAAGGTCAAATATTTTTGTATATATGTGGAAGCTAAACCACAATAAAGGTAGGGAGGAGAAGAGAGTTTCAGTTGACTAGACAAAGGAGAATGAAAGGAATGGAGGGGGAATAGGAAAGACAATAGAATAGATCTAACATAATTTGGCTATTACACCAACCCACAAGAAGGGGGGGGTCCTAATTAGAATTAGATATTTTCTATGGTTGTATAATTTTGGCAAAATGGATCATACTGCATGTATAACTGAAAAGAATTAATAAAAAAGGAGGTTGATAAAATGTTCAATTATTAAACAGTTAAAAACAGATAATTAACCTATATAAATGAAATAAAGACAGAAAAATAAAGGAAAGATGATGCATAAGTAACCACATGTAAAGTAACAATATTGCTTCTATGAAGCTTTGGCCACAGTCTGGCTCTCACCAATAGCTCTAGCACATTTAAATGTGTAAGTTAAATAGAGAACCTTAAGGCTAAAGCTTAAAAGCAGTAGAAAAAAATAAAATTTTTTAAAAAAGGCAAGTGGTAAAGTGGTGTTCAATATGAGAAGCAGACCATCCTCTAATTTTTCAAAAACAAGACTCCAATAATACTAAAAGAGAGAAATATCTGTCATTCTCAAATTTTATATCCCCCCAAAATCAACATTTTCACATGAAGTCCAAGATCTCTTCAAATTCAATATTATCATCAATAGCAAATATATTAAAGAAAATTCTAATTTCCTAACAAAGACAAGTGATTTCCTACTGAATATGAGATGTAAGAAGCAAACGTGATGAGAATAAAAAAATGTGTGATTCTAAACAGATGAGGAACACACAAGACAATGAAAATGCAATTTAGGTGAGAGATGAATAGCAATAATGTGATCTGTGTCACATTAACAGTAGCATCCATGTAACACTAAAGCTGGATTAAAGTTGGATATTGATAAACAAATGTTGTGAAATGTTTTTTGTAAGTTAAACCATAAATAGTCAATATAAACTAAACTTCTTCTAGCTGAAATAATTTAGTGAGTGGGTAGCATAGAAAACTAAGTGAAAAAATCTTCAATTTAAAAGAGAATTTGTTTTTTAACCTCTTTGTTTGAGTTAGGTAATTTTTATTGCTTTACCTTCACCTTCCTTATTCTTTATTTCTGCAATATCTAACATACCCATAATTATATCTTCTGTATCTTCCATTATATACATTTTACTTTACAACTAAAAAGATTGAATTATGTACCTTTTGTATATTCAATGGCCCCAATTATTATTTTATTAGAAGGAATACATGTATTGTAAGTATTTTCATATCCTTGCTAATTATACCTTGTTTAATTTCTGGGTCAATTACAATTGATTGGACTATCTGTTTATTAGTGTTCACTTTCCTGCTTCTTTGCACAACTTATAATTTTATTATTCATTACACAGAAGAATTCATTTTGGGATTTTGTGTATTTTTAATAGACTTTATTCTGAAACTGTGTTTCGAGTATTATTTTTTTAAGATTTTTGTTTTTTTCTAAATGAAGAATTGAGGTAATTCTTAGGTTAATTGTTTTCTACTTGAGTCAAGGTATTTGTTTTTAATCAGTAACACATAGTTCCTTTATTTTTATTTTTTGCCTATCTGGTTGATAAGAATGTTGCTATTCTCAGTTCCCTGTGAACAGGGGACAGTGTTTTCTTCTAATGTCTGTATGTGGTTCTGCTCCTAGCCTCAGGTAGTTTTCACACATGATGAATAATTGAGGGGTGTGCTATTAATATTTATGGAGTTCTCTCACTCTATAGCTTTCTCATCTCTGGTACTCTGTCCTGAGTTATTGAGGCATGTGATCATGGGCCAATGCAGTTTTCATGGAATCTCAAAACTTGGTCATTAGCATTAGGGTCAGCCCAGGTTCTTCTATTTCACTTGTATCTCAAGGCAGTGAGCTGAGAAAAATAGAGTTTTTATTCTAATTTGCTTCCTATCTCTTAGGAAACACTGCTTTTATTGCCCAAAGGGAAGATATGTAAAATTTTCAAGTTTTACTTGATGCATATTGTGATAAAATGTTTTTAAAACTTTGATTTTCATTTATAAAAGATAGCTGAAGAGTTTAAAGCTTTGACAAATAAATACACCTGAAAGTAGTAGAACTATTAAGGTCATTTTGATTGGTTTAATCTAGCACCAATATTTTTGAGGGCTTCACACTATCATACAGAAAGAAGATTTTCGATAAAGTAATTTCCAAATAAGGCACTAAAACAGGTTCATTCTTTTTTCTGTTTTTGTGAAAATGGAGATAAGAAATAGTAAATACTTCAGGCTGTAGGACCACTTTTAACCTTTACATCATGTTCTTTTCCTTTATTTCTTTGTTAAACTGAGCTTTAAAAAATGCAAAAAATCATTAGGCATGGTGGTACACATCTGTAATCCAAGCTGCTTGACTGGCTGAAACAGGAGGATCACAAGTTCAAAGCCAGCCTCAGCAATGGGGAGGCACTCAGCAACTCAGTGAAATCCTGTCTCTAATAAAATACAAAATTGTGCTGGGGATGTGGCTTCCTGGTTGAGGGCCCCTGAGTTCAATCCCAGGCAACAACAACAACAACAAAAAATCATTCTTAGATCACAGGCCTTCTGTATCTAGTCACTACCCACAGCATACCAAATCCTGCACACACACACACACACACCAAAAAATTACTAGCATTGTTACAACCAAGTTCAGTTACTTTAACAGACAATAGAATGAAGCAGTCTGGCTGGGCAAAAAATAACCGGGAGGTCACAAGCCACTTGTACATTCAAACCGGAACCACTTTGTTGCCAGAACCCAAGGGGAACTCTCTAGAACTTCCCCGAAACTCCATGAGAACCAATGGGAACTCAACGGGAACTCCGCAAGAACTCAAAAGTAGCGGACACCGGAGGCAGCAGGAGCCGCCCCACTGCTGGACAGCAGAGGTCCACATACACAACTGAATACACAGCTTGCCCCAATCCAGCATCATCCAGTTACAGCAATCAGTTACCATCCCAATAATTATACACAGCTTAACTTAATCACCATCACCCCAATGACTTGCTGGCATCACCTCCCAACCACTCCTTCTGGCAAAATGCCAGGCGCCATCGGACTTGACTGTGGCTCTCAACAATAGAAAAAGAGAAAAGAAAAAAGCAGCCAAAGCAGATGACACAAACAGGGAAAAAAGAACAAGATGATAGGCTTAAGTCCAAACTAACCCATAGATTAAATGAAAAATAGCTCATGTGTATGAGTTAGGGATTAATTATGAGTTAGTATACTAATTATTACAAAAGAGCTTCTCCTCAAGTGAATTTTTCATAGTCATTCAAACTTTTCTGAGACCCTTTCTGGGCAAGGAAGTCGACTTTGCCCTCCAAATGTCTCCTGAATCTTCATCTACAATTTTAGTCTATTGCCTTCAATATTTTATGAGTTAAGATATTTAACCCTCAAAAGAACTTAATGATGACAGGATTCTCTTTATATTTTTAAATGTTTTTGAGATTTTGTCAAAATACAAGTTTTAAAATTTATTCTACACCCTTAACTTCTGATGCATCATAGGTGGTCAAAGAATTACTGAATAACTATAAATAAATGAATGTAAATGAACAAACCTGAACATTTATTTAATTCACTTAGTGTAAAGAATACATACTTTTAATTTTCTATCTGTTTTTTCCAGTAGTAGAGATGTTCCTTTCTAATAATATTCCCATAAAATTTTATGGTCTGTATATTTACCTTAAGATCTGTGCAAGCTTTATTTTGCAAGTCATCTTGATTATTTAACCATTATCCTATTGTTGGAAGTTTGAACATGTTTCATTTTATGTTTTTAATAACTAGAATTTATGTAAAACATTCATTTTCTTTTAGGGTTAATAACATCTATATTTTTCAATTTGGAATTATGAGATTAAAATATATAAACCTATCTAATTGTTTCACTGTGTCTGAAAATATTGATTCCTGATGATTTTAATCAAATCATAAAGCTATTTGTCATAAGTCAGTTTCTAACTCCCCAACAATAGCTTTTTACTTATTTTTTGCAACTCTAATTATTGTTTTAAGTGATTTTTCTGTGATGACTTGCCATCAGAATTTCCTCAATTGTATCATTGTTAATTGAAATTTGATCTCCTAGATTGTTATCCAGTAGTTGCAAAAGCAATTAAATGAGGCTGACTTTTCCATACTGAGTTTTCCTGATATTTATTAAATTGAAATCTCCTGATACCCTACATTATCTTTCAGTATTTAATTTATTAGGTGTTTAAATGTTTGCTTCAACTCAGAGCTATGTGCTTTCTGCATTACAACATAAGATGACTTGAATTCTGGAAAGTTTAACTTTCCTCACATCTTTCTATTTAAAATGTCTTCCTTGTGAAATGTGGTATTCCAGCACTTAGCTGGCAAATAAGCAAGATAGTTCCAGAAAGTAAGAAAGTGCTCAGGGAATAAAATGATTGGCTAGACTTCCCAATGGTCAACTTTGGATCAATTTAAGCAATAAAGTAAGTCATGGAGTTTATATTACAATCAAAAGCAAAAACAACAACAACAAAAAATGAGTAACTAAATCAATGAATAGGGTAGAAAATAAAACTCTCCTCTACAGGAAACTTTAAAATAACATTGTAAATCTACCCTTAACGGAATTGGAGAATAACCGCCAGTGCATTCATTATTTGCTATGATCAGTGACTAGGTTCTAAAAAGCACTGTAAGGAAAGTAGTGTTTCATTGGAAACTTTACCAGAAATGTAAGTTAACATCATCAGTAATAAGTAATGCTGAAGTCATGTGCCCAAGGCATGATATAATATGTCAACAATGGCACTTCACCTCTGGGTCAGCCACCAAAAAGACCAGAACCATACTGTATCCATGAGAAAAAAAATCAGAAAAAAAAAAAAATTCAGACACATGCTGCAAAATATTTCATGTGTATATCTCAAAAATATCAAAGTAAACAAAACCAAAGAAATCTATAAAGCTTACAGAGCTCAAAGAAGTCTAAGGATTCATGAGAACTAATGGCACTGTGGGCTCCTGATTGGATCCTAGAAGTGAAAAAGGTTAAGAGAAGATATGGACTCTGAGCAATGTATAGAACCGAGTTAATAAAGCATATATAGTGGGTCATTACTTATGACAAATGCACTAAGGTATTAACATGTTAACGATATGGGAAACTGAGTGTGGGTTTTTTGTATCACTATCACAAGTGTTATACTACAATAAACATTTTAAAAAATAAAATGATTCATCTCTTTGGGATTCTTTTATGAGACATAATTATACTTTTCCCAATTAAAATTTAATAGACGTTTAAAGTGCTGTTTACTACAGGGAAGAAAAATAATTTAGTTATCCTTATCATCATTAGAGAAAATAAATCAATAGTTCAAATTTCCCTACAATAAAATTGTGGTGCCATAGGGTATCTTTTCTGAATTCTGTCCAACATTCATGAAAAAAAAAATCCATTTTGTGCAAATTATTTAACAGACTAGGAAATGTGGTATTACTGCCTACCTCTTTTATGTCACAAGTAGAAAGTTCATCTCTAAATCCAACAGGAAAATTTTAGAAAATTTAGTGTACAAGGTCACATCTTACCTAAATGCTTACATGGGAACCTTAGCCTTACACGATCAGTAATAAGTAATGCTAAAGCCATGAGCCCATGGCATCATATGATATGTTGACATCAACATTTCACCTCTGTAGTCTTCCCTGTGAAAACCCAAAACCATACTCTATCTGTGTAAAAAAATATATATCAGAAAACCCCAAATTGAGAGATAAATCAAAGCATTAAAAAAATAAGAAAACAATAAGATAAAAAAGTTAAAAATATACTAAGTAAATGGATTAAAATATACAAAGAATTAACAATGTGGACTTTTCCAGAACTTCAAAGTTTAGTTCAGACAAGAAAATATAAAGTATCTCTCAAATTAATTTGGAAAAGGGAGAAATAAACAGTATTCAATGGGAACATAAGTATATTGGGACATATTTCATACTTCTTTATGAATAAAAAAGCATTAGGTATTAGAATTAAAAGTTAGTTCTTTATTCTGAAAAAGAAATTATTTAAAATAGGCTTAGGAAACTTTGGAATCAATGGTAAAATATTAAATATTTTCTCCGAAATAAAGAGAAATAAGAATTCTTCCCATCATATAGTCTATGGATTATTGTACTGCAGTTTTTAATCAATGAGGAAAGACAAAAAACAAAAAGGGTTTTCTCTTGGTTGCTCTAATACTGCTTCCCACCTTCTTCAGTACTGCTGAATATAAGGGCTTATCTTAGGCAAGATACTCAGAAGTTTGCCACATGTGTTTCTCCAACTTATCCTTCTGCATTCCCGTTTAAATGCACTACAGTGAGAATTCTGCACATATCGAATCACTGAAATTTTTGTGCCCTCCTACTAGAGAATTTATTGATTCTAGCTGATATTTGATATCTTCTTTAGGGTTTTCTTTCTATAAGGTAATGTCATCAGTGAGCAGACAAAACTTCATTCTTCCTAGTCTATTTAAATGTATTTTATTAACTTTTCTTTTTTAATGATTGTTGCTAGAACTTCCAGTACCATGTGGAATAGAATTTATGAGCATCTTGGACTTGTTCCTGATCTTAGATGAAAAACTTGCAACTTTTCTCCAGTGTGATGCTAACCATGGAATTTTCATATATGATCCTTAGTGTGTTGATATCATTCCTTCTATGCCACATTTATTGAGAGATTTTAATAATGAAATGATGTTGAATTTTGTCAAATGCTTACTATGCATCTATTTAAATGATCATATTTTTTGTTTTTTTCTTTCTATGAATATAGTGTACCTCATTTATTGATTTTCATATGTTGACCCCTCCTTTCAGCTAAAAGGTAAAACTAATTTGATCATGGTGAATTATAGTTTCTGTATTGTTCAGTTGGTTTGTGAGTATTTTGTTGAGTATTTTAGTATCTTTGTTCTTCAAAAATACTGAATTTCCTATAAATTTATTTCTTTCTATTCTTTTTTTTTGTAATATCTAAGTAGATTTCTTAGTAGGGTAATACTGGATTCATAAACTGAGTTTGGAAATATTTGTTCCATATCAATTTTTCAAATGATTTGGAAAGGACTGGCATTAGTTCTTTAGATGGGGATTTCCACTGTGAATCCATCTGATACTAGACTTTATTTGATGAGATTTTTATGGATTTAATTTTATTATTCACTACTTGTCAGTTCAGATTTTATTCTTCTTGATTCAACTTTACTATGCCATCCATTTCTATGAAATACTTCTAGTTTATCCAATTTGTCGTAGAATAAATACTCAGTGATTTTTTTGACCCTTTTGTATTTCTGTGTTAGTTGTAATTACTTCACTTTTTGTCTATGACTTATTTATTTGATTCTTCTCCCTTATTTATTCAGGCTAAAAAGTTGTCAATTTTGTTTATCATTTCAACGAGACAACTCTTGATTTTCCTGAGTTTCTATTGTTTTCTTAATTTATTTTTTTCTCTGATCTTTTTTAAAATTTTATTCCCTCTATTGATTTTTGGTCCGGTTTGTTCTTATTTTTCCAAATCATTGAGTTGTAATGATGTTATTTGAGTTTTTTCTTCTTTTTTGATGTAGGCATTTATTGCTATAAACTGCTCTCTTTGAACTATTATTGCCTTCCAAAACTTTTGATATATTGTGTGTTGATTTTCATTAATTTCAAGACATTTTATAATTTAATTTAACTTTTAATATCTTGTTGAGTCAATAGTTTGTTCAAGAACATATTGTTTCCATGTATTTGCAATTTTTCTAAAATTTCTATTTTTATTAATTTCTAGACTAATTCCATTATAGCTAGAAAAAATACTGGATATGATTACAACCATCTTTTTTTTTTTAAGAGAGAGAGAGAGAGAGAGAGAGAATTTTTTATTTTATTTTTCAGTTTTTGGTGGACACAACATCTTTATTTTTTATTTTTTATGTGGTGCTGAGGATCAAACCTAGAGCCCCGCACATGCCAGGCGAGCACGTTACCACTTGAGCCACATCCCCAGGCCGATTACAACCATCTTAACTTTGTTAAGCTTTGTTCATTATCCAACTTGATCTATCCTAGAGAATGCTTCATTTGGGCTTAGAAGAATGGGTATTCTGCTAGTATTGGACAAAATGTTTAATATGCCTATTAGGTTCATTTCATTTAAAATGTTTTTCAAGCCTCCTATTTCCCAATTGATTTTGTGCCTGAATAATTTTATTTTTCACATTTCACATTTGACATTTCATACTCTGCTTGAAAGTGATGACAATTATTTTAAATGGAATAAGGCAAAATGTTTAAACCAAACTTCAAAGTCAAATTCTTATAATGTCACTAAGACACAATAAAACTTCTGTATAGGATAATGTGTAAAGTAAATATGTAAAATGGTTAACGTAGTCTTTCGAAATGACTTAAAAGTTAAAATGAATCTCCAAGTCTTCTCTGTGTGTTTACTAATCTTAGCTGCACATTCTTTTTGAAGATTTTTAATCTTCAAAATAATTATGGAGGCTTTCAAGCTCTGTCAAGTATATCTGGAGTGCTACTCAAGATCATCTTGAATACTTCTTTTTTTACAACATTATAATGAGATTTGTGAATGCAAGCAAGCTTTCTCTATATAATTTCTGGTTAAAATATTATTTAAATGAGATATATATCAAATATATATATCATATATATATATATATATATATATATATATATATATATATATATATACATGACTTAAGAACCAATAGGTGGCTTGCTTGGAAAACATTATTGGATTCTGCAGGGTATCCTCTTAAAATGCTTTTATTGATTCCAGCTTGATTATTAGTATATTTGTATAAAAGTCACCAGAGAATCTATCACTGGTGATAAAATCTATTCACTTTGCAGTGCTATCAGGGAATAACTTTTTACATATAAGGGAAATAATGTCTCTTTTTATCCAAATGCCCACCCATTAGGAAGAAATGTATTATCACTTAATTTAAAGGAGTCTTTGTCAATTATACCACATAATGATTTTCTTCCAGAGCTTTTTTTCACTTATATTTTCTACTCATTTACCTTTTATAGACTCTATTTGTTTTATATCTGTATTTGGTACTGTTCAAATAGAAAATAAATGTATATCCCAGCAACCCCTACCTTCCATTCCTATCCTATCAATAGTCTATAATTAGTGATCATTTCATTTTTTATATAGGTTTGATTTCAGTAATTAAAAAGTATTTTTTTTTACTTTCCAAACTACCATATATTATGAAGTTTTTTAAATTGCCCATTTTAGACATGCTTCACTTTGACTTCTAACCACTCCTTTCAGAGTTGACCATGATTATGCCCATATAATTAAAATTAACAGGAAAATAGGAACACAGTCCAATATAGTGGACATCACTGATATTTCTGAACATAGTAATGATTAAAAATGAGTTTGTCTTTCATGGATCACCTTTAAGGTTTCTCGGAGGAAAAAAAAGAGTTTCTGAGAGACACTTCCTTTAGAAATCCTGAGTGACCGTTTCATTATGAGGCTTTACGCATGAACAACTCTTTCTAAAAACAAAAAGATAAATATAAAAGCAGGTTCTTTGACTGTCTAGTCTTAACATTTAATAACATTGATTCATGAAACACAAATTCCAAAACTGTGTTATTTCAATTTTAGTTTTCAGTATTGCAGAAATGAAACATGGTGATCTTTCCTACCTATTGTTTTGTTCTTGGCCATACCTGAGACAAAAAGAAAAAAAAAAAGCCTCATAATCTCCTCACACCCTTATATATTATTTGTTCTCTCTCTAAACACAGATAGTCAGTGAGCAGAGAATTTAAATTTTTTATTGCCATACTCTTAACAACAAAGTAGCACCTGGAAGGCCTTCTAGATATTTATTGGCATAATGAATAATTACTTCATTCATAGTGTTATTTGGTGCCCACAATTCTACAGCAAGGGATGACTGGCAGGTTGGTGCCAACTCCAAGCCTTAAGACAGGAGTTCAGGTCTTGGTAGAAGTAGAAGCTGGGGAAAACAAGTATGACTGGCAACTCTTAAGGAAAGATATATGATTGTAATTAAAGTAGATTCAGAAGTAAGAACTCGTGAAGAATTTAAAATTAAGATTGAAGCATTTAAGAAAAGAAAAAGAAAAAACCCTCTAGCAAACTCTAGAATGGTGTTTTTCAATCTTAGCACTACTAACATTGACAACTGTAAACTCCTTGGAGGGTCAGTTCTATGCATTGCGAATGGTTAGTAGTAGTCCTGGCCCACAGCCAGAACTAAGAATCACATGCCAAGTTGTAAAAACCTAAAATGCTTCCATACACATATAAATGTCCCAGGGGAGGCAAAATCACTCACAGTTAGAACCACTAATCTAGGGTAATTTGAGCTCATCACAGTCATTCAGAAGGTGCAGGCAAATGAGAAAGTTCTGAAAACATGAAGTGGAGAAGAACTGACAAAATACATGACTCATTCCTCTTTGATCATGGGAAAGTTTAGAGTCAGAAAATGTAAACTAAAAAAATGAAATGTCAAATGACCTGCAAGAGGTTTGTGCAAACAAAAGCAGCTGTTTCCAAACTGTAACAAATAAAACATTAGGAACAGTATTTCTATTGACTATTCAAGAGGGAGAATGATTGTTCATCTTAGGTTATAGAGTGTATAAACAGCAGCAATGCATTAAAGATGTGATGTACCTTGTGGTTGGAAGGGAATCTCAGTTAAATTATCAGTGGGAATTACAGCTTCAACTATATTCTTAATTTATTGAAATGGAAAGCAGGCATTATGGCTCCAGTCTGATAAGGCAACAATGTTTCAGGGCAAAGGGATATGATTTTAAGAAATAGTTGAACATGGTTTCTGTTTTTCAAGAATGCTAAAAAATTGGGACCTAATTCTGTATTTAGAAAAGGATATTAATGACATCTGTTAGTTCAGAATTGCTAGGAGGCCCCTTAATCTTTTATGACTCTGGATGCTGTATGATTTTAAGAGGATTGAGGGTTATTCTGATTATATAAATATACAGACATATATACATGACCATATACATATGCTTACAGTTTTATTTCCTGAAGTGAATGATTTTATTATACTGATTCAGAGACAAATCCACGATTATATTTTTATATTATTAATTTTTGTGGGTTTGGATTTGTCTCTGTATCTTATTTTTACTAAAATCTATTTTAACATGTTTTTCATTACTTCAGACTATTATATAAAATACAAAGTTTGTACAGTAAATATTATTAGTAATTTACTTAGAGTTGTCTGTTATTACCAAAATTAAATTCAAGAATACAAGTTTTAGTTTCATTATTTATTTTAGATTTAAAAATAGGAAGATGAGAAATTGGAAATTATGATAAAATAGGACAACTCTTACAGGCAACAGGACTCTGTGACTAGAAACTACATATGAAAAAATCAAATTAATAAAAAGTTCAAAATTATAATGTTTCTCAAATCAAATTAGGAAATTTAAAAATAGTTAGAGGTTTGCAATACAAAGGCTTAAAGTATATTTCTTGAAGTTCAACTCTTGAAGACTATGCTTTCAAAGTTGAAGAAATTGGACCCAGTACATGAAAACTTCCCCAAAATGCTATCAATTTTTGTATATAGAAAATACCTGAAAGGGCAGCATTCTTACTAACTCTTTGAAGAAAAAAGGATTTATGATAGATATATTTTTTTGCTTGGAAATCCATTTGATTGAATGATTTATTAGAATAGCCTTCTTAGTCATTGAAAACTCAGCAAAGAAATGTTTTAAGTTCATTATGGTTGATTTTATTTCTTTAAAAATATATATGCATATTATAGATGAAATACCTTTATTTAATTTATATATTTCTATATGGTCCTGAGGATTGAACCCAGTGCCTCATACATGCTAGGTAAGTGCTCTACCACTGAGATACAGCCCCAGTCCAACTCTATTTCTTATAACATAGTAGCTGTGGTGGTGAAATTCAGCCACTGACTTCTCTTTCTCTCTCCCCACCGCCCGATGCTTTCTTTATTTCTTTATCTCTTTTTTAAATAGATATTAAAATACACTTTACATTAGTAATATAATAGTACTTTAAAAAGTGAATGTACATAAATGTTCACTGGTATAATCATTCCTTTTGATTTCATAGATGAGAAAATGAAGACCAAGAGAATGCAATTAAACATTGAAAAAGAAATGTTGGCAGAAAAAAACATTATATGCTAGGTGTTCTGTGGCCAACTGTATGATTTTCCTGTGTTTCCCTCAACTTTAACACTATAACCAAAAATTTTATCAGATGAATTAAATACACTCCCAGTTGTTTGAATATTTAAAAAATGTCCTTCCTCTTTGCATTCTTGTGCTCATTACACATTAATATCACATGCTTATCCTAAAGGAAGTGAAAACTTAAGGGGAAATGTCCATGGCTGTAATAAACTTATTATAAATAATATTAGTGAGAATATGTAGGATATTTTAAGTTTTCATATTTCCTGAAGAAAATATATCTTATTCTGAATTTACATTCATCATAAGGCACATTTATTAAATTATTGTATGTTTAGCATTGCCTTTTTGACATATATAAATGTGTATGCTTCCATTTAAAATAAGATTTTAAATTATATAGGAAATTAATGCAATATAACTAATACAATACTGTAATATAGACAAAAATAACAAAATTCCTATTTCACAGATTATGAAATGAATAATCCACAGTAACTTGAAAGTGCTGTACCACTTGAAACATACAGTATAAAATGGACACTGTGGCTGTAATACAGATTCAGAATCTACTTGTATCTCAGAGGTAAAGCATTTACTAAATTTTTGTTCATCCAGGAGCTCAGTATATAGATTACAGAAAGTAACTACCATAAATTCTCTATGCCCATCCCATTAAATGATTTTCTGATTTGCTTTCATAGAGCAGAATAGAGAGACTATAATTTGACTGCATATCAAGATGCATATATCTTAAGTGGTTACTCACTTTAATTGTCCTCAGTGATTTAAAATTCTAGACTAGTTTTATCTGCTGAAGAGCCAAGTGGTACCAGATGGCTGAGGGAATTCAATTCACTAAGTCTCAAGTTAATTCAATCAGCTAAGTAGTTATTAAGCTCTATTCCAAGACTATGGACAAAGATATGAAGTATAGTTCTTGATTTTAAAGTATTGACATTCTATGGGCAATGCAAAAAGAAAGAAAACAAGAAGCATCTTGACTATCTGGAGAGAGTATATAAAGCAATAATTTAATTTCTCAACATTTATTAAATCCTCATTAAGAACTAGATGAAGGGAAATAGATGCCAAATGATCCCTATGTCCAGGAAAAAACAAACAAAACTATTTATAGTTTCTATTGTCAAGATTACAATTATCACATCTTTATGTGGTTGATTTCATGTTTTAAAAGTTTTCTAGAGTGACATCCATAAAAATTACCTTCACACTGTGCTCTTAAGCATGCAACCATTGGGTCTGTGACAAGTCTGTTAATTCTTGCTTTTTGCTAAGATTGCTTAGGTTGCTATTTGTTTTTCTTCTTAATATAACATTTCACCTTTAATATCATCTTTCTTACATTATTGGATGTTTAAGGACTGATATAATTGAATATGATAAAACATATTAACATTTTTTAAATGAATGAAACTATATTTTATCAAAAATAGTGTTACTTAGAAGATAAAAACTTAACAAAAGTTTAATGCAAGACTTGTATCCCCCCCCCATATTGTAGTAAGTAAATTGTTTCTACCTGCTGATATTCTTAGTTGTTTTTCTTTTATACAAATACTCTCAAATTGTGATTTAAGAAAATTAAAGAATACACATGCATATACACACATATATATACACAAACACATATGCATATAGTCATTTAAATGACTATATTAACATATATCTATCATTGTTTTGTAGTTAAAATTTTAAGGGAATTTTTTTACATCTTGAGTCCATGAGTTGGTGGAAAAAAATTAATTTACATAAATAAATTCCTACATTTATTAATTTCCTAGTTTTTCAAAATAGAATAGTATTTCATAAATAATGCTTTTCGGATATTTTGGGAATCAAAGTTATACAGATCATCATCTCTACAACCTTTCATTTTCCATAGTAAGACTTGTAAAGTATGAAGGTAAATATTTGTCATTTCAGTATGGACTTACCTTGCCTACATATTGATAATCAGATCCTGTATATTCCTCCAGTAAGAAAAACTGATTCCACATCCAACCACGTTTTTGACGATGCAGAATTTTGCCATCACTTCTTGACACTCGTGCACCTAAAATCCTTTGTTGAGGCACAGGAGTCCTTCTGAATGTTATCTCTGGAGAACAGAAATGTGGCAGGCATACGCAGAGTAGAATCAGTCTCAAAAACTGGTGTATTGTCATAGTTCACTTGTTGACAAATCCCAATGTGGATGAAGAAAAAGTAGTCCTATTTTACTGGATTGGATTTTACTGCATTTCAACTGGTTTCCAACATTTCATTAATGTTTGGTACGTTTCCAAAATCTTTAAGCAAACAAATAAAAGAAAAGTCAGTTGACAACATCATGACTGTTACTTGTCATTTTAAATTTAAAATTATAAAAATTTATTAAAATATTTAGTGTATCTATTTTTCATAGAATGGTGATTGGTTTGGGGAAGCATTGTGTCATAAAATATGCATGGTTTAAGAAAATATAATTATGGGTGTTTTCTTTCAAACAAAGTATAAAGAAGAGACATCATGAAGTTCATTTATCTCTTTTGGTGATTTAATAGTATTTAGAATTTATAATTCCTATAGATTGGAGGTGTATTTTATTTTGTGTATCATTTTTTTTCTGGAATAAATTTTACTTTAAAAACAGTGATTTAAATAAACTACAGGAATTGTGCATTACTTGTGAAATATAATAATACTTAAATATTTTTCAAACAGTGCACAATTTTTTCCAATTTAGTCTAGATGCAAAAGTAAAGACAAAAGCAAGCAAACATATAAACATATAAACAAGCAAACATATAAACAAAAGAGGATTACACTTTGTTGTAATCCTCTCTTTGTTGTGTAAAACATCTGGGTTTTCCCAGATGCAGAAAAAAAAAATTCCACTACAGAGAATCATTTCTAAAACAATGAATACTAGTGGGTAAGAGGATATAATCAAGTCACAGCTCTACCTGTGCTATGTTTACCCAAACTGTGCAGTTCTAATGGTCCCTACTGCTATCAACTTTGTCCCAAATTGCATGGCATCTCTGCTGGACTGTGGCAATAGTCTACTCCCCACTCTCCATGTTGTGCCTGTCAATATTTTCTCAACAAAATCTCCAAAGTAACCCCATTCAAAAGTAAGTTACACCATTTCACTGCTGTGCACAGAACATTCAATTGGCTTCTCATCTAACTTTGAGTGAAATCTAAAATCTATGCAAAATTACTGCATTCCCTTCATCACTGTCACTCCTCTGACCTGCTTCACTTCAACCCTCCAGCTGCCCTCCTGACCAACTCCTTTCCAGCTACAAGGACCCTCTTCTTCACCCTGCAACAGAGTTCATCTGCTTCTTTCCTCAAGTCTTTCTGCTTATTGCCTGTGCCTGGAATACCTTTTCCCAAGATAGCAACTTACATAGGCCCTTTGGTTCCTTCAGGTTTTGCTTTGAAATCTCTTCTGATATTTTACATATCCCAACACATGACATGCATTTTATTTATTTGTTATGCATAAATTCTGCCAACCAGCTACAATCTCTTTCAGGAAGGATTTTTTTTTCCTCTGTTTTCTTTACTGCTTTAGTAACAACACGATACAACAGGATCTTGCACATAGTAGATGCTAATAGTTTGAATGAATGAATAAATGCCTGCATAAATTGTAAGTGGATACAAACATCTGAATATGATTCATTACCTTCTGTGTGTTGTTATGCTAAAGTATTCATCTATGGAAATGCATATTTTTAAATAAAATTCTTAATCCTCATTTATCTTATTATTAGAATATTCTTATTAAAAAAAAAAAAAAAACTTTTTGTAGTTGATGGCCAGAATGCCTTTTTTTGTTTTGTTTTGTTTTGTTTTATTTATTTTAATGTGGTACTCAGGGTGGAACCCAGTGCCTCACACATGCTAGGCAAGCACTCTGCTACTGAGCTACAAACCCAGCCCCAGAACAATATTTTTATTTTAAAATTTTGTGTGGATTTTTAAATTTTTCCAACAGAAATAAATTATGTGTCAAGGATGATAAGACATTTGTTAAGAAAAATGGCTTGGAAAATGAAATGATTGAGTTCTACTTATATAGCATGAATTCTAAGTATTCTGGTGTTTACATTTGTGTTTCCGTCTATGACTATTCGCTAACAATCTGTTTACTTTTTGTTTTGTTATTTAAAATATTGACAAGCTAATATAAATGTGCTTTAGAAATAATACTAATGGTGAAGCAGTAAATCTCCTGAGTGTACTAAATGTCACTGAAACCTCCATAGTGTGTGAAGTCATTCAACATGATTGATACTAACTCTACTAAAATATTATATGTGATACTTTCCTTGGAGTTTAGTAATCACCTGATGCACAAAATAGTTGTACATCCTAAAGTAATGACTTTACAGAAACTCATATTGTTTGGATTCTAAGTAGCAAAAACATTTAATAAAATGATGTTTGTCTTTTTGTATCTCAGGGTGTGCTCAACAGTATATCCGGAAAGTCACTTCCTAAGGGAAGGAAAAGTTTGTGTAATGAATGGTTTCTACCCTTTTCCACCAAAGCATTAAATTTCATTGAAGCAACAGTCATTCTCAGTTCATCTATTTTAAGTACATTTTACACAATGATCATTGGAAAAACTATTCCACTGACAAGAATACATAAATGTAGACACTTTTATTAAATCATCATTTAATTTGTCCAAAGTTAATTTTCCCTAGGATGTTCTATGTGGCTCGGAGTCTATATGTAGACATGTCAAAGCATTGCTCATTTATTATTAATACCACAATAATGATTTTTGCCAGTAACCTGCCTCAAATTATAGAATAACTTTGACTTTAGATTCAACCAATAGATTTTTTTTTAAGAGAGAGAGAGAAAGAGAGAGAGAGAATTTTTCAATATTTATTTTTTAGTTTTTTCGGCGGACACAACATCTTTGTTTGTATGTGGTGCTGAGGATGGAACCGGGCCGCACGCATGCCAGGCAAGCGCGCTACCACTTGAGCCACATCCCCAGCCCCTCAACCAATAGACTTTTGATATGGTAAATTAATATATTTTATTGTTTTATTTAGTATTTCATGACTCAAAACTGTGCTCCCCACCAACCCTGTGTTCTATGTGCCACTACCCAACTTTAAATGATCATTTCATGAATGAGAGCTTACCTTGTTCATATCTACTGGCAGGTTTTCTAAACCTCAACTTTTCTTATTTAAAAGTTATCCTACAGGGTGTTACCTAAATTAATTTTCCAAAACTCATTTCACCAAGATTCAAATCAATTAAAAATTTTGAGTGTATCTCCTACTGGGAACATAACATCTACCTTTCATAATTCATTTCAATATCTGAAATCAGATAATTTTAAAATTTTTATTTCACATTATTTCCAATTGTTTTTCATTTCAGTTTTGATATGAAACTTCTTATGTGTACAAACTACTTCCTCATGAATATATAAATCAGAGTACTGTTTAGGTGATTAGACTCTATTGAATTTTCCCCACTAGTGAAACTCCATTTTGTAAGCTAGATGTAGATATACCAGCAGATGTTTCTAGAATTAAGTAATACATGTTTTTAAAAACTCTTTCTGGATGGGTATGGTGAGGCATGCCTGTAATCCCAGAGACTTGGGAGGCTGAGTCAAGAGGATTGTGAGTTCAAACCAGCCTCAACGAAAGTGAGGTACTAATCAACTTAGTGAGACCCTGTCTCTAAATAAGACACAAAATAGGGCTGAGGATGTAGCTCAGTGGTGGAGTGCCCCTGATTTAAATCCCTGGTACCCCCTTCCCTGCACAAAGAACTCTTTCTAAATAGGTTGGACTACTTGCAATGAAAAATAAAAGTTGTATTTTAGAATATAGAAATACTATTCAGGGGAACTATTGTACTTGTTGGAAATTATAAACTATTAAAAGTGTCAACAGGATTACGATAAAAGTAAAATACTTAAATTAATGGAATTTTATAATGTAACTTCCAATTAATAAATTTAATTTTTGAGTAGTCCACTTAAAATCATATTTCCTTATTTTCATCATAAAACTAACATAAATATCATGCAAATTAAGAATCATTAAACCACCCTTTAGCATGTGCATTCCCATATTCCTTTAAATTAGTGCTTTCAATTTTTGACATACACTCTGGATTCTTAGGACCTTTGGTAAGTGTCTGTTCCCACTGAGCATATCTGAGGTAGCACGCATGATTCTCCATTGCCAACTAGCTCCCATATTATGCCAAAACAGCTTGGTCCCATGCTTTCAACAGAAAATCTGTAGACCAACTCAAACCTAAATTCACCTCTAAAATGTTATTATGGAGGAAGGAAGATGGCGGCGAGGGGAGTGCATTACCCCCGTGTGCTGCTTCACTGTGTGGGAGTATGACAAGTCAGGACGGCTAAAGGATATCTTGTTAGGAATTTCCAGCAATAGTGGGGTGCGCCGGAACCTGGAGGAAGGATTTCCATCGCACGAGGATTGGCTACGGGGACTCAAACGCGAGAGGTTTGTCGCACGGAGGGTAACACTGCTTATTCAGCAAATCGCCCCGCGGCTAGAGTCTGCAACGCGCACTGGGATAGAGACGCAGGGTTACACTGCTGCAGTTTCTGCCAGCCGCGCAAGCACCACACTCAGGGCTGAATTCTGGGTTTGAGACGGGGGAAGGAAGCGGTCCATCTCGGTTCTCCACACCGGTCAGACCACAGAGGAGGCCAGCAGCCACCATGTTGGTAAACTGACGTCACCATACCTGTTTTCGACTGACCGCAGCTCATTCAGCCATAGAACAGGTAATTTCAGGCTGCAATTCGCCTGCGGCTTGCAGACAGATTGCTAGGGTTCAGCGCCTGGGTGCTTCTTAGAATCTGATCTTATCGGAGTGAACACCGAGCGCGGGGTGGCCGAGTTCCGGCTCCCGGAACCGTCCCGGAACCGCCCTGGCTCAGGGCTGCGGAGCCTGCGGAGGCTGCTTCTTGGACCCTGCTACTATCAGAGCAAACAACAAGCACTAAGCAGCCGAATCCCGGCTCCCGGAACTGAGCCCGCAGGGGCTGCTTCTTGGAGCTTACACTTATAGGAGCTTACACCGAGCACGGAGCGGCCGAGTTCCAGCTCCCGGAACTTCCCTGGACCGGGGCTAGTAGCCCGCAGAAACTGTGTCTCTGTCCGGGTCCTGCTGAGGGCCGGTCAGGACTCACCCGTTGCTTGGGTTGCCCGGCAAGGGGAACGAAATGCTGCCATTTGCATAGGATACCAACATGGCAGAGATCTGATGTCAGCAGAAAGCGGTGGAGGAGAGATCTTCATCAATACCAGCGGTGACATAAGCAGTTGGTCTCCTGGTAAGGGGGGTGAGGCTCAGTCACCCGAGTCTCCTCAATTTGTCCTCGAGCCAGAGGGGAGGAGCCGGGCCGCCGCCAGCCCCCGGAGCAGGCCCAGCGGCTCGCCAGCGTGGTGACCGCGTGACCCCAATTGGAGAGGGGGCGGAGCGGAGCCGCCACCCACACCCACCAGGTGGGCAGACCCACGACCCAGTAGTACATGGGCGTGGTAGGAGGGGCAGGGCAGAGCCGCCCTTTGCGCTTGCAAGGTAAACAGACCTGTGACAGCCTGGCGGGTCAGGCCCAGTGGCCTGCCAGTGTGGTACACACGTCACCCCAACTGGAGTAGGGGCAGAGCAGATCCTTCTCCCACGCCCGGATCAGGCCCTGCCGGTGTGGTGGTCATGTGACCCCAATTGGAGTGGGGGCGGAGCGGAACCGCCACCCGTGCCCGCAGGGTGAGCAGACCAGTGATCAACCTGCAGATCAGGCCCAGGGGTCCGCAGGCGTGGTAGGAGGGGCAGGGCAGATCCGCCGCCCACGCCTTCAAGGTAGGCAGACCTACAACAGACCAGCAGATCAGGCCCAGGAGCCTGCCGGCGTGGTACAAACACCACCCTAATTGGAGTAGTGACAGAGCAGAGTCGCCTCCCTTGCCAGGAACAGGCCCAGCGTCCTGCAGGCGGGGTAGTCACGACACCCCAGTTGGAGTAGGGGCAGAGCAGAGCCTCCACCCGTGCCCGAAAGGTGGGCAGATCTGCGACCGACCAGCGGGACAGGCCCAGTGGCCTGCCGGTACAACAGACACGTCACCCCATTTGGAGTAGGGGCAGAGTAGAGCTGCCGCCCGCGCCTGCAGGGTAGGCAAACCTGCAACCGACCGGCGGATCAGGCCGGGTGGCCTGCCGGCGTGGTACATTCGTCACCCCAATTGGAGTAGGGGCAGAACAGAGCCGCCGCCAGCTCCCAGAACAGGCCCAGTGACCTGCGGGCGTGGTAGCCACGACACCCAAATTGGAATAAGGAGAGAGCAGAGCCGCCGCCCGCACCTGCAGGAAAGATACGCAAGCAGTATGAAAAGACAAGGAAAGAAAGGACCACAAGCAATGCAGGTCAACGCAACTTTAGAAGAGGTAACAGCTGCAGCAGATGGAATGTCAGATAAAGAATTCAGGATATACATGCTTCAGATGATCTGGAGTATCAAGGAAGACATTAAACAGCAAAATCAGACAATGAAAGATCACTTCGACAATGAATTACACAAACAAATCCAGGAAGCAAAGGATCAACTATACAGGGAGATAGAGGTTATAAAAAACAAGCAATCAGAAATCCTAGAAATGCAGGAAGCAATAAACCAACTTAAAAACTCAATGGAGAATACTACCAGCAGAGTAGAACACTTAGAAGATAGAACATCAGACAATGAAGACAAAGTATTTCAACTGGAAAAGAACATAGACAGCTCAGCAAGACTGTTAAGAAACCATGAGCAGAACATCCAAGAAATATGGGATAACATTAAGAGACCAAACTTAAGAGTCATTGGGATACAGGAAGGTACAGAGCTCCAAACCAAAGGAATGAGCAGTCTATTCAATGAAATAATACAAGAAAACTTCCCAGACTTGAAGAATGAGACAGAATCCCAAATCCTAGAAGCCTACAGGATGCGGAATGTGCAAAATCATAAGAGATCCACACCTAGACACATTATAATGAAGATGCCCAACATACAGAATAAGGAGAGAATTTTAAAAGCTACAAGAGAAAGGAAGCAGATTACATTTAGGGGTAAGCCAATCAGGATAACAGCTGATCTTTCAACACAGACTCTGAAAGCTAGAAGATCCTGGAATAACATATTTCAAACACTGAAAGAAAATGGGTTCCAACCAAGAATTGTGTATCCAGCGAAATTAAGCTTCAGGATGGAGGATGAAATTAAAACCTTCCACGATAAACAAAAGTTTAAAGAATTCGCAGCTAGAAAACCATCTCTTCAAAACATCCTCGCCAAAGCATTACAGGAAGAGGAAATGGAAAATAACAATGAAAACCAACAGTGGGAGGTAGGACAGTAAAGGGGGCGGGGAATAATCAAAGAGGAAATCAAACCATGTTTAGTAACAGAAATAAACAAATATGGCTGGAAGAACAACCCATATCTCAATAATAACCCTAAATGTTAATGGCTTAAACTCACCAATTAAGAGACACAGGCTAGTAGAATGGATCACAAAACAAGACCCAACAATATGCTGCCTACAGGAGACGCATTTGATAGGAAAAGACATACATAGGCTGAAGGTGAAAGGTTGGGAAAAATCATATCACTCATATGGACTTCGGAAACAAGCAGGCGTGTCCATAATCATATCAAATAAAATAGATTTCAAGCCAAAGTTAATCAAAAGAGATAAAGAGGGGCACTACATACTGCTTAAGGGAACCATACACCAACAAGACATAACAATCATAAATATTTATGCCCCAAACAATGGTGCAGCTATGTTCGTCAAACAAACTCTTCTCAAGTTCAAGAGTCTAATAGACCCCCACACCATAATCATGGGAGACTTCAACACACCTCTCTCGCCACTGGACAGATCTTCCAAACAAAAGTTGAATAAGGAAACTATAGAACTCAATAACACTATTAATAACCTAGACCTAATTGACATATATAGAGTATACCACCCAACATCAAGCAGTTACACTTTTTTCTCAGCAGCACATGGATCCTTCTCAAAAATAGATCATATATTATGTCACAGGGCAACTCTTAGACAATATAAAGGAGTAGAGATAATACCATGCATCTTATCTGATCATAATGGAATGAAACTGAAAATCAAAGATAAAAGAAGGAAGGAAAAAGCATACATCAATTGGAGAATGAACAATAGGTTACTGAATGATCAATGGGTTATAGAAGACATCAAGGAGGAAATTAAAAAATTCTTAGAGATAAATGAAAACACAGACACAACATATCGGAATCTATGGGACACATTGAAAGCAGTTCTAAGAGGAAAATTCATTGCTTGGAGTTCATTCCTTAAAAAAAGAAAAAACCAACAAATAAATGATCTCATACTTCATCTCAAAATCCTACAAAAAGAAGAGCAAAATAACAGCAAAAGAAGTAGAAGGCAAGAAATAATCAAAATCAGAGCTGAAATTAATGAAATTGAAACAAAAGAAACAATTGAAAAAATTGACAAAACTAAAAGTTGGTTCTTTGAAAAAATAAACAAAATCGACAGACCCTTAGCGATGCTAGCGAAGAGAAGAAGAGAGAGAACTCAAATTACTAGCATACGGGATGAAAAAGGCAATATCACAACAGACACTTCAGAAATACAGAAGATAATCAAAAACTATTTTGAATCCTTATACTCCAATAAATTAGAAGATAGTGAAGGCATAGATAAATTTCTTAAGTCATATGATCTGCCCAGATTGAGTCAGGAGGATATAGAAAACCTAAACAGACCAATATCAATTGAGGAAATAGAAGAAACCATAAAAAGACTACCAACTAAGAAAAGCCCAGGGCCGGATGGGTATACAGCAGAATTTTACAAAACCTTTAAAGAAGAACTAATACCAATACTTTTCAAGCTACTTCAGGAAATAGAAAAGGAGGGAGAACTTCCAAATTCATTCTACGAGGCCAACATCACCCTGATACCTAAACCAGACAAAGACACTTCAAAGAAAGAAAACTACAGACCAATATCTCTAATGAACCTAGATGCAAAAATCCTCAATAAAATTCTGGCGAATCGGATACAAAAACATATCAAAAAAATTGTACACCATGATCAAGTAGGATTCATCCCTGGGATGCAAGGCTGGTTCAATATACGGAAATCAATAAATGTTATTCACCACATCAATAGACTTAAAAATAAGAACCATATGTTCATCTCGATAGATGCGGAAAAAGCATTCGACAAAGTACAGCATCCCTTTATGTTCAAAACTCTAGAAAAACTAGGGATAACAGGAACATACCTCAATATTGTAAAAGCAATCTATGCTAAGCCTCAGGCTAGCATCATTCTGAATGGAGAAAAATTGAAGGCATTCCCTCTAAAATCTGGAACAAGACAGGGATGCCCTCTCTCACCACTTCTCTTCAACATAGTTCTCGAAACACTGGCCAGAGCAATTAGACAGACGAAAGAAATTAAAGGCATAAAAATAGGAAAAGAAGAACTTAAATTATCACTGTTTGCAGATGATATGATTCTATACCTAGCAGACCCAAAAGGCTCTACAAAGAAACTATTAGAGCTAATAAATGAATTCAGCAAAGTGGCAGGATATAAAATCAACACGCATAAATCAAAGGCATTCCTGTATATCAGCGACAAATCCTCTGAAATGGAAATGAGGACAACCACTCTATTCAAAATATCTTCAAAAAAAATAAAATACTTGGGAATCAACCTAACAAAAGAGGTGAAAGACTTATACAATGAAAACTACAGAACCCTAAAGAGAGAAATAGAAGAAGATCTTAGAAGATGGAAAAATATACCCTGTTCATGGATAGGCAGAACTAACATCATCAAAATGGCGATATTACCAAAAGTTCTCTATAGGTTTAATGCAATGCCAATCAAAATCCCAACGGCATTTCTTGTAGAAATTGAGAAAGCAATCATGAAATTCATATGGAAAAATAAAAGACCCAGAATAGCAAAAACAATGCTAAGCAGGAAGTGTGAATCAGGCAGTATAGCGATACCAGACTTCAAACTATACTACAGAGCAATAGTAACAAAAACAGCATGGTACTGGTACCAAAACAGGCGGGTGGACCAATGGTACAGAATAGAGGACACAGAAACCAATCCACAAAACTACAACTATCTTATATTTGATAAAGGGGCTAAAAGCATGCAATGGAGGAAGGATAGCATCTTCAACAAATGGTGCTGGGAAAACTGGAAATCCATATGCAACAAAATGAAACTGAATCCCTTTTTCTCGCCATGCACAAAAGTGAATTCAAAATGGATCAAGGAGCTTGATATCAAATCAGAGACGCGCCGTCTGATAGAAGAAAAAGTTGGCTACGATCTACAGTCGGTGGGGTCGGGCTCCAAATTCCTCAATAGGACACCCATAGCACAAAAGTTAATAACTAGAATCAACAAATGGGACTTACTCAAACTAAAAAGTTTTTTCTCAGCAAAAGAAACAATAAGAGAGGTAAATAGGGAGCCTACACCCTGGGAACAAATCTTTACTCCTCACACTTCAGATAGAGCCCTAATATCCAGAGTATACAAAGAACTCAAAAAATTAGACAATAAGAGAACAAACAACCCAATCAACAAATGGGCCAAGGACCTGAACAGACACTTCTCAGAGGAGGACATACAGTCAATCAACAAGTACATGAAAAAATGCTCAACATCTCTAGCTGTCAGAGAAATGCAAATCAAAACCATCCTAAGATACCATCTCACTCCAGTAAGATTGGCAGCCATTAGGAAGTCAAACAACAACAAGTGCTGGCGAGGATGTGGGGAAAAGGGTACACTTGTACATTGCTGGTGGGACTGCAGATTGGTGCAGCCAATTTGGAAAGCAGTATGGAGATTTCTTGGAAAGCTGGGAATGGAGCCACCATTTGACCCAGCTATTCCCCTTCTTGGTCTATTCCCTAAAGACCTAAAAAGAGCATGCTACAGGGACACTGCTACATCGATGTTCATAGCAGCACAGTTCACAATAGCAAGACTGTGGAACCAACCTAGATGCCCTTCAATAGATGAATGGATAAAAAAAATGTGGCATTTATACACAATGGAGTATTACTCTGCATTAAAAAATGACAAAATCATAGAATTTACAGGGAAATGGATGGCATTAGAGCAGATTATGCTAAGTGAAGCTAGCCAATCCCTAAAAAACAAATGCCAAATGTCTTCTTTGATATAAGGAAATTAAGAACAGAGTAGGGACAAAGAGCAGGAGAAGAAGATTAACATTTAACAGGGATGAGAGGTGGGAGGGAAAGGGAGACAGAAGGGAAATTGCACGGTAATGGAAGGAGACCCTCAGGGTTATACAGTGGAGGGGGTAGAGAGAGAGGAGGGGAGGGGAGGGGAGAGGTGGTGAGGGGGAGGGTGGATGATGGGAAAGGCAGCGGAGCACAACAGACACTAGTATGGCAATTTGAAAATCAATGGATGTGCAACTGATGTGATTCTGCAATCTGTGTATGGGGTGAAGGTGGGAGTTCATAACCCACTTGAATCAAAGTGTGGAATATGATATGTCAAGAAATTTGTAATGTTTTGAACAACCCACAATAAAAAATTAAAAAAATAAAAAATAAAAAAAAAAAATAAAATGTTATTATGACTTTTTTCCCCTATTTAGTGCTTCAGAAAACAGGTACACATTTTACTATGATAATGATTGCTACTGGAAGATTAGAACATTATTTCTCAATATTCAAAGTCATTTTGGACACTTTTTTAACCAGAAAGTTTTGACTCAAGTCAGCATACACTAAAACAATTTCCCTTCTAATCAGAAACATAAATATATAAACTATGATTTCTTGTATAAGCACATTTTAGATAATTTCTCTCACTGGGCTTCTATAATTTTTATAATCACAAGATTTCATTATTCTCTGTAAATACTTATCACACATATTAATTCCTCTAAAATCTTCAAATTTTATCATTAAAACAGTCAAAAAAAAAGCAGATCACAGGATACACAAGTGGGTATTTTGGCAAAACTCAATTACTAATTAAGTCTTCATACATCACAGATGATTACTTAAGCTACAATCCATCTTTGGCTAATAAAAAGAATTAATCATTCTTCAGTCAATTGGCTATGTTGATTAGAATCCTAAAGTATTAGTTTTTTTAACCACCATTTATAATAGTAACAAAAATGCTAAAGATTATTGAGACCAAACTGAAGCCTGTGTAGTCATATAACTTTAATGCTTTTAGTATTTCATACAACAAATACTGTCTAATGAAATTCAAGAATGAAAAATAAAGGAACACTTTTCAGGTGTATTGGTATAATTAAAATGAGTTGATGCATACTAAATACTTCCTTTTTATTCAAATGGTGCCATTTTATGCATCTAGAATAAAGCACAATGTGAGATAATTGAATCAAAGCATTACACAAAGGACACAAATAAAATGAGTCCATATGTTTGATCATATTTTCCAAGACTTCATCATACATTACCTAATGTGCTTTAATGCCTTAGAAAATATATAGTTCTATACTGAATATTTATCACTCTATTTTAAATATTCTGCATATGTACTACTGTTTAAATTGTAAAGCATGCATAACTTGCATGCAAATTTAGTAATATAGGGATTAATGCAAAGTGTTCAATGAATATTATTGTTGAAATTGACTGAATATTGTTATTCTGTCTAAAATATTTTAATAAGAAGGAAACTTGTCTCCCTTCCCTAAAACAAAACAAAAACATTGTATGCATAATCCTATTTGTATGTAACATGACAGAACTCACATAAGACATTATTCAAACTAGTGATCAATACATCTTTGTTGAGTAAAAAAAATATACAACACAAGTTTCTTAATCTCAGATAAGTTATCAAACATTTTTGATTGCTACGTTTGCTATCAATGCAGAAAGAATTCTAAAAAGCTCCAGTTCTTGCTATTCTCAGTTTAAAATTCCCCTTCAAGCAAAACTGTTTGAAATTAGTTTTATTCCTGGGAATGTGACCTGCACACAAACTGGCAAAACACTTCTCCAGCTGTAGTATGAACTAACATCTTCATATTGTAATTTTCCAGCCATGTACAACCCACATAAATTTGCAGCAGTGAGTAGATAAAGCATATGGCAGGGGTGAAGAGGAGCCTTGGTGAATGAAGCACATAACTTGGTGTGGTCATTATCTCTAAGATTCCTGCTAATAGGCTTAGGAACATCATCCAAAAGTTCTTCCTGCTCTCTGCACAACCTTTTTAACTCAGCAGCAAATGTGACAGTCCCAGATGTAACTTGATCCACGACCATGTTAGCAGTGCCAATACAGCTGTGACATTACACCTGCTCCTTTCAGGAAGCCTCATTTTACTGTAGCTGGGATTTATTTCATTACGTGGAAATTGGTAGCAAGAATGCTCTCAGGGTAACTTAAAGATGCTCAGATAAAAGCCATCTGGTACCCAATTTTCTTTGATCCAGGACTTGAATGATTGTGCAAAACAATGAATAAAGAAACAAAGACAGAGAATTTCAGAGTTCTTTTGGAGTTTGCACCCAGAATGAATTATTTCTTATTGAAAACATTAATATTAGAACACCAAGGAAAAGATAAAGTTGGAAGCCACTACTAAGGATCTTTTCTAAGTCACTTCAATGAAGACCTTTTGTATATGTACTAAATCACTATATACTTTAATATGTTCTCCTGTGGAAATGTATAGAATATGCACTAATTTGGAATTAACAGTATTTTAAGATGTTTTCACTGTTAAACTAAAAGTGCAAAATATTTTGACACTAATTTGTGAAAATGAGTAAAAAATACAAATATACAAAGATAAACAAATGTTCATTAAAATCTACTTAAATTAAAAGGATACATGTTGCTGTCAACATGAGGATAAACACAGTAATCATCAGACACACCTTGTGGCATGGATTTGTGATATAATTGGGCTTAATAAAAAAAAAAACAAAAAATATATTAGCACTATTTTTTAATTCTATTTATGCTTTAGGATATGCCCAATCTAAACTGAACTGCTCATTAGTTGATCACTTGTCCTTTCCCTATATGGAATCCCATTCCATAGAAAAGAAGTATCTACTAAATGACATTCTGTGGTTGAAATATAAAATTGGAAAAATACCATGTCAGCTGAAGTTCATTTTCTTCATGGAAGACAGGATTAGCTTATAAAGTACTTCTTATTTATTATAATGTTTATCTCAATGCTAAATTATAATTTCATTATATTTTTCAAGTAAACAAACAATTCAAGGTTTATTTCCTTTTTTACTAATATTCATTTATTTATTTTAATTCTTAAAGTTATCAATGCATAGATATAGACACTAGACTCCAAAAACTGTTATTAGGTACATAAATATTTGAAGTATTAACCTATAGTATGTTGTACAAATCAATGAACCATTCTTTAAAAATTTTTGTTCTTATTCTTTGCATCTCAGTGGGATGTGTTCAGAATTTCCATTCTATATATGCGTCATCAATACTCAGAATGGTTCTTTCAGCAGTGTCTATGGAGTACTTTTTCTTGTACCATCAAGTCTGCCATATAGGAGCTGTCAAATGTAAACAAAACTGAAATGTCTTTTACCACCTAAGAATTAACAATGTAAAAACATGAAGGAGTGCCTACTTTAAACATCAGTGGTCTAAGGAATTATTTTGATGGAATTTATATCCAAAATGATCCAAAGGAAAGAAAAATAGAGTGCCAATATGTGTGAACTGTATGTGTGTTAGGTTTGCCAACAACTGTAAGAGTTAAATTCAGCTATGACAACACAATGGAGTGGAACTGTGTTTCATGAGTGGGAATAATGTGGCAGAGACAGGTACAGAGACATGAATAGAGGAAGGACATTACAGAGCTCCAAGAAGAAAATGCAGCCTGTGCACTAATTTAATGAAATTCACTTTTCTAAGATAAATAAGCTGAAATATAAATTTAGGTCCAGGCCTATAACAATGTGGAGCCCAAATATAATAATAATTAAGACAAAAATTTTCTCTTACTCAGGGTTGTGTTATGCTTTTCATGGAAACTAGGTATTTAGCTTTTGTGGGCTTTAAAACAAAATGTATATTACAACTGCATTCATATAAATACATATATACATTAACAGATATGTGTATATAGTCATATAACTTATATATGACTATATGTCTTTATTTTACTTAGAGGTTTGCTTAGTTCTTGGATTTTAAAAGAAATTAAAACATTTGCATGGGTCCCTAAAAGTATTGCAAGCACTCAGGTCTACGCCTAAATGGGGAAGTTGACCCTGATTTTCAGTAGCAAACTTTATCATGGATTTTGAGCTGTCTTCAAAACAGCATAAGATATTTTTCTTCTATGGGATAATCTGAAGGGTATGGAAAGTTTCAAGAGTAATGTTATATGAGGTGTTCAATTCAAACAGTGTTATAACTAGAAATATACTTGGGTCACCAAATGCATCTGCACTCTTTATAAATTCTCTACATAATTCAGTAATGAACAGATGTTACTATGATTAAAGCTTATCTAGAAGACACTCCAGCTAGCTTCCAGTTGGCTCAACAGGAGGATCATGGATCAATTGGGAGAGGAAGATTTCTTTTTAATGTGGTGGGAGGCATAAGAACTACTAACTGTGGAAGGACATGTTTGGATAACAGCGTGATTCTGGGTCTAGAATATTTTCTCAAAACAATAAAAGCATTTTGTGTATCTAAATTCAATAGATTGCTTTTGATTTTATATATATTGACATGTCAAATTTTAAGTATATATTTGCTATTTAATTACTCTTGAGAACAAACATTCAATAGCCAATTTTTCCTTTTTAAGAATAGTTTCAGTGGAAAGTTTGATGAATTACCGTTGTAACTTGCTTAATAAAAAGAAATGTCGTAAACATCTTTAAGTCGTGGATACATTGAGTGGTTTCTGGCTTAGCTTTACAGTCTGATCTTCACCATATCATTACTAATTCCCAACTTCCCCTATTGAAATTCCATCTGATGCACAGCTTACAGTCTTTCATGTGATGAGGTTCATGACCAACAATCTTTCCTTTTTATACAGGTGTGTCCAATTTTTGTTTTTCTTGATGTTGGTTATTGGTTGTTTTTTGTAGCACAAACGTCAATGGGGAAATCATTACTTTTAATTTTTAAACAGTAGAAAGTATTCGAATTTAAAATTCTGATTCAGGGCATCATTTTTGTGCCTGAATCCAGTTTAATACTAATCATTACAACAAAAATCTAAACTTACGAAAGGCAGTGAAATTTTTAAGCTTTTAGACAATAAAAGAGATTATGCATTGGCCTGTGCAGCAATTATATACTTGACCTATATTCAGTCACAATTACTGTGAGACCCAGAGTGGCTCATCATTTGAGTAAGAATTTAGAAGGCTAAGACCAGTGCTAGAAACAAAACAGTACATCTAAATTCTGGACCATTAAGCCACAATCTATAAAGTGCCATTCTGTCAGTTAATTGCAAATTACTATTTCAAGCAGAGTGCTGCCCAGCACTTCCTCTCTCTCTCTCCTGGATAGTTGGCACGCTTTATATATTCACTTCTCTCTATCTTCAAATGATATTTTGTGAAATTCTACTTATTTAATTGTCATATACCTTACTTTTAACCTATTTGCCCAAAGTGACCTGCTGCATCTTGGGGAAAGTGTACATCATTTTATGGAGGTGAGGGGGTACACATCCTAATGACCTTCAATGGACTGAGCTCATCAAAGAAAATATTTCAAGGTCACTTTAATTTAAGTTCCTGCATTTTCGCATAACCAGGAACATGTAGTAGTAGATACTTGCAGCAAGCTCAATGGGAAGACAATATGAAAAAAAGTTCATTGTTATTTAGACAGAGTTTTGTCATTTTCTTTTTCCTATAAATTAGATGGAATGAGAATAAATAGTAGAAAGGTAAGGATCTATCTCAAGGCCAATTTTCTAGAAAGGGGACAACCTGCATCCTTTGAATAGCTCTCTCGGTTTTTTTTTTTTTTTTTTTTTTTTTTTCAAACATGTATCTTCATCTTTTTCAGCATATTCTGTTCACGATTAGTATTTACCTTGGATCACAGCAGTTTTATCTAATAATGAAACTTTAAAATACAGAATATCTAATTTTATGAATTAAAGGGGAGGAAGGAAAATGAATAAGGAAGAAAAAAATCATCAGTGGCATATGAAGAGGAGCAGAAAACAGAATAGTAAGGAAGTGAATGCTTTGTCTAGCTGGAGATGTCAATCCGCCATCCGCCATCGTAGCTGTATGTAGTAGGCCCCACTCAATTCAACTTGTGCATTTTACCTTCGGATTCTAATATAAACTAACCAGACCTTCTGAATAGAGAGAATATGTGCAGAAGACAGCGCTCCCTAAAACCGTTCGTGAAGGCATCAATACTCTGACACTGGAACAGTAAAGTGTCATTACAAGAGATTGGAGGAACGAAACCAAGGATCAATAATCTCTGTGAAGACAGATATACTCATGAAACATAGGCAAACAAAAATATGTAAAAAGTATAACACATCATGACTTTACCTCAGTTCAATATTCAAAAGTCAATCATTTAAATCCTGTTATCAACAAATTAAGAAAAACTCTGACCACTTCAGGAGATGAAGAAAAAATGCTTCATAAAATTCAACATCCTTCATAGTAAAAATTCTGCATCCCACAGAGAGCACTTACAGTATCCCACAGCTAGCACACTTAATGGGAGAACCTACTTATTTTCCTCCAGCTGATGAGGAACCAGGTACAAGTGTCATTTCTCACACCTTGCATTCAGCTTTAAACTGAAGTTCCTCCACAAAACAGTAAGTTAACACAAAAAAGTAATAAAAATCATACATAGAGAAAAAAGAAAACTGTTTCATCCTAAATATAAGAAATCCCAGATAATTTGCTTTAGAAACATTAGATTTAATAAACAGATTTAGCAAGTTGACAAATACAAGATGAAACAAAAAAACATTAATTACAGTGTCAAGTAATTGCAATCTCACAATTGTAAACTGAAATAAGAATAAAAGTATAATTTACCTGAGACCAAAAAAACAAGAAATATTTAAGATGGAATACAAAAAAAATATGCAAGATCTTTACGCTGAAATTTTCAAGCCCCTACAGGAAAGTAAAAATTTAACAAAGAGATGTTTTATTTTTAAAATATTTATAATTGGGAAAGCTTAATATGTCAGTTTCAAAAGACTAAAGTAAAATTCAAATTTTAATAATTTTAGAAATAAAACTCATTTTTGATTTTTAATTGGTAAAACTTTCTTAGATATGATTCTTAAAAGGTATTTCTAAAATTTAAAAAAATGACTAATTTGACCACCAAAATTAAATGCCTTTTGGGCTGAGATTGTGGCTCAGTGGTAGAGTGCTCGCTTAGCATGTGTGAGGCCCTGGGTTCAGTCCTCAGCACCACATATAAATAAATAAAAAAAGGTATTTCGTTCACCTACAACTAAATATTTATATAATATTTTTTAGAAAAGCTAAATTCCTTTAAAATGCTTTAATAAAATGAGAATACAATTCATAAACTTGTAGAAAATAATTGCAAAATTCTATTCTGTGAAAGCATTTATCCACATTGTATAAAGAAAACATAAAAGCCAATAATTAAAAAAAAATAAAAGCATGCAAAAGACTTGAACAGATATTTCAACAGATAATGCAGATGACAAACAAGCACATAAGTAGATGCTCAGCATTCATTATTGTGAGTAAAAATTAAAAGTACAATGCATACCACTGCACTTAATAAAATAGCTAAAGCAAAATTTTAAAAAGACATTATTAAGTATTGGCAAAAATATAGAGCAATTGATACTACTAAACCTTACGAGTAGGAATAATATATCATAGCTACTTCTGAAAACAAATTTGCTTTGTTCTGTTTATCATGTTACATATGTACCAATCACTCAACATTATCAGGCTACATATTTAAAAAAAGAATTATTAAAATAAAACTCTATGCAAGTAAAGTGTACCTACTTTACTCAGAATCATAAAACAATGGAAACAATCAAAATATTTTCAAATGGATGAATGGATAAACAATATTAGTGTATCCACACTACAATAAATTGAATGGACTATTGATACATGCAACCACATGCATGAATCTTAAATACACTAAAAGAAGACATCAAACTCAAAATTACATATAGTATATGATTGCATTCATATAACACGCTTGATAAAGCAAAAATATAGAGATACAACACAAATCTGTAATTTCCAGTCTAGTAAACTTAAAATACTACAAGGGAATTTGGGAGGGGGATATGGAAATATTCTCTGTCTTGACTGTAGTCATAAGAAAATAGGAACTTGGGCTGTGGATGTGGCTCAAGCGGTAGTGTACTCGCCTAGCCTGCTCGGGGCGCTGGGTTTGATCCTCAGCACCACATGAAAATAAAATAAAGATGTTCTGTCCACCGAAAACTAAAAATAAATATTAAAAAATTCTCTCTCTCTCTCTCTCTCTCTCTCTCTATCTCTTTAAAAAAAAACAGAAAATAGGAACTTGTCAAAATTCATAGAACTTTACTTTAGGAAGGATACATTTTATTCTATTTAAATTTTATACTGATATGAATGGCCAACAGGTGTATGATATGCTTTTCAATATCAATCAACATCAGAGAAATCAAATCAAAACCACAATGAGGCATCATCTCCCATCTGTTAGGATGGCTATTCCATAAAACGATGTAAAATTTTTTAAAAATGTATTTACCTTCACTGCATTCTCCTTTATCAAATATTGAATATTTTAATAATTTAAAACTTTTAAGAATATGCAATTTGATAAATTATACAGAACACAAGACCTACTAAATATTAATTACATATCTAAATTAGTAGTCTGCAGAAAAAGTAGTCATTTTAAATTTTTATTTTGATCAATGCTTCCTTTATTCTACTCTGAGAAACTGTTGTTCAAAGGAAAAAATTAAATTGCCTTAAACTTATACTCTGTCTTGTTTCTTGAAATTCTTTGATTCTAGTTATCACTTGTCAAAACAATGGACTACACTTAACACCTAACAGCATGCCAACTATCTTGTTTAATTTTTTTTTCCATAACCTCATTAGAACTTTATATACTTAGCGAGGCCTGAACAACCTGAGCTTCAGCAAACAAGGAGTCAGTGCAGTAGTGCATAAAATATTAGGCTCTGAAAGCCCATGCCTGCTTAGGGGAGTGTGTAATTTAATAAAGTGTTCATTGATGTCAGCACACTGGCTCATCAGACTTGTGTTGATGTCAATGCCTGAAGCACAGAGACTCCTATTCCTAATTAGATGACTGAAGTAAGATTACATTCTCCCTTGGAGACAGACACAGGGATGGGAGAGCTATTCTCAAAGCGCCTTAGATTTACAAGTATCTGATGGAACAAACAAAAATAGGAAAAGGCAAGTCAACAAGGGAAATGAACTTGACAGGGTTGCATTATTCATTAAAAAAAAAAAAGTTATGAAAGATACCACCAGGCTTCTATTGTCCCCACTTTATTCACACACAAATTTTCTAGCATAAATTATAAATAAGGAATAATATTTTTATGACATATTGACTAAGTTTTCTAACAACTAACAACCTTCTGTAAATCCCAAAGAAGTTTAAGCAATATGGGTAAGAATTCCATACAGAATAAATTTTACTTTATTGTCTAGGGATGAACATTAGTTGTTCTTTTTTTAGATTATTCTGAAAAAGTGAAATGAAAGATTTCTCAAGAGAAGTTGAATTATATGTCATCCAGAAAGAACTTTTCATCTTAGACTATACAAATTAAAGTTTTTGTTTCACATTAAATAAATAAACCAAATATTCTGTAATTTCCATAAAATTGTTTTATTAATACATTGAATATTTTATATCCTAGCCTGATCTAAATATTAAAGATTATCTGGTGATAAATAGTTCTTAACTATATTATTATAAAGATAATTTTATATTTTAAAGGGGGCCTTCTATTATTTTTATTTGATAGTATCAAGCCTGACTGAATTTTCTTAATCCTTTACAGTTTGCTATTGAAATACATTTGATATAAAATTTTACTATTAGGAGAAAGAACATGAAAGTGTATGTAAGATAATTTTTTTAATTTTTAATAGTAGTTTGGCCATATTCTTATGAGACTCACTAAATTGAGTGAGCTTATATCTCATTAAAATTTTGATTTGCAATTTTCTGATTGCTAACTATAACGAACACTTTTTCATATAACTATTGGTCATTTGTATTTCTTCTTTTGAGACCAGTCTATTCAAATTATTGGGCATTTTTAAATAGGATTATTGATTTTTTGCTTTTGTTAAGTTTTTTTTTGAGTTCTTTAAATGTTTTTACTATTAATCCTCTGTGAGATCAATAATGGACAAATATTTTCTCCTATTCTGTAGGTTGTTTCTGCACTCTTGATTTCTTAACTGTTCAGAGGCTTTTAGGTTTGACATTATCCCATTTGTCAACTGTTACTCTTGTTTTCTGTGCTTTTGGAAGAAAATGGTTGCCTGTGCCAATATCTTAAAGTGTTTCCCCTTCTTTATAGAAGTTTCAAAGTTCCAGGTCTTAAAATAAGGCCTTTGATATGTTTTGAATTGATTTTTATACAGTATAAGAGAGAGCAGCCAAGTTTCAATCTTCTCAGTGTGAATATCCTGTTTCCCAAGCGCCATTTGTTAAACAGATTGCTTTCTCCAATATATGTTTTTGATTCATTTGTTAAGAAACCGTTGGCTGTAGATGCATGGGTTTATTTCTGGATTCTTTATTTTGTTCTATTGGTCTATGCATCAACTTTTATGTAAATGACATTCTTTTTTGGTTACAATAGCTGTATAGTATGTCTTGAAGTCAGGTATTATAATGCCTCCACTTTTGTTTTTTTTTTTTATTTTCAAGATTGCTTTGTCTATTTGGAATTTTTGCGCTTCCTTGGGAATTTTAGAATTTTCTGTTTTGTGAAGAATGTCATTGAGATTCTAATGAAGAGTGCATTGCATCTGTAGATAACATGGGGAGTTTTTAAGAATATTAAATCTTTCAGTCTGTGAACACAGAAGATCTTTCCAACTCTGAATTTCTTCAGTGTTTATAATTTTCATTGCACAAATATTTTCTACCTTAATTAATTTTGTTCCAAACATTTTGGTTGTTGATTCCTATATTTGTTTATATTCTAGCTATTATAAATGGGAAGCTTTTGTGATTTCTTTCTCAGCAAACTAATTATAGATGTATAGAAAATTACTGATTTCCCATGAGGGACATTTTATCCTGCTACTTTACTGAATTCATTTGTTTGTTGTGATGGTGGAGTCTTTAGGTATTTCTATGTATAGAATCATATCATCTGCAAATAATAACTTGATTTTTTTTTCTTTGCTATTTGTATGCCTTTTATATCTTTCTCTTGCCTCATTGCTCAGACTAAAATGTCTACTTCTATATTGAGTAGCAGCAGTGAGAATGGACATCCTTGTCTTACTCCTTTCTTAGTGGGAATGAGTTCATATTTTTTTTATCATGCACTGTGATATTTTTATGGGCTTGTCATATATCGCCTTTATTAGGTTGAGAGGTACTATATTTCAATATTGAATTTGTTCTTAGCTTTTATGATAAATATAGTTGAATTTTATCAAATGTTTTAAAAAATATCTATTTACATGATCATTTGATTTCTATAATTTATTCATGTCATTATTACATTTATTGATTTGAATATGTTAAACAAATCTTGCATTCCTGGAATGAAACTAGCTTAATCATGCTGTATGATCTTTTGGATGTGCAATATTTCAAAAGTTATTAAAATTTGTGCATTTTAAAATTTCCCATAATGTGTGGGTGCCTATGACCCATTTATAATAACATTATTCTTTGGGTGGGAGGCTCCAAGTGTGTGGACAGAAGAAAGGGTGAGGACATGACCCTGAGTTTCAAACTGTATTTTCTTTGGCTTATTTGTAGAATAAATGCCTTGAAAGTCAGTAATTACTAAATTTGTAATGCTTTACTAAAAACTTTGGTGTGGAGATAACTGAGGACAAAAGGTGGAAAATTCCCTTCCTGCAATAAGGAAAGGAAAAAAAAAAAAAAGAACGATAAGTGCTTGTTATGGTTTGGATGTGAGGTGTTTCCAAAAAGTTCATGTGTGAGAAAATGCAAGAAGGTTCAGAGGAGAAATAATTGGGTTGTAAGAGTCTTAACCCAATCAGTGATTTAATACCCCAATAGGGATCAAGTGAGTGGTATCTGAAGTTGTAGGGTATGGCTGGAGGAGGTGGAAACTGGGGTGTGGCTTTGGGTTTATATTTATAACTGGCAAATGGAGAATCTCTCTCTCTGCTTCCTGATCACCATTTGAGCTGGTTCCCTCTGCCACACTTCTCTACCATGTTCTTCCTGCCTCACCTGCATCCCTGAGGAATGAATCCACTGTCTATGGACAGAGATCACTGAAATTGTGAGCCCTCAAATAAAATTTTCCTCCTTACAATTGTTCTGGTCAGATACTTTAGTCATAGCACCAAAAAAGCTGACTAAAACCATGCTGAAGAATCATCCACAGAAAAGCAATAATATGCAGATGATCCAATAGTATCAGCCCACTGAGTCTTGACTCTTTATTACTCCTCTGTTTCTCTACTTTCCTGAGGTTTGGTTAAAGGGTGAGGAGAAAAGGATGCTCAGATTGGGTGGAGATAAGAAGTGATTGATGCAGGTGTCCAGGTGGATGATTTGAAGGGCAGCCTCAAGAGTGCTATGCCAGCTTTTCATTCCGACAAGAACAACTTAGAAGCAGAAAGATTTGTGTTCAGCCAGCTCCATTCCTCTGGGATTGAGGTGGGACAAAAAAAATCATGTCAGAATCATGTGGTACCAGACAGCTGCTAAGCTCATAGAATCCAGGAAGCAGAGAGAGAGCACAAGACAGAGAATGAGAGGAAAAGGTTGGAAGAAAGACATTCCTTTCCAGGACATGCCCTCAATGACCTACTTCCTCCAAAGAGGATTCACCTCCTAGTGAATCTTTGAGCTATCAGTGGGACTGACCCTCAGAATGGGACATGATATGGACTTCATGATGAGGCCAGAGCCTTTGTGATCAAGTCCTTTCACCTCTGAATTGCTGCATCTACTAACCCAGGAGGTCTTGGGAGTCATTCCAGATCCAAATCATAACAAGCCCTGTGCAACCCAGTGTGTGCTGATTATGTAACTCATAAGCCAGAACAAAAATTGGAAGGGAGCAACATGAAGACAAAGACAGTAGAAACCACATATTTCAACCTCAGTTGGTGAAAGGATAGGTCTACAACTTATTGAGCATATCACACTACATTAAAAGCCAACAAACTCTGAAGGAATTTGTCAAAATGTTCACCGCCAAATTATGGCAGTACAAGTGTATAAAGAGATTAGACACTGTGAAGCAGAGACCAACAGGAACTCAAGATAGCATGTGCCATCACTGCAAAGCTAATGCTAATTTTTCTTTAATGTTTTGATTTCTGGTTTTCCCCATTATCCCTTTCCTTGTATACACATTTGCCCTCCTGGCTTCAGTCACCCCCACCATGATTGAAAGTCTCCTAATTATCTTGTCAGCTGACTTTACCTCAATGTTCAGATGCCCATCAGAATTACTGATTGTTCAGTTATAGCCTGTCAGATATCCATTCACTTCTTTCCCCACCAATCCCAGAGTTTAGGATATAACATCTGGTAACTGTTACAGTATTGGCCAGAAGAGTAGAGAGGGGAATCCTGCTGGGGTTACCAGTACCCCCATAGAGCTGTGAATCAGCTAGGAAAATAAATTTTTAAAAAAATAATCACTGAGGAATAAAAGACAAAGACAGAAATTAGTTTTAGAAGTGGGATCCCTGTTAAATCTTCCATCTCTGATAGGAACTGGAACTGAAAAAAGGAAAAAGGACCCAATGCTTTCTATAAGGGAAAAAACATCAAAATGTTTCAGTATTGCAGGCTTCTTGAGGAAAGCAGGATAAGGATGGGAAAACAAGACTGTTCAGGGCTTGGCCAGTTTTGTCCATCTCTGAGCAGCTGCATTTGAACCTAGGACTGTGTGCTAATGCAGGGTACCACTATGATCTGGGCTTTCTCCAACTGGAGAATTTCACCCATGAGTTCTCAGAAAAGTAGCCTCACTGCCTTATGTTGGCTCAAACAAAGCCATAATTTATACATGGCTTCCAACAGAACCCAGTACAAGTCATTTAGTGACATATTTTAAAGGGGTCCTGGAAGCAGAAATGTTCCATATTATCACAGATACACTGGAGACTTTTTGCAAGTCAATCCTTTTTTGAGGACTTAATTATATTTTGAGACAGTTTTTAAAAAATAAAATTTTATACATGAGTAATTATTACCTGTCAATCATTGAGCCAGGAACTTTAAAAAATGCTAAGTTAATTTTTTTAATACTGTGAAGTAGATTATTAAATACTTATAAAAGGGGAAAGTAAGGAAAAGAATTCTAACTATTCACGTGTTGGACTATAGCAAAGAATATCATATTAAATAGATTCTTAAATATAAATTGAATTTTTAAAACTTAATTCCAATAAACAGTAGTTTTAGAGTCCATTTGAAAATTGTATTGACTAAGATCATCTGTATTTTGGCTTTCATTATGCTAATTATATTTGATTAAATTTAGAGACAGATATTTAAATATTAATATGGGATTTTTTTCATATTATAAATATGAATGTTTGGCCTCTATTTAAAAAAAAACACATGAATAAAACATCAGGTTTCCTATGAATGGCAATGTTAAACAGCTCTACCAAATGGAATTATGATCCCTGAATAAAGAGATTATGTATTGATTTAATTTATTTCTAGTGAAATCTTTTTAATAACATCAATAAATATTTTCTGGAAATATTCTCATGCTGAGTTTTATTTTCCTGAGTCCAAACTCTCAAGAAGGTTTTAAGTGCCTGTACTTATGTGCATTTGGGGATTTGGGGAAAATGTTTTAAAATCTGAAAGATGTAGAGAAATGAAAACTAACAAGTTATTATGCTGAAGAAAAAAAATCCCTGCACCTGTATTTGATTTTCTGTTAATACTGTAAGAACTGGTCATTTACAGTCACTGATGGGCAGAAGGTAGAAGGTATTGTGAGGCTCAGAAATTAGAATTTAGAAAAAGAAAATTTAATAAAGATCAAATCCTTTTTTAGACATCATTTGCTTGGTGATTACTACAGAATAGATATATTTCATATTTTAATAATTAAAACTCTGAGACAGGCCTATTTATTTCCCAGATTTTTATGCTAATGTGCTAAATTTCTGGCATGGATCCTTATATAGATAATTGCTCAATTAATTAGTGGTAAGTAAATTATTATTATACACACATATATGCATATATATATAATTATTATGCATATGTATTATGCACACATACTTATAATTGTTATTACCTTAATTCATATCCATAACTAGATCATATTAATACCACTTAATTGATTAACCAAACAGGGTTAACCAAACAAAAATTAAATAACATGATAATACAATTCAGCAAGTAAATGGCTATACTGCAATTTTAAGTTTTTCTTCTTTATTACACTATATTCAAAATGTAAACAGTTCAAGAATTAAAACCAAGAAACATAAAGGCAAGAATAAAACAGCATCACTAGAAAACTTGTTAAAGAATCTCTGCCTTGTATTTTTCAAGATAGATTTTTCCTAATAATTGGCTTTAATAGGGTATTCAGAGAACCCTTCCTCCTAGTATGAACACCCTATATAATCTTGTCTTCTTTAATGTGGAATTGCTTAGAATTTGCTTCTAATCAATAGAATACTGCAAAGGTGAAAATATATCACTTCCATGATTAAGTTAGAAAAGACTGCTACTTATATCTGGCTAACAGATCCCTCTCCTGCCTTCTTGACTTGCAGGCTTGGATAAACTAGCTACCCTATTGGAGAGGATTTGTGGTAAAAGACTGACTGGAACCATAGTGAACACCGCGAATTGGGAGGCTCAGATAAGGGGATTGTATATTCGAGGCCAGCTTGGGCAATGTAGAGAGATCTTGTGTCAAAATCAAAAAATAAATGACTGGGGATACAGCTTAACAGTGGAGCACCCATGTTCTGAAGAAGGACAAAGCCCAACAGCCAGCAATGAACTCAGGACTTTAGTCTAACTGGAACTCAATACTTGATTTTAACCTGTGAGAGACCCTAAAACCAGGCCTGGATTCCTGACCCACACAAACTGACATAATAAATGTTGTTTTAAATAGTTAAATTTTATGGAAATGTGTTATACTATAGTAAATATCAAATAAAATAATTAAATTGATTTAGATTTTAAAATTTGTTATATGTTTAGATTTTAAATTTGTTTATGTTAAAATTTTAAAAATTGTTATGTATTTTCTATGAAAATATCAGTGGCTTATGATTATACAAATGAATTTATAAAAGGGACAGAGTGTTCTAATGGTTCAGTGGAAAAAATAAGAGTTTCTTAAACTGTAATAAAATGGCATAATTGATGTCATTTCAACTGCAATAAAGTATCCTAAAAAGGAAATTCTTAAAAATGTTACAATTTGTTGATAATCCCATTGGCAATCTTCTCTCACCTCCATAACACACTTTTGTTTTTCACAATCATATTACTATTTGAGAATACAGAAAATATCTTCCAATTGATTGAAAGTTGAATTGGAATCAGTTTTACTCTTCATATCACAAAAATAACTTTGCTTACATAATAGAAAAACTACAAAAATATTTGTTAAATGTATTAATACTATAAATTTTTAATGCTTTTTTTTTTGTTCTTCATTATTTGGGGAAATTTTTTAAAAATTCACATGTACACACTGGTTCTTAGAAAGCCAGAAGGCAATTTAGATAATATAGAGCTTTCATGTTTATACACATTTTATGAAGAGGTTTTAAAGTTATTTTTTCATTCAGTTAAATTTATTGATGCCTCCTAATAATTAGTAAAATGGTGAAATTGCTATGTTGAATTTTAAGAATGTAATGTCATTATTTAATCTATCATAAAATGCATGTGGAACTGGGCAGAGTGGTGAACACTAGTAATGCCAGGGCTCAGGAGGCTGAGATGGGAAGATTGTAAATTGAAAGCCAACCTCAGTAATGGCAAGGCAGCTAAGCAACTCAGTGAGACCCTGTCTCTAAATAAAATACAAACTAGGTCTGGGGATGTGGCTTAGTGGTCAGGTGCCTCTGAGTTCAATCCCCAGTACCCCCTGCTCCCCCCCCAAAAAAAAAATCAATGCATGTGGAAATTATAGCATTTGACAGAATATTACTATTAAACATTTAAAATTTTAATAATGTTTTTACTTATTTATTAAGATTATATGGTATCTTATTTGGAAAAGCTGAGGACATGGTCTTCTAAGAAGTGTAACCCACATCTACTGCCTCTGAGAAAAATTATCAATAATTGATTTGTGATGTCATTATCATTATCTAGAATAATCCAAGAGCATATCTGTAGAGAAAAACGAAATTAAAGAGTGCAATGCAATGGTTTCCTTTACATGCATCCTGCAGCTGTCAGTTTCTTAGAACTGAAAGTAGATGACTGAGGTACAAATGGGAAGTATAGACTGTGTGGAGGTCAGCTTATTTATCACCACTGAAGTGCTAAATTTTCACTTATTATTCCACTATATCTGAAGTGAGCAAAAGTATATTTAAAAAAAAACTCAGGAGAAACAATGTGTTTGTGCTCTCTGCAGTTAATATGCCTATAAGTAAATATTTTCATAGCAATATGATTCACTTCTATAGCCTTTCTAGCAAAAAGAAGATTAAATCATCTTTATGTCTTCACTTTCTATCCTGTATGGAACTTTTACAATGTTTGTTCACCATTTTCCTTATGTCCTTCCTGTGTTGTTTGACTTGAAAACATACTCTTCATTAAGTGAATGAAGAAATGAATGAATGATAGCCTTCATGTACCACAAAAGTGAAAGAATGTCCTTAAAGGTACTGGCAGCAGCTGCTGAAGGCATTCTCAATAAGCTTAAGTAGGGACAGTGTTGCTACTGAGAACAGGGCCACAACCTGTCCCAATTTTAAACAAAATTTTGGGCACATGGTTTCTTTTTTTAAAATATTTATCTTTTAGTTGTAGTTGGACACAATATCTTTATTTTATTTATTTTTATGTGGTGCTGAGGATCAAACCCAAGCCTCACATGTGCTAGGCAGAAGCTCTACTGCTGAGCCACAACCCCAGCTCCACACATGCTTTCTTGATCATCAAAGAATCACTCTCTCAGCACCAAACGATACACAGATTAAGTGAAAATAATTCACTATTATTTTTTAAGTAGAAGGACTTTTAGCAAAAAGGCCTGTTTTAAAAGTAGATGGTCATTTCCATCTCAACCCACTGAAGATACCTTGAATAAACTATTCAATAAGTAAATATTTATTGAATGAAGTCTTTTAGATTAAAAAAATGACAAATTCAACTTTGAATCTGAAAAATTATCTATTTGGAATAACGGAAATGATTTTCTGAAACTTTTTGACAAGTGTGTATACTAGTCCTATTGTATAGTCAGTGTTGTTATTCATGTACACTGTGTACATGGTGGATTTAAAAATGTCAAGAAACAATTACTCTAAATGATTGGCTGAACTCTGTGAGATCTAAGGATAGGCCATATCTTTGTGGTAAGAATTTATGAAGTAGGAAAATGAAAACAAGTGTGGACGAATGGCATATTTGGAACATGGGCTCTGTGGTAATGCTGCATGCAATATGTACTCCTTATTACTTTTAAAACTAAAGATACATAGAAAATATATTATCACCATAAAAATAATTCTAGGGCTTATACTCTAGTAGCTAAACTTCCTCCTGATCCAAAATAAGGAATTCGGACAAGAGTAATTGGGAATAGAAAGAGTACGAATCATGAAATTGTAGATGGAAATCTCATTATAGTTGCAGATGTGGATATCAAAATTTTAAACTCTAACAGACAGTCAATGCATTAAATATTCAGCAAAAATGACCATCGTGACATTGCAAAAACAACTGAAATGAGATCAGGGAACATTGTCACCTGTTTTCTCTGATACTGATTTTCACAACATTCTAATTATATCCACCATCTGATGAAGCTTGATTTAGTTTTGGTTTTCAAGGCAAGCACAGAAAGACCTAGGCATATCCATTATGCTAGTGGAGGCTGTAATAAATTCCTTCTGCCAATGACATTGAAATTGGTATCTGGAGGCAAAACCTGTGTACCTGTTCAAACTGTATAAGATCCATGTTTACCTAGGTTCTTATTCTTCATTTTGGCACAAGCTTGTTCTGTGCAAATCCAAAGGGATAGGTCAAATTTTAAGTAATTTCCCCTGCATCCTCTTGCCTCTATAGCCAGATGATGAAGCTGAACAAGCTGGCCTCAGCCATTGTGCCACCTCCAACCGCAGGAGTTCTGGTGTCACTGAGAAGTATGGCCATCTTCCCCACATTTCTGCATGAACTCTAAGCCAAGCTTTCTTCTCGTCAGCCAAGTGACACATGCATGATACTACTGCTGTCAATTTCTCTAAACTCTTCTCTCATCTGTTTCTCTTGATCAATTCTTTTCTGGCCCCATGGCATCTATTCATTTCCACCATTAGATCCAGTCAACTTCCACACCAGGAGCTGTGCGCTTATTCATCCTCCTACATGGAAAGCTCTTTCCCTGTATCTCATATATTTTATTTATCAAATGCTTCAGTTTCAAAGCAAATGTCATCTCCTTATCACCTTGTGAGTGTCCTACTTAAAACTGTCCCTCAAAGACATTCTCATTCACTTCACCTCATTTATTTTTTCATGAAATTTATCATAATGTTATATGATTGTTAATTTTATATATTGTTTAACTGTTTATCATCAGTCACTAAAATACATTTTATATGTATACAGGATACTAGTTCTTATTTTTCTCTTGTTAAGCTACTGAGCATAAGGCATAGTGTGGCATACTGTAGGTATGCAACAAATGGAAGGTAACATTGAGTAAATGAGTACCTTACATTCTAAAAATAAGTAGCATTTCTAAAACCTCCTACATTTCTCATGGAATTTTCTCTCTGAAAATTCAATTTCTGGGGAATGTAATATCTTAAATAATACAGTGAGGTCTCTAATTTTTACTTGATTGTTATTTACCTTTGGACTCTTACTGCCAGCTTACCCATTAGAATGGCTCTGTTTTTGTAAATTAATTTATATAAATTAAGCACAGTTATTATAATTGACAGCTATTATAATATTACATCTACTATAATAATAGATGTGCATCACCCCATTCTCTTGGCCATTAGAGGTAGTGAACTTGGTCATGGTGTATTCCATCTACCCTTTCATGTTGCCAAGGTTTTAGTATGCCTTGTGTTTAATAACTTCAAATTATATCAATGTGAGCCATTTTCATTTTAGGCAATATTGTCATTTTTTTGTATTTATACTTTTTCAACAACATCAAAAAAGGTATATATCCCACAGCACTGCATGGATTTAGTTATTTTCTGCAAGTTAAAATTTTTTTAAAAAGAAGAAGGTCTATGTGTAGTAATTTTTAGAAAGAGGAATTTATGTTTGGCAAACAAAGTTGATATTGGGTACCTTAGTTTTCTGTTGCAAGGATCACATGATGTTTAATCATTCACAACTTAAGACACTTTTTGTTTTTCAAGACTATGAGAATCAGAAGTTTTCCTCAATGAAATACATTTGTATTATAATTAGCATTATGTTTTTTAAGACCTTTTTCATTTTAGGGAAGAAAACTAAACAAGGGTACTATACTTAGGGAGGTATTTGTTTGCTTGTTTGTTTCGGTACAGGAAATCGAGCTCAGGGGTGCTTAACCACTGAACCACATCCCCAGTCTTCCTTATATTTTATTTAGATACATGGTTTCAATGAGTTGCTTAGGGCATCACTAAGTTGCTAAAGCTGGCTTTGAACTCATGATCCTCCTGCCTTAGCTTCCCAAGCCACTGGGATTACTGGCATGGGCCAATGTGCCTGACTACTTAGGGAGTTTTTTTTTTAAAAGACAAAAAGAAAGGAATAAAGTATAAAATACATAGAAAAAACAAATTGTAGAGGTGATAAACGTGAACAAAGTTCACAAAGTAGGTGTTATTACTAGGTTAGAATTAATTTGCAAATTCTGGCATACCTATTTTTTTTCCATGTTCTAAAAAAATATTCCGTAGTTAATTGTTTCTATTTTGTAAGCAGTTAGATGTGGAACAAAATTTAAGATTGTTTTCCAGCATATTTTGGTAAGTCTTCAAATGCTTTCACTGTTTCCAGATGGACAGGAATGTCAAATCATATTAGACCCCTGGACTGGGGCCAAGTGTTGTGCTTATCAATTTGCATGAATGCTAAGCTCACTTTGTGGTATGGTCATAAACTACATTGGTTCTCAAAGTGCATATATAATTTTTTCCTCTAACAGCCATCTTACATCTCATTATATTCAAGGACATCTAGGTATGATAGTGATTTTGGAAAAGCACAAATCTCTCATTATTATGATTCCATTGACTTTAATATCTCATCTCTTTAAAATACATATCCATTTTTAAATAAGAAAGTCTTTACATCAGTTATTGCTGGAAAAGAAATGTTAATCCAATCACTTTAAAATTCATAACATTCTATTTAGAATGAATTTATATAAGATTTTCAACAGTAGCACTTCCATTACTTTGTAGGACTTAATTGTTTGTTGCTTGATGAGGTGTATAATCCTATACATTATTCATCCCATGACAGTAGCAATGTTCTCCCTGCCCCTAACTCCAGACCATTAAAAAAAAATCTCAAAATATTGCCAAATGTTACCTAGGAGAAGAGGAATGAAATTTCCCTTAATTGAGAACCACAGAATTAGAACATCACCTAGAATATTCATATGTAGATGAATTACTTAATTAAGTTCTCCAAGAAAAATCTAAACAAAATGTGAACATTTTAAGAAAAAAAAAAGACTGAAACTAAGTGGCCAAAATCTTGAGAAGAAGTGAGAAATCTATTAGCCAATTAATCTCTATGCAAACATACAATGTAGGCCAAGTTTTTAGAAGATACTATTTCTTTTTAAATTTTTATTTTATTTTTTTATTTTTTTATATATATGACAGCGGAATTCATTACAATTCATATTACACATATAGAGTGCATTTTTTCATATCTCTGGTTATATATAAAGTATATTTTTACTTCATACAATTCGTGTCTTCATACATGTACTTTGGATAATGATGTTCATCACATTCCACCATCATTTCTAAACCCTGCACACTCCGTTTCCCTCCCCCAACTGCCCTATCTAGAGTTCATCTATTCCTCCCATGACCCCACCCCACCCCACTAAGAATCAGACTCCTTATATCAGAGGAAAAGATTCAGCATTAGTTTTTCTTGAGATTGGCTAACTTCATTTAGCATTATGTTCTCCAATGCCATGATTTTATTCTCTTTTATTGCTGAGTAATATTCTATTATTTTCCCACTTCCAAGCTATTCTTGCTACAACTTATAGTTTAAGTGACCTCAGATTCAATATCACTCAAATGAGTAATTGTATAAAAGCAAAAAATCAGTTTTCATAGTAGTAAATTACTTTTTCAAAGGTTTTTCTTTTTTTTTTTTTAACTAATATAGCTGATCTAAAACCCCAAGTTTCAGAACTCTGTCTCACAACAAATTCCCTAAAACATTTTGTACAGTTTCAAGCATACATTTAGGCTGTCTTTCACTGCATTTTACTATACTAAAATTCAGGAAACGATCAAAATGTTTATCTACACTAGCACATGTACTTGATTGATAAAGCTTAGTATGTCCCATTTTAATAACTGGCCAAGAGGGTCCTTGAGGAAAGTGGGAGAAGGTCCAGCAGAACTGCTTAGGTTTAAAGAAGCTCAGCTACTCTGAAAAAGCAACAGTGCACAACATATACACTGTAGTACTCCAAAGTTATGTTATCCAAAATGTTCATCTATCTCAATATTTTCACATTAGTTTTCAATAAAGTGAGTTAACTAAAAGGTCTGAAAGAATGCTTCCATTTTTGTTTGGCAAATAATTACAATAAAATGACATCTGTGGTATTTTTGACAACTTAGTAATCTTTGCTTACATGATATTTTCCAACATTCACAATAATTTCCCTTATTAACAAAGAAATTGTAGCCACTAATTTATAAGATGAACATTTAATTTCAAAATTAAAGTTTTCTGATATGATTTGATAATAAATTAACTGATGTTGAAAATAGAATTGAATCCTCACAGCCAACGCATGCCAACAGAAATTTTAAAAAGTTTAATGAGTAAGTACAACACTGAACTTATTTTTAAAAAATTTTAAGAAAATGCTGTTTATTTATTTATTTATTTATTTGGTCTTACAATGACAATAGAAAAAAATAGAAAGTTATGTAAAAACTAATTAATGACTGATATATCAAAGGAATGATTTTTTAAAGCCTATTTTAACACTTCACTTGCTCCTTTTGTTGGGATTACATATCACAGTCTTTGCCATGTACCCTCCAAAATCTCCTTGTAAAATGGGCAAAGTCCACATTCTCACTGCAAAGCATTTAGTCCTCGCCATGTGACCTGTCCAGGACAGCAGATTGGCCGGCTGAGGAACAAGAAAAGTACTAAAATTTTGTTTTGTTTTAGTTTAATACAACAATATTAATGCACTAGAAGACCAATATAAATTTTGATGACATTAAATCCAAAGAGACATAAACTTCATATCAATGGGAAAAAGACAATTTCAGTGATCTCAGAAAGACATTTTAGGCAAATCAAAACAAAGCAAAATTTGGGATCTAATGGAATATAATTAAAAGGACCATGCTATAATTAGAAAAATATATAAAACCACAATTACAGTTATGACAATATTAAAAGTCTTTAAAATTTTAATGTACTTTAATAAAAAGATGGCAGAGATCAGAGAAGTAGAGGAAATGAACTGAGGGGAAGGGAGGAAGGATGGGAAATGGGAAGAATGGAGAAATGAATCTGCTCAAACTTCCCTATGACCATATATGAATATAAAGAAAAAGGTGAAGGGGAAAGGAAGGGAGGAGGGAAGTACTAGGAACTGAATTGGAGCAAATTATTTTCCACACTTGTATAATTATGTCAAAATGAACCCTAATATCATATATATCCAAAATGAGCTAATAAGCTTCTAAAAAATAAAAAAGATAATACATATAAAAGTTATAATACAATAAGAAGCCTACAGATTTTGAAGATATATATGGAAATAAATACATGTGACATATTTGATAAAGGACTTAATACTTCTAAGGGATAAAGTGCTTTGACAATTTAATAAGAAAAAAATGAGACTCACAATGGAAAAATATGAAATAAATAGACTATACCCAAAGGAAAGTTAAGAATTGCTATATATTTTCATTATTCTTCTGCCAAGTATATTTGAAATAACTTTTTAAAGCCTAGTGAATGCTGTGCTTCATAACTCATAATTACTAAGGAAGAATTCCAAAAAGAATTCTTTAGTTCCTTTGCAGTTAGGAACACCAAATATGAATCTGGCACCACAAACTTGAGGCATCACAATTCTGAATCATACAGAATTGGGTAGAAGAGTTTAGAGACAATAAAACCTCAGAGCAGTACAAGAAATGATGTTTATCATCAGTCTTTGTAGAGCTAAGTCTCCCTTCTCCCACAATAAAATTCATATGAAATTAAAAGGAAGATACCACTCATTCATTTGCAGTATGGCAAAACAGTTCATCTAACGACGACCTACAGTACAATGTCCTCTTAGCACTAAGGTTTTGAAGGATCTGGCAGTTGTTCCACAACAAGAAAATAAAAGAGTATTCAGAAGAATGTACTGTGAAGGTGAGTGGGCTGTTGCAAACTGAACAGATGTCTTGAAGGAAAAAGAAAACAATAAGCACAAATGCCTAAAATCTTGGCTCAAGGCACAGAGAATAACAATGGGAATTTTATAACTCAACATTTCAAGGTTATGTATGTGTACAGCCTTATCACAACCTCAGTATGAAAGCCAGTGAACTGATTGAGAAAATGTAAAATTGTGAAAACTGGAGCAAGATCCACATGGCTCAACATATTTCAACCATTCAAATGTCTCAGGGTATATCATTAGCAGAAAGAATGGGCCCTTCAATGACACACTTTTTTTTCTCTTGCTTAAAACCATTAACAACTTCATCTGATTGACTTTATCAGTGAAAACCATCCCATGTTATTTCTAATTATCTCCAGTTCTAAATTAGAAACAGACTTCAACATGTGGTGAGGAAATCATTACAAACTCAAACCGTAAAAGATATTAAACATGCAAACATTGCTAAAATTTTAGGATTTGTATCAGTAACAATCTAGAAAACATTTGTAGGAATGAATTCTGAAAGTACTCAACAAAGGGTTACAGAACATAATTTTATAATGTATCTATCTATAGTTACAGTATTGTTCCCAAAGTTTAGCATTAGTATTCAAACCTAAGCACATTAGAGAGTAGTTTGCTTTACTGGTGGTCATCTAACCCAAATAAAGTTCTTAATGAAGATCTGAGATGACTGATTCATTACCTATAAAAATTCATTAATTAAATAAATGAGAATAATATAATGGTTTGTCATATGTGATTTATTCAACCTACTCCATGCATTTCTTTTTATTGGTGCATATTAGTTATATAGAATGGTGGGTTTCATTGTGACCTATTCATGAATATATTAAAATCAATTTGATCAATTTCAGGGTAAAAGATGCCTTCACCTTTCAAGAAATACATGGATGATAAAACATCAGCATCTTTGAAGAATATCATATAGTTTGCTCTTTTTTAGTCAGTAGTGCTAGTCAGAGATGTTGTAGTTGAAATAGGTCATTTCCCTAGGAATGATGGCATCCATAGGTACTAAAACCAAACAATATCAATGAGTTATAAGATATGAAGTGTAGTTTATGCAATTAATAGTGATGCTTCAGGGAAGTATTTTCCAGTGACAAATTGATCACAAAGTATCTGGGACTGAAACAGAAATGCAATGATCTCTGGACTATATCAACTGAAAATTGGAAAAACCTGTCTGTTGGTCAATCAGAGATGTACGACTCTTGAGCAAAATTCCAGAAGTGAGTCACTTCAAGATTAAGAATCCCTAAAATGATTAAGTATTTAGGTACACTTGAGGAATGAATCTAAAAACCATTTAAATACATTTTCACAAAGAAAACCTGCATATTTTCTAGGCTAACTAAACTGTAGGGAGTGATATATCCAGAGATACTGAGAATTGCTGAAAAAAAATCTACTGAAAATATTTAGAAGTTGAATTGATTTTATGACCTACTTCCCAGAATGGGGTGCAAATGTGCATTAAAATGGATTTTTTGATGTAATTTCATCTCCTGATGAAGTCAGTGGAGGCACAAACCTGTTCAATAATAAACTTTAGGGCTTATAAATGTATCAGTGAAATACCTAGATTTGGAATGTATTAGCTAACTAGCATTGCTTCCTTTGTTTTCCTTCCTAAGTTATCTAAGATCTCAAATGACACACTCATCTTGTCAGTTTATATGCCTCAAGGGAATATTCACTATATCTAGTTTTTCAAATTCTAATAGTATTTTTGCAAATTCTAGTAGTAGCCATGTGGATCTTACTCCAGTTTTCAGAATTTTACATTTTCTCAATCAGTTCACCCCCAAGAGGGCTTGACTGATGTTCTCTATCCCTAGCCCTTTTCATTTTTTATTTTGAGACAGGGTCTTGCCAAGTTGCCCAGGCTGGAAACAAACTTACCATCCTCCTGCCTCAGCTTCCTGAGTTGCTAAGACAACAGGCATACACCAACATGGCATGCAAACTCTAGGAACTTCATCCCTTTTTCCCTGGTTGACTCAAGATAGGATTTCCTAAGTCCTTACCCATGATACCTCTCTCTCTCTCTCTCTCTCTCTCTCTCTCTCTCTCTCTCTCTCTCTCTCTCTTTCTCTCTCTCTCTCTTTCCAGTGCCGTGGCTAGTAGTTCACAAGAAAGCAAGAAACTTAGATCTCTACTTTACAACCATGATTAGTCTCATCAATAGAAGTCAAAACCATGGATTGGCAAGAAAGAAAACAAAAGGAGTCTGGATCATTCTGTATATCAATATACTTCCATATTCTAATGTTATTTTACCAATGCAGAATTTATATGTTCTGATATACATGGTAATACCAACTTAATTTTATTCTCTTTTATAGGCATGTAGCATGATATGATTCTCAAATCTGTAGAAGATTTTTGCTTATGAAAAATTCTTGATGCTTCAAAATATTATTTTAGAAAATTTTCTTAGGGGCCTGGGGTTAAAATCAATAGCAAAAGAAAATTATATACTTTCCATTTGGTGAAATTTATTTGCAATCAGATATATTCAGTGTTGATATGTAGAAGGAAGTAAAAATGTCAAAGGTGTGTTGAATATATATGAAAATTGTTCTAAACTATACTTCAAAGCTCTTATGCAATACATTATTTTCTTCTTTCTTTTAAGGAGTCAATTCTAATATTCAGTGAGATGAGACAATCAATCCATAATCATTTCTGTCTTATGTGGGTGGTAGGTGAAGAAGTGGATTAAAAATAAGAAATAACAACAAATTTATAATATAAATAGGAATTTTAAAAACCATATTCAGGATATGGGGATGTAGTCAATCATAGAGCCCTTTCATCTCATGCTGGACAGCAAGGATTCAATCCTCAGTACTGAAAATAAATAAAAGACAAAAAAAGGTTATCATATATGATTATATAAAAAATTATACAGTGGGGTACCAAATGTATGCCTAAATTCACAGGAAGGTTTAGAACTTTTTAAGAATTTAAGTCACTGCATTATTTTTTTTTAAAGAGAGAGAAAGAAAGAATTTTTTTTAATATTTATTTTTTAGTTTTCCGTGGTCACAATATATTTGTTTGTATGTGGTGCTGAGGATTGAAACCGGGCCACACACATGCCAGGCGAGTGTGCTACCACTTGAGCCATATCCCCAGCCCTCACTGCATTATTTTATCATCATCAATGTGCATGTAAACCCAGTTGGACATCTTTTACAGGGGTTGCTGATTGTAGAACTACACAGTTTAAAAATTACTTTGAGTCTAAGTAGTCTGCTTACTCCATTTTACATAATGGCGTCAAAAATATTTTGTGATTTCATCTCTATTACATATAATAGTTTAAAGGGCAGATTATACCCTGATTCACTACTATATAATCTCAATGTTTGTTTAGAGGTTTCTTTTTGGATTTGGAATTTTCCCCCATTATAAATAAAACATAAGGTAGCTCATCATCTATTTGTACAAGAAGTCATCTCAGAGAAATGCACTATAATTGTAAGCATAATTATGGATAAAAATAATTCAACACGGATATGATAGTGATAATTTCTAGGTGTCTGGAAACTACACTCATGGATGTGACTGAAGGCTGATAGGTTTACAAAGCAGAAGTCAATACCAGGTTAGCAGGCAAAGGATCCTAAAAATCAAACCGTGTAAAGGTGGCTGCTAAGTGCTTCATTAACATTCATTTTTAAAATGATTTTACTTAACAGCATATGTACTTAATAATTTAAATATCTATGGAATCTCATATTGTACTAATTTTCATATTAATTATGTGGACAAACATTAAACCTTTTATTTTGCTATATTTTATATTTTTGTTATAGTTCTAATTTTTTATCAATTATTTCATTTAAATTGTAGCTCCTTTATTTCATTTTAAATAGTGATTTCAAGCAATTACTGGTTACAGTTAACTCATAATTATGTAACTGATTAAATGAGTGGTTCATTAACTACTACTGGCCACTTTTTGGAATCATGGAAAAGAAAAACTATTTTATTGCATAATTACCTAAACAATGCTTGAGTTCACTGATCAAATGTTCATTCATGACCATGAAATTCCATATTTACAGGAACATTTACTTAATAATTTGAGTTATCTTTTCCTTGAGGAGATTATTTTATTCTGGATTAAGTAAATAGTCGGAAGCATTGAGAGACAGTGTGGAGTGTCAGGGATAAATTTGGCATTTTGTTAATCATCCTTAATAAACATTTTATATGACATTTACTTGATTGTTTAATTTTGAGATTTAACAAACTTGAATGTTCTCTGTACCACTTTATTTTTGTAATTGTCATTTTTAGTATTTTAGTGTGTTCTATAAGATTATTGAGTAATAGTAATATATAAAAGAGTTAAACTTACAAAACCTCAAAACATAAGCTTGTGAATTAGATCAATTACACAGTACTAACATGAATTTCAAAACCCTGAACTACTGTATGTACTTAACCCTGACCCCAGACTAGAATAGCCACTGGAGTTCTACTGCAGTTCGAAGGAGCCAAAGGTGAGTGATTCAGGCACAGTCACCCTGGAGGGAAGGCCAACACAAGGAAGTACCCCAGGGCAGGGCTCCCAAAGCCATGGGGGCTAGTCTACCATCCCAGTGTCTCTGGAAGGAAGGAGGATCTTCTGTCCTGGCCAGACTAGAGGACAGAACGTGGAGCCAATAAGTCCATTCTAGCCCCTGAACGACCTACTATTCTCTTCTTCTTTCTTCTTTCTTCTTTCTCCCTTTGGGAATTGAATACTTATATCATGCCTGTTACAAGATTGTACTTTGGGAGCTCAGAACACATTTGATTTCACAGCTGAATGGTAATTTACTTCAAGATGAATCACTGAGTTTCACCTATATCAAATTTAGGTGTTATTGAGATGACATTTTGAACTTATATTTTAAAGTTAATGATGGAACAAGTTAAGATTTTGAAGAATATTTAAATAGAAAAAAATGTTTTGCATGCAACAAAGACTTGATTTGGGAGTACCAAGGACAGAATGTTGTCATTTGAATATTTATTTCTCTATAAAATTCAAATACTGGAATCCTAACCTCCAAGATGACAGAATTATGAGGTGAAGGCTTGAGGAAGTCAAGGCTTGATAAGGTGATTACATCACTACTGGGATAATGTGAAACCTTATGAATGAGATTAGTACCTTTGTAAGAGACCCCAGAGACCCTCCACCATGGGAGGACACAGTGAGAAGGCAAAACCTTTGAACCAGAATGTGGTCCCCATCAGATAATGAATCTGTTGGCACCTTGTTTTTTAATCCCCCAACCTTCAGAACTGTGAGAGATAAAGTTCTAATGTTTATAAGCTACCTAGCATATGCCATTTGGTACTAGCTGCCAGCACAGACTAAGACCATTGAAGTGTGCTCATAATAAGGAACACTTTGTAAGTAAAATGTAGTTTATAAATTTAATGTATCAGCATCTGTATCTCTCAAATCATCTGCCCTAACTGCCTTCCTTGGAAATCTTATGTTAGAGACTTCAGATCACCAAACTCCTATTTTTTTTTTGGCACAGTTGTAATGTTTATACCTACAGTACACATAGAAATAGCTTTTCTGATGCAACTGACTTAGATTACTCCCTAATGTGCTTTTGTCAGACTGATGGAAAAACGATATTCACTTATTTTTTATCCATTATATTTTCAAACAATCCATATTCTTTATAAGATGCACATAGTCTTCTTCAGTAGCCAAGAGTCTAAATAGCTACTGAAAGAATGTTATAAAAAAGCAAAGTTCTTATTTTGTTGAAAAAAAAACCAGTCTTATTAGTATGTTAAGATATATACATGTGATTGCTTCCTTTTTCCTTTTTCAAAATGTGGCCAATGAATAAAAAAAATTATAAAAATACGCATTAATATTGCGTTATTTAAAATCATACAAGTCCAGGGGCTGGGGATGTGGCTCAAGCAGTAACATGCTCACCTGGCATGCGTGGGGCGCTGAGTTCAATCCTCAGCACCACATAAAATAAAAAATAAAGATGTTGTGTCCACTGAAAACTGAAAAATAAATATTAAAAAATGTTCTCTCTTTCTCCCTCTCTCTCTCTCTCTCTCTCTCTCTTTCTCTCTCTCTCTCTCTCTCTCTCTCTCTCTCTCTCTCTCTCTCTCTCTCTTTAAAAAAAATAAATAAAATAAAATCATACAAGTCCAACTATTTTCCCAGGAATGTACTAAGGACAGGACATATACTTATTAAAGTTGTACTTTCTGACCTTTACATATTGTTCCGAATCATGCTAGGCAATCAACTCTGTATGCCAGTTATATATTACCACTGTTATGGGACAGGATAATTTTTTTCTTCTTTTTTTTCATTGTCACTATTTTATAAGTGATGCCTGTATCCATCAGTGTTCATATTAGACATAAAAAATGTTGACAGAGGAGGGAAAGACAAAATATACAAATTCCATAAAGCAGCAATCAATTTAGCTACTGTCTTGCTCTGGACAGTTTGTTTCAACTTTTGAAGGTTTATGGAAAACTCTTTTTTAGTTTAATATTATCATCAAGGTCTAACTGCCAGTATAATATACAAGACCCTTGGCACAACAGCATTTGACTTAATATTTTGATATTGAAACTGGGATATATCTGCCAGCACACAGCAAATATTGCTAAGTCTGATGCAGTTTAATTCAGGTGGGAGCCTCCACCAACTCTCTCCTCAAAAGTGGTGTAAGTGCCAGGTCATGAGAGCCCTTAGACTAGTGTCCACACATGCTCTTTCCCTGAATACACAATACTGATGAGTGTGTCTCTACAGTAGTAGGGGAAAGAAGAATCAAAGAAGAAATCCAGCCTCTCTGTAATCTCTGGGTCTGGATACTATCCAGAAGACCAATGGAATACCCATACCTATTGGTTTACTCATGAATTTAAACAGTTCATCAATTGAGAGGACAGAGATCTAAACAAATCAAGGAGTCTTCTCAGCCACCATCAATATTAAATTCCAGTGGAAAGATTTAGCCAAAAATTACAATAAGTCAGTCACACAACAGAAAAAAAAAATCAAGACCTCTATCAATAAGAAGTTTTATTTCATTGGAAGGATATTAATAATAAACAAATGCAATAAGTAAAAATCTACAATATGCTACATGAGATAAAAGTTTGCAAAACACCCAAATAGGAAAATGGCATTTGGAGTGTTAGCATATTTCAATTTTAAATAGTGAAGTCAAAGGAAGCCTTCCTGCATAGATCATTCTGTCTAAAGACCTCAAAAAAAAAAGAATGTAACTTGGGATGTGTATATGTGTATGTGAACACACGAATATGTAGATTCTTATGTAATACATGTAGTGTATACACACACACACACACACACACGAATTAAAAATGAAATGTTTCCATGTATAAGTGATAGCCAAATTCTAAACCATCTTGACAGTTCCTGCTATTCCTTTGGCGATTACCTCAAGTAAGATTCTTTTTTTCCCACAAAACAGTGGCATAATCTTGCTAGCTTGGGTTGAGAGAGATGGAGATAAGGCCACTACAGAAATAAAGAGCCCCATTTGAAGCCCACTCAATTCATTTAGGATGAATTTTCCAGAAAATATCAACAAGAATTCAAATTCACTAGAATTCTATTTTGAAAAATCATATTAATTTGATAAGGTGAATAATTGTTGATCATATTGTTCATCTTATAAAAGTGTGGGAAAGTACACAGTATGCATCAAAAATTGATTTAATTGACTCAAGGTGGCAGTCAGTGGTAGAGTGCTTGCCTGCCATGTGCAGAGCCCTGGATTTGATTCCAGCTACACACACACACACACACAAACACACACACACACACAATTACAACTGGGTTGTGAGAATTTGCAAAGAAGATGGAGGGTCCTGAGAGAAGAAGAAAATTTTTCTAACCAGGCATACTAAACTCATTCTGTGGATATGAAAGGATCTGTGATTACAGGCTACAGAATTTGGAATACAGTAGGATATATGACAATTTGCAGGAGCAGATATGTGCTTTAGGTGAACTACTACAACTTCTGATTAGAGAATCTATCATCATTCTAAAATCCTGTTGGTTTTTACAGTGTTAATAATGATGCACTTTAAATGTGCTAATAGAAACTTTTGAATATAGACTATGTGTAACTCTTCATTAGGTCCCCAGGACTTAATAAAATTTGAGGACAGAGGAGCCATTTATTGGTTGTAGTAGTAAAGTGGCTTTCAGTATTCATTAGATAACAAACATTGATTCATGCATTTTAATTACAAACAAATAAAACCATAGGTAATTAAGGGGGGAAATCAACCTCTAATGTCACATATTTCCACCTACATATTTCTAATAAAATATTTATTTAAAACCATTCAACTTTATAAAAGAGATCAAGATTTTAGAAATCATATAATTTTATTCTTTCATTTCCAAAAGGTGATTGTGACACCAAATATATATGTGAATTGCATATTTACCCATAGTTCTGGCACATTCTAGGACACCAAAATATGAGGTTGCTTCAAAGAGGGCTGTGCTTAAAATGTTACATATACTGGAATTGAAAAAAAATGGTATGCTTCTGCCAGAAATTAATATTAGTTCACCTTTCCACTCTGCCCCTCTGAAGGCAGAGGATTGGAAAGTGGAGTTACTGTATCAAGCAGCCTGGTATTGTTCTTTCTGCAGCCAGTTCTAAGCCAGCAGTCCTGGGGAGCCAGGGAAACTAGTCAGGCACATTATTAGTAGGGGTACAAGTTTAATTTAACAGTCCCAAACAGCTGAAAAGCATAAAGTTAATGACCACTTAGGCATGAAAATGCCTGATAATTGCAAATAAAATATGACATGTAATGAGAAGAAAAGGTAACAACAATATACAAATGTGGACCAACAGTTCACAACGTGTAAACTGCACAACAGATTTTTTTAAAAGAGAACTGACATTGTAATGTGTGTCCTCACAGGGGAGTATTTATTGAGTAAATCAAAAATAATTTAAATAATCAGATAAATTCTCTATTTTCAATTACCTTGGCCTATGTGAATAGAAAAAAAAAATGCAGCTAACAAGAGAAAAATAAGAAAACACCAAACAGAGAGATTGTCGGGTTTGGCAGGAGAAATTCAATTGCAGTTAAGCATCATGTGAATAAAAATATTTATGAATTGAAATAACCCTGTGGTCAGAGTATCTCTTACCTTGCAGAAAAGGAAAGCTATCAGAATCAAAGCAAGTAGAAAGCAATTCTGAATTCCAAATGCAACTGCAGGGTGAGCTGTGCTTTTAAATAACTACATATGTGTTTTTTAGGGATTTGTCTCACAGCATGTCTTTTGTTTTTTTCTCTACAGAACTGTCAACTATATCAGTGATGAAAATAAAAATGTATCACTCAAAACTGTTGGGGTTTTTTGCATTTTCTGAACTGTACCTTACCTAATAAGAAATGAAAGTTCTCTTTCTCTTTTCCCCTAAGAAATACATTTCTGTTACATTTCCACACTATCAAAGCATAACACCAGGTTGAAGGGGAAAAACAGGATATAAGCAGATACACACACAGCATTTTTTTTTTTTTAAGCTTTGGCACATGCTCTGGGGTACAGTAGGGAAAAAAAAAAGCTCTATCAAGAAACAGTGTCCTATTATGAGGAAGAAACCACTTTACAAATCAGTACTCTCTGGATTCTTTGCTTTGCTTCCTTCATAGCGCTTTTTACAATTAGGCATAAAAAATAGTTTTGTTAAATTTTATTTTCTGTTTCCCCTCCAAGAATACAAACTCATTGAGGTCATAGGGATTAGTCTACCTTGTTTCCCATCCAAGAATACAAACTTCTTGAGATCATAGATATTTTCCCCAATTTTTAATCAATATTTAAATGCATTTTAATAACGCTGCAAATATTGCTACAAATTATACAATCAAACTGTGGGTAAGCAATGCACACAGAGAGGAAAACATAATTGCTACTGAGGCACTTACAGAAAGCCATGATGAAGTGACCGACACAGGTTGGACATGGTGATCACCACATATCAAAGCTTCCATGTCAGTATGTAAAATTGCAAGACTATTTCCATATTTCTCATTACACAGGTGAAGTCTAAGACACTTCATTTCATTCTTTTTCTCATTAACTCCTGCTAAAGTACTTTTTCTGTTCATGTTTTTTTCAAAATTATTTATTTTTTTCTATAAGTTCTGTTAGTTATACCTAATATTTGGATTCATTTTGACATAATTATAAATGCATGGTATTTAATTTGCTCTAATTTAGTCCCCAGGACTTTCCCTTTCTCTTTCCTCTTCCCTGCCCTGTTCCCTTCCCTCTATTCTACAGATCTTTCTGCTATTTACTCTCAGTTTTTTTTTTTTTTAATTACTATCTTGTAGATGTACCTGATGGTGTGATTCACTTCGATATATCCATATATGTACAAATGAAAGTTAGGTCAGGTTTATGCTACTGTTTTTAAAAATAATAATTGTAATTTCGTTTTTGACATCTAGATTCAGCATGGGACTTAAGAACTTATTCAAAATGCCTGATTTTGATGAGCATGAACTAAAAAATCAAGAGATATTAAGGTGCAGGATTAAGTCCCTTAACAGGTGTAAAAGACAGGATAGAAACCCATATGTTGAAATGCTTTTCCTATTATTGAATTCTATGAACCATGCTCATGATAAAATGCTCTAACACAAGCTAAAAGTGTTACTTGAAAGAAATATAATAGAGCCAGAAAATGCTCACAGAAAGACAACCAAACTATCATTAAAGAAATGGAGTCAGTTGGTATGGGAAGACCTTAGAGATTAGGATCTTCAATCTAGAAACTCTGACGTCTATTAAATCATGAAGAAGGTAGACAGCATGAAAGCCAAGCTCTCCACAAACCTCAATTATACAAGGTCTAAGGGTACCCTGTGAAGTTTAAAAGAGATAAATTTAGGACAAATAATGGGAAGTGCCATACTATTTTATTTATTAGGTAGAGTGCTCGTGGAAGTTACAAAGGCTGAAAATATAATAGGTTCATAAAAGGTTCAGATAAAAAACATACAATAAATCAATTCTAGACTATTAAAGGGAATTGGTCTAATATACCATTAATACTGCTTTTATCTTTGTCAAAGTGCAGAGCTTTCCTTGCTCCTTAGTTATATCTTAAGAGACCAAGCTTGAACAATTTTACACTGATTAAAAAAAAAAAAGTCTCAGAAACACAGGCCAAATGGCAGGAGTTGGTATGGTGTATAATTCAATAGCTAGCTGTTGAATGAGTTGATTTTCAGCAGCCAAGGTGAAATTCCCAAATGACAATTATTAAAATATGATTTCACATATTGAACCATCTCTTAGGATGCATTCTCCTCAAGACTATGAATTAAATCTTTACATTTAGAGGTAATATCTGACTGGAATATATCCAAAAATACACATAAATTCATAAATTGACAAAGATAAAAATGAACCAATGGCCATTTCCCTACTAGATATGAACTTCAGATTTTGGTGCACAGAAAGAATTATTTGAAGTATCTTGGGCTCCTGGTGTTGAGGACCTATAAAGGTTGCTTATATCATGGGGTTTGTCACATTTTGAAATGTTAATCTTTGCTGCAGAATAAAACATGTTCTTTCTATAATACACTCTCTCTTGGTAATTATGATTTGTAACATTTTTATTTAACATTGAGAGAGATAACTTTAGATTTATCTTGGGTTTTTATGGCAAATTGTTGTTTGCTTATAACACTTGCTGCTACAGTGATGTGAATTATTTGCAGAATAATGTTACTAGAACTTGTACACTAAACGTGAAAGCTTACGGGCATTTTTAGCTAAATGATAAAAAAAACCCTATGTTTATAAAATTTTAAATGTCAGTGGACAGAGGTAAAAATAATTGCAAATAAAAATCATAGAACCAATAGGCATTCAAATTAAAATTAATTTCATGGAATAGATTCTTTTGGTATATGGCACTGAGAGATAATATGGAGATTTTTCAAAGATTTAAAAGTATGTAATACATTCCACTGTCATATATATATATATATATATATATATATATATATATATGATTTAAAAGTATGGCCAAAGTAAATTCAATGATCCACTTTTCTCTATATAGAAAAACATTTCCATAATTCATATAATTTACCATGATATAATTTGAAGTTTATTTGACAAAAATCCATAAAATAAATCTACCTTGGTTCCTATTTCAGAAACTTACAAGCAGGCATGAAAAACAATTATCAAAGTAGAAAAAGTGAGTCCTGAAATACCATAAGTAATTTATTATAAGACAGTCATCGTCTTTAAATATATGGTTATATTAAATATATTCCTATTATCACAAAAAAAGCCCACAGTTTCAAAATCCATACCACCTGAATTTTTCAAACACTAGCCTACATTACAATTTCAATGCAGTTTTCTAAATATAGATTTTTATAAAAATATAAAAATATTTTTATAAAAATATAAAATCTTTTAAAGCTTAGAGCCACAAGAGAAAGAAATGTTATTCAAGTTTTCCTGGAAATAACCAGTTTGCTAAAATTTAAAGAGGTGTGTGTGTATGTGAGTGTAACTGAGAAGGCTTAGAGACAGTGAGTGGGTCAGTTTAGTAATATGGATGTAGAGTGTGGAATCTTTCTTTTTTTTTTTTTTTTCATGTACAGTAGTAGTTCCATGACAATTTATAAGCTTTTGAAAATTAACTAATTCCATACAAAAGTTAATCCATATAACTTACCACTGGGATTCTTTTCCTATATACTTTGAAAATATTCTGTGTTAATTAAAAATATTGGTATATGTCTTATTTACCCAAGTGAGAACATTTCAATAAACTATAATGCTAAGAACAACATGAAGTTTACTAATGAATTTATGGCTATCTTTTTGTAAATTGTTTTAGTGACACATTTATCATCTAAATTCTTATCTTCTCACTCCTTACTGTTCAATAATTTTGATAACTCTATTTTACATATTAATAAAACAAAGAATGTTTAAAGTATAGTACATTTGGTATGCTTTTAAAGCTTAATTTCTACTTGCTTTTAGAATGATTTTTCTCTCATTGGAAAAGAATAACAATTATAAATCCCTAGTAAATAGAAATTTGTAAGAAAAGAATATAAGACTGGAACAAATTGACTACTTCTCTTAGGAATACAAGCATAGTCAGAAACAGAGTAAAGGTTAAGAATATAGGAACAGGCTAATATGTCAAAGACAGACCAAAGGAAGGAAAAAATAAAAATAAAAATGGGGGAAGTAAATTCCATTAAGATTGAACAAAGCTCAGTGGAATAGAGGAAGGGAATTGAGTGGGAAGGAGAAGGAATAGGAAGAGGAAGGAACAATAGAATGAATCTGATCAAGCTTTTCTAGGTACATATATGAATATATCATAGTGTATTTATATATAAGGTACTAATTTTAAAAACTATAAATAAATAGAAGAAAGGTCATTAAAGCAGAGGGAAGTAAATCACGAAAAAGAAGGGGTAGGAAAGAAGAGATAATGGGGACTGAACTGGAGCAAATTATATTTCATGATTGTATAATTATGTCAAAATGAAACCTAATATTATATATAACTAAAACTAATTTTAAAAATTAAAAAAACAACAACAACAAAAGAATAGAGGAGCAGGGGTCATATTATCAAGAGTATAATTCCAACCATGTCACATAACAGCATTTTGATTTGTGAAAGTTATCTAACCTGTCTTTCTCAGTGTTCTCCTTTGAAGATGGGAATAAATAGTATTGCCTGCCTTCTTTAAGGAGATGATAAAAAGAATACCAAATTCAAATCATTCAATATAGTGTCTACCATATAGAAGCTGGTCAGTAAGTGATCACAATAATTATTATGTGTATTATCAATATTAATTAGTTGTTTCAAGTCTGTTCCATAATAAATCTAGAATGTCCTATCTATAATCAGTATTGTTGCAAACAAAATGGTAGCTTTAATTACATAATGTTATTTAGTGTACAAAACACAATGAAAAATTTTACACAAGTATTATATACTTTATATCACGTTAGGAATTATCACAATCAATTATAAAAATAAACTCATGATGTTGATATTGTCTAAGTTTTTACTTTATACTGAAGACAAATTTGCCTCCTTTTGTAACATGGACGTAATAAAATAGGGATGGTAGTTCCATGTCTACATTATATTTTGCCAATGGCTAACTATGAATTTAGAAGCAATTTTTAATAAAATGGAGATTTAAATAAATCACCCCTGCCCTGGTCACAGTAACTAAACCTAAAGTGAAGAAGGGTTTGAATAAAACAATCTGACATATCAAAATGCCACCTCATATGAGCATCAGCAGTTTTACAGGGTTTGAAATGCCAGAACACTGTCGCCAAACACTAACTAAAGAAATTATGCATCAATAAGATTCCTCTCCATCAATAAGAGAGGAAGCTACATAGCTATCAAGATGTCAGGAGCAGGAAACAGAGTCAGGGAACACCACAAACACCAATATAATAACTCAGAATGTATGGGAAAATTGCTAGGGGTATAGAATGGGCAGACAAGTAGACATTTATGATTAATGGTATAACTCCATTGTCACCTCCAGGTAAGCTTATATAAAGAAATATTAGTACAGTTTTGAATTGGAAAGCATTTGAGTGTATATTATTACTACCAGTTCATGCCTATAAAATGCAAATATAGCATAAAAATACCACATACTATATTTGATTATTTTATTACCTTATTCAACACTTTGTTTCTTTAATAAGTACTTTCAAAATAGTACCTATTGTATAAACTTTTAATCATGTCAAAAGCCCTTAACCTAATATATAAGTCTCTTAATAAATGTAATCTTTTCCACACCAACCAAGCTGGGATCCTGAAGAACCAACCAACTTTCACATTCCTTCCTGCCTTTGCTCACAGGGATACATATTTGAGAATGCAAATTCCCTGCAGCCTTCTATCCATAATCCAAGCCAGGGTTCATTAAGAATGCCATCTCTTCTACTACTTCAGCTTTCTGACTTATACTAATGATCCCTCATACTTAACTGGTTTATTATAGTCATTTTGGTACCTAATAATATTCCAATAAATACTTCTATGTACTACTTTGATTCTAAAAGACAAAGTGTCTCTTACTATTTAAATTATATTCATCTTTGTGTATAATGCAAAACTCTTCTCAGAGTATGTACCTAAAACAATAAATGGCTATAAATCAACATACAACAAAACAAGTAATTTATCTCAATGTCCCCTTTAATAAATCTACTTCAATGAATAAATGCTTGTCATTTTAGATGTATTTAGAAGATTCTTTCTTTTTAAAAATAATTTGTAGTCAGTTCATGAGCTTACACTAAAACAATTCAGTATTACAATTTATTAAGGTTTGGCTCTCCAAAAAGCTCTTGTTTTAAAAGCATGATTCCCAGGGAGCAAGGTTCAAAGATTAAACTTTTAGGCCTTGATTAGGACTATAACTTCATCAGTGGATTAATCCACTTGATGGATTAATAATCCAAATGGACTACTGAGTGGTAACTATAGTCAGGTGGAGAATGGTTGGAAGCATTAAGTCTCCAGGTATGTTCAAGTGGGGGGGAAAAAAACTGCTTTGAGTTTCTTCTTTTAAAAACAAAAATTGCTTAAAGAAGGAGAAAGTGTATATTTCCCAGTGGAACAACAACAAAAGAAAAACAGTTTTTTTGTGTGTGTTTCATGGGTCATGTAATCTCTAAATTATTCAATGATATTGTATCTTTTCATAAAAAACAAATCATCATGCATTTTCTACTTACATGATAAATGAATTTTCTTATCACACATTTGCTGATACATGGGAGATGATGAGCCAAGTGCTTGAGTTATAGGTAAGAACCAGAATGCTCCTGTTTTTAAGAGCACAATAATATGCAAAATAAATAAGACAGACACAAAAGTAACTCTAGGTGGATGCTGACTTATGTAAAGGAGGTTATAAATACATAGTTAGGAGTTTTCCAAAGCTAGAAAGACATTTTATCTGGTGAGCTCACAGAATGTCTTGTGAAAATAGCATTTGAGGCCTATCTGAATTAAGTATGAGTTTTAGCAGGCATACCTGGGGTCAGAGTGACCAAAATAAACACAACTGAAGAGATTAAAATAATAAAAATAAGATACTAAAATAAGGAGAATCTAGGAAGAACTGAGAACTAGACTATTTTTCTGCAATATGAAGTGAATTATAGGAGAGCCAGAGGACCTACTTGTAGATCAGATTAGTGAAGACATGTGACGTTAACCTAGTAAGTTGTACTGATGCTGGTAAGATACATCAGAGTTTTATAATTGCAGAAAACAAAAATAGAAAACAACAACAACAACAACAACAAAAGACTGAGCTCTTCACAAATATACCTTCATGTAAGTCTTACGGCAGAATGGTTAGGAGACAGCCATGATATTATCTGATCTAGACAAGAATATAGGATTTGTTGAATAGAATCCTTAGCCAAGACCTTCATTTTGATGCATTAGTAGCAGATGTAGGACTCTGTACATGTGACCACCTCTGGGGTGGGAGTAGCTTACTGGTCTGCACTAGTGACTCTCAAAATAGGGTTGTATGGGAGAAATGTTGAGTTAGTGATGGGTAAAACCATCACATCTTTATAGGCTTAGCTTAAGCTCATCACTCAAATAAGACTTTCCTAAATCCTAACATTGTCAAATACTTCATCTTTAACTCTTCTGATATCCTGTGCTTATGTTATTCTATGAAAGTATCAGCCTGTCCTGTCATGTCTACTTTTATTGTCTTCTGGACAAGAGCAAAAGTCATTTGAGATTAGAAGTTTAAATATGGTTAATTTTCATCACATCATCTGCCTAACATGCTGCTTTCTGCATAATGGAAAATCAATATATTTTACTAAATGGTTAATTGTAGTAGAAATAGATTAAGAAAAACATATTTAGGAAGGCTTAGGGTGGAAGAGATGCAAACACGAAGGTCAGCCGGGAGGTATCTCTATCTGCTATTATGTCATAATTTTACTTTTTAATGACCAAAGAAAGAGTTTGTACCTCCCCGTCCCTTGTCTGCTTCTCTAGGCTTACATGACCATATTCCCTACTCCACATTCCTCTGAGACTTCATTCAAATCACAAGCAAATCACTAAATGACTTGCAGTGTATTGGTCTTTATGTTTTCATCTCAGTGAGGAAGATTTAATATCTCACCCACACACCTTTCCCAAGTTCCTTGCAAATTCGATAATATATACTGAGAATTCTAAAGTGTGGCTGAATTGCAAAGGAAATTCTTTGTTCTCTAAATCTTTTCTATAGTGTGGAATTTAAATTTAAAAAAAAAACTATCATTTTTAATAAAAGATAGAACTAAAATGATTGATCAAATAATCATATTTTAAGAGGAAAGAGTTAAAAGCTAAAGTCAAAGCATTTTTAGCTGTAAGTTGCTGAAAAAAGCAATAAAAGGTGGGCAAAAAAAACAACTATCTGATATAGGTGACCATGAAAATTTCTTTATCACTTAAGAATAAGTAGATCAAAGAATAAGTGGACAAATGAGCATGCTATATTTTAGACAAAAATTAAGAAGAAAGTGAAAGTTTCATAGCTAAAGTTTTGAGTGGTTTCTTGATTTTTGCTCACTTGTAGAGATGTTTTTATGTTTATTTCTTTTGTTTATCATTATTCACTTATTATTCATTTTTTAAAATTCTTTGTTTCCACCAATTTCACTAAATGTGAATATGACATCATCAAAAGTTTGCATCTGGATTTTGGACACTTTTAAACTCTTAAATACATCATTTCTATTCCTGTCTTGTTTTTGTAGCTGATATAAATACTTTATATGTTCATTTTAAATCATACCTGGTGTGCAGCATTGCAAAAAAAAAAAAAAAAAATCTAGCTGTCTTTTGAGAATAAAGCAAATCAATAGTAATATCTCTTAGAATAGAAGCACTTTTGTTGACAGAAAGAGCGTGGTTTAACAGGAAGCAAAGTAATCTGTGCTTTCCATCAGGCTATTGGGCTATGCATGAGAAACAACATGCTCTGACCACTTGTTTTATATTAAAAGGCAGTCTAGCCTACTCAAAGCAGTGAGAGAAAACAACTTTCTGACATCAATGAAAAAATCGTGGCTTTAATACATAGCATGTGTATAATCTTACGAGTTCATTATAATTTTAAAAACCATGAGTGCTTATTGAGCTCTATTCTGTTAATTAAACCAAATCATTTCTTTGCCCTCCAAAACAGGCATTACAAACTGTTTCATTGCAGCCTAAGACAGACTAAGAGACTAAGCTATTCCATGTCCCATCTTGGAACTGAAATTCTTTTCAGGCTTTGATGTTGATGATGTTGATGGGAATGACAATGATGACAAAAAATACTTTAGGATATAGCATAAGCATGTTTAAAAATAGCTATGAATAGACATTATAGAAATAAAATAAGGAACATTGTTATGCTCATCTATTGCTACAGATGAGGTAAAATGAAAATTGTTTTTCATGAAATTTCTACCTTGTTACACTTAGAAAATAAAGTAAATAATGAGGTATAAGTCCATATGAGCAATCAATGATTTTTTTCTAGATTTAAATATCTAGGTATTTATTTTCAGTTTCTAGAAAGTTATTCCTTTTTTACAAAAATACAGCACTTATTTATAAAATTATAAGAGAACACTACAAATTTCCCTATTATGAAAAATAAGTAAAAGATGCTTTATATTTAGTGAATTTGTACACTATAACCTAAGTAAATATCATTTACTTTAGTATTTATTGAAAAGTAAAACAAAGATATTTCTCTCTGAATTTTCAATGAGTCTACTGTAAAATATTCCATGACCAGAATTTAGTGGCATCAGATCTTTTCTTTAAAGTTATATAAAATGCAGAATAACCATACCAGAGAATGCTGGAAGGGAGTTTTCCTTGGAAAAGTTAAATATTTAAGGAGTTCCTTGATTTTGTTTGCACCTGAATGGCAAAATTGTATCTTGTTTCAAAAAGTTGCTTAAACTATTTTAGATTTTTCTAATGCAATGTTTGTTTTAATTCATATAAGTAACAATTAAATGGAATTCATCTACGATACATCTTTAATGTGATTTTTAATGTGATTCAAAGTTTTCAAATACAATGTTCTCTTGGAGAAGAACCTGAATCCAGAGAACATTCTCTAATTACAATGGCATGGCCACAAGATGGCTCCAAACACTCAATTATGTTACCTTCCCTCTGGGCAAGTGAATAGAATGTTGCCAGAAATATTAACAGTGATTTTCCCTATAAATGGGTCAACACTTAAAAAAAAAAAAAAAAAAAAATTCATTTCAATCCTCTGATGAACTCCAAAGTATAACTTATGTCATTTTTAAACTGAAAACATTTAAAACAACACATAAAGTTGAAAGCTTTTAAAAATTTGAAGGATTTATAAAGGACATGATTCTTTTAGAAGTCTGCACAATTAATAATTCAATAACATGTATTTTCTCAGATTTTTAAATTAATTTCCAACTAATACTACACAATTTTATTCTTACCTTATTTCCAAATAAATGAAAGAAAAATAAATGCAAGTAAGTGATCTTTGCCTTTCGTATGATAAAAGAATTTTAAAACCAAACAAAAAATGTCTGATATTTAGCCATTAAAATCCTTAAAAGTAAGGTAGACATAGATAATAAAATATACTGCATTTTATTTTATTTTTTAATGCCTTTATACATATACTTTGTTGGCATTTTAAAATGTAGACCATGTTAATAGAACATAGTAAATTAGCCTTCCCTATCAATCAGCTATAGGGTTAAATCATTTAGCCAAATATTACAGTGAGGCTGTGAAAAACAACATGCTACTAAATAGCCACTGCCGCTGCATTAATAAAAATGACAAAAAGGACTATAATTTTGAGTAACAGATAAATGAATGATTAAATAGGTAATAAATATAAAATAGAGTATGACCAAATAAAAATCTCTATCCTATATTTAGAAAATTTTATTTGTTGGCTAGTTTTAATGTTCTCTACTATGGTGACCTCACCTTTACAAGTTGGTGCATAGGATAAAGTACCAAGTGTGTCCTTTTATATGTGAACTTCTAAAATAAATACATTAATTTGTCCAGAGTTATAAATAAACAATGAAAGATAAAATAGCTGTTATAATTCTTAATCTTTATAATTAAGTTTCATAAAGACAGATACCTATGGAATCATAAATGTGTATGTCTTAAACGAAACTATGTTTTGGTCTGCTTATGTAATCTATAGAAATTATTCCAGAAGTGTTCTTAATCACAATATAGAGCCAAAAAGGGAAGAAAACAAATACAGAAACAGTGATTTTAAATTGATCTTCCCATCACCTTGAATGTGAACTGTGAAAAGAATGAATTATCAAACTAAAACCTGTTAAACGTTCCACATTTTGCAGGTGGTTGTATATCTTCATCAGTTTCAGGCAACTCGTCTAAGAAATTGGTAGCCCCCTGACCTTTCAGCTTATAATATAGACTGTAGAATTATTCGTGAGATTTATAGGTATCAAATGTTAATGGGATTATTTCTGGAATGTTCTACCTCTGTTCATCATTCTTTTTCTATACTCATTACTCTGACCTCAAGAAGGAAAATTTGTGAATGAACCATTATTAGAATATAATCAGAAATGGCTCAGGTTTCACCTGAGTGAGTTCATGTGGCTTATGGAACTCACAACACTTAGTCTCCATCTTTCTAATGCCCTTTCCTCCTCTTTGCCTGATTTGTGTCCTTTATATCATTTCAAAATTCTTACCCATAAAGTTCGTAGTTCATGCAAAGGCTATCTGAGAATGCATTTTAAGTTTTCTGTTTGCAGTCAACTCATTCAACTCTATATAATTGACAGATTCACAATCTTTAGGAAATGAATATATTTATAACTTTTATATACAAAAACTTACCAAATACAATAATAGGTTATATCAGAATTTTCCAATTGCATTAATAGATAAATGGACCATGTTCTTAGAATCATTTTATTCAAACTCCATCCTCCCCTCCAAAAAATACAATGAAGAATTTATGATCTTCCCTAATAGAACTGATGAGAGCATCAGACTTAAAACACCAAGAACTTACAAAATGGGACAAGTTAAAATAGTCAACAAGTGTAAAGTTGTACTCCAACAAATATCATATGATATGGTTAAAAGAAAACAATATTTTTTTAAAATACCACAAATCACATCAATTTACATAAAGTAATAATTATGTCAATGAAAATAACATCAATATGCAATACTAGGACACCAATTGTGTGTTAGAAATTGTTAGGTACTCGTGTTAGATTTCTTCTAATCATGCTTCTTTTAATCATGACAATTGCCCTATTATGTACATACCATCATTAATCCCATTTAACAGATCAGAAAACCAGCAGTGGTATTGAATATTAATAAAATGGTAAGTGGCACAGCTAGGGGTTTAATCAGTCAGACTGGTGCCACGGTTCATGCTTTTATCCATTAAACATCCTTATGACAGCATTTAGGTTAGGGTCATTACATTTTCTAAAAAAATAATTTCAGTGTTTCTGGCATGCAGCTTTAATATTGTACAGTCTCCTTAAAAATAAAAAAGCAACCTGAAATTTTATGTAAGAGAGTCTTCTTTTACTGAGTGACTAAGTTTGAAATTCAGGGGCTTTTATGGAGTGCAGATTTTCATTACTTGACATGAGGAAGCTCCTATTTATAACAATTTTTAGTGATAGAACTTTGGAAAATACTTGGCCTTCAAATATGTATTTTTTCTGTACACTTCTTGTCTTAGATGGGCATAGTAGTCTTAAATTTTGATACTTGTTTCAGTCTATATAGTTCCCTGCATCTGCAAGATGAAAATTGGCTATTGCAATAATTGAAGTGCACCAAAGATCACCCACCAAAAGGCTGCTCTTACTGAAGCAGCAATTCACAGTCCACTCTTGGGGCTACATTGAATGAATCTGAAGCTACACACACACACACACACACACACACACACACACACACACGAAAAAAAATATCTTGAATCAAACAGCTATTTCACTTTGATATTTTTTGAAAGATGTCAGTTGGCTTCTTGAAAGATGTCAGTTGGCTTTGAATATGTTAGTGTAACTTCAATAGTAAACATGAAGTTAGATACCTGTATTATGCACTTTAAAAAACATAGTAAAATCATTAAATGTATCAAAACTGAAATATCATGATAAGTCACGTGATTATTCATTTAGTGCCTCATGGAAAGTACATTTCAGTATTTTTAATTGTTCATTTTCTCTCATATATATATATATATATATATGTGTGTGTGTGTGTGTGTGTGTGTGTATTTCTAGCTATCTGACAGTGCCTGGCATATGATATTATTTATTGGCAAAAGAAAGAAAGAAGGAATGAGTGAAACAATATTCTAAGAGCGTTCTCTAATTGTATATATAATACATGGCCAAAACTGAAGACTGTTGGGTGGAGGAATAAGTGATTGCCCAATGATGTTCTCTTGTCTGACTTTACTATCTTGAGAAAATGGAAACAGAACATAACTAATATTTTCTTTTATAAATAATAAGGTACTAATTGTGAATATCTCACATTAGACTCTTCCTCCCTTCAAGAACAAAATTTGTATTGAATTCTTCCTTATATTTCCTGGTGTGACAGGAAAAAATGGTAGAGGTCACTTTCCTCAAAATGAAAGAAATTAATAGGAACTAAGGAAAAATTGAGCAAGCCATCAGTATGCTATTTATGTTTGTAATAGAAAATGCAAGAGAAAAATTCCAATATGTCATAAGAATAAACTGAAATATATGATAGACCAAAATTAAAAGACAATTAACTTAACGAGTGTAGATTTTTACCTTATACTACTGAAGCTCTTTGTACTACTAAAAACATTAAATTTCCATAAAGAGACTTTAGGAACAGTGTTTTTTGTTTGTTTATTTGTTTGTTTGTTTTTTATGTAAAGTCTTCATTAATTTACTTCAATGAAGTAGAAATCTTCTCTCATTCATTCTTTTTTTTTCTTCCTGAACCTACCTAGATATAGGTATCTACCTAGCTGATGATAGATCAATCTAGCCTCTATCTACAAAGTAAAGTGAATTAATGTCTTTGCTCTATACACATCGCCATTGGGCTTAAATTTGGATTTCAATTCTATGACAGTAAGTGATCTAAGTATAAGAAGAAAAAAAAGCATATTAATGAAAGTATTTCTTAGATTTTAAAGATATTTCATTTATGTATTTAAAAATTACACATATAGACCTGAATTTGTTTTCAATACTAAATGTGTATTGAAAAAAGTGAGTGAAGATTTAATAAAACATATGTGAAACTATCTAGTTATTAACTACTGAAAAAATAATATATATATATAAATATATATATATATATATATATATATATATATATATATAATAAAAGGCATAATTATTAGAAGATCTCTCTCTCTCTCTCTCTCTCTCTCTCTCTCTCTCTCTCTCTCTGCACCAAGAATTGAACTCAAGGGATCTCCACCACTAAGCTATATCCCCAACCCTATTTTATATTTTATTTAGAGACAGGGTCTCACTGAGTTGCATAGCACCTTGCTAAGTTGCTGAGGCTGGCATTGAACTTGTGATCCTCCTGCCTCAGCTTCCCCAGACTTTAGGATTGATTACAGGCATGAGCCACCATGCCCTGCTAGTTCTCACTGCATCCATACAAAAAGGTTTATGTCAGCTTGGAGGGTGGTCACTTATTTAGTGCAGAAATTCTATAGAAAATCTACACTTCTCATTCAGAAGTGAAGAGAAAAGAAAGCTTAAGAAAGAGGGAAGAGTGTTTCTAAGTATATATCTAGGTTCAGGATTCAATTTTTAATTAACCGCTAAAAGAATAATAAGCCTTGGCTGAGGGGGAGATAAAAAAATAAAGAGTTGCTCAAAGTTCCTGTTGCTGAAGAAATACTTAAATTTAGAAGAATATACAGAAATTTAGAGACTCTATAGAGACAGATGACATCCATATGTTAGTGATTTACGCTGTATGGTGACTATATGTTTAAAAATTCCTATAATGACCACATATGGTTGAAGTAAACCCACAAAGCAGAAAAAACTCAACTTACACTTTAGAAAGCAGTAAAACATTATATGTATACATATATATGTATATATGTGTGTGTGTATATATATATACATATATATATATATGTATATATATATATATATGTATATATATATATATATATATATAAACTTTATACTCGACTAAGGTAATGGTTAATCAATGTTTACTCAGTTCTCTTATTTGATGAATAAGTTGACATACATTTAATTTTACCCCAATAGTTTCTTTCCTTTTTTTATCATAACTAAAGTCAATGAATGAAACAATGCTGACTTTAAAAACATTCAATTTATATCTTTAATTTTATTGACAATTGGTTTAAATCAACCAAGTTAGTGGTTGCAAACTATAAGTTTTTGTTTGTGCAAAGAAAATGATTTAGGGGCTGGGGTTGTGGTTCAGTGGTAGAATGCTAGCACTATAATCCTCAGCACCACATAAATATAAATAAATAAATAAAATTATCAAAAAAGAAAATGTTTTATTAAAATATTTTACGAATATAATTTATGGGTTGAAGAGTTACATGTTAAAAAAAACACTTAAAATTTTCAGATAATTCAAATATTTCAATCTACCTAAATATAAGCATATTAACTTGAAGTTTATCATTAGAAATTAAATCACCATGGAAACATTATGACTCCTTATTTAAACTTAAAATTTGATTCAAGAACCATGGAAATATTTATTTATTTTTTTAAAATCCCAGAAGTTACAATGACTTCAAAGGAAGTTTAACTGGTTTTATTTGGAATGGATCTATATGAAAAAAGGAAATTGTTTACTTTTAAAAGCTGTATTAGTATTACGCCTAGAAATGTATTCAAAATTTTCTGATTACCCAGGCAAATATGTTGATTGGTTTTGATCTATTCAGATAACTATCTGAATCTGAACTTTAATTCTTGTATTTACACATCTTGTGGTAAGACTGAAGAGAATTACCTGAATAATTCAAGTTAAAATATTTACTTTATTCAGCCTATTGATTATTTTAATTTGCAACATGTTCTACTTAACCTGATTATTGTTCCAACTCATTTCCCAAGTTTTTAATTGGAAATCAGGAGCCAGTTCTTTACTCCACAATATTAAGAGTAGACATCTTTCCCTACATATCAGTTTTTTTTTTCTTAACATTAAAAACTGTGAGAGGGAACTGTGACCACGCACAGAGCAGGCCCAGCGGCCTGCTGAGGGGCAGAGCTGCCCCCCACCCCCTGCGCCTGCCAGGTAGGGGAACTGTGACCACGGACAGAAAAGGCCCAGTGGCCCGCGGCAGGACAGAGCTTCCAATCACTCCTGCAAGGTAGGCGGGCCTGCGACCCACCGGCAGAAGAGGAGCAGCGACCTGCTGAGAGGCAGAGCCGCCCCCTCCCCCTGCACCAGCAAGGTAGAGGGAACTGTGACCACGCACAGAGCAGGCCCAGCGGCCTGCTGAGGGGCAGAGCCGCCCCCCACCCCCCGCGCCTGCCAGGTAGGTGAAACTGTGACCACGGACAGAAAAGGCCCAGTGGCCCGCGGCGGGACAGAGCTTCCAATCACTCCTGCAAGGTAGGTGGGCCTGCGACCCACCAGCAGAAGAGGAGCAGCGGCCTGCTGAGAGGCAGAGCCGCCCCCTCCCCCTGCGCCGGCAAGGTAGAGGGAACTGTGACCACCATCAGAACAGGCCAGAACTGCAACCGAGAGACAGAACAGGCCCAGTGGCCTGAGGAAGGGTAGAGCCGCCCCCCCCCCCGCGCCTGCAAGGTAGGCGCACCTGCGACCCACTGGCAGTACAGCCCCAGAGGCCTGCAGAGGGGCAGTGCCGCTGCCTGCACCTGCAAAGTAGACAGAACTGTGACCACCGACAGAACAAGCCTAGCGGCCCGCAGAGGGACAGAGCCGCCGCCCGCGCCTGCGAGGGAGACTTTGCAACTATACAAGACCAATATAAATATATAGGGGGAAAATTCAATAGCACAACAGTTTCACCAAGTAGAAAGGAACGCGAACAGTATGAAGAGACAAGGAAAGAAAGGACCACAAGCATTGCAGGTCAACTCAACGTTAGAAGAGGTAATAGCTGCAGCAGATGGAATGTCAGATAAAGAATTCAGGATATACATGCTTCAGATGATCTGGAGTCTCAAGGAAGACATCAGACAGCAAAATCAGACAATGAAAGATCACTTCAACAATGAATTACATAAACAAATCCAAGAAGCAAAAGATCAACTATACAGGGAAATAGAGGTTATAAAAAACAAACAAACAGAAATCCTAGAAATGCAGGAAGCAATAAGCCAACTTAAAAACTCAATTGAGAATACTACCAGCAGAGTAGAACACTTAGAAGACAGAACATCAGACAATGAAGATAAAGTATTTCAACTCGAAAAGAACATAGACAGCTCAGCAAGACTGTTAAGAAACCATGAGCAGAACATCCAAGAAATATGGGATAACATCAAGAGACCAAATTTAAGAGTCATTGGGATACAGGAAGGGACAGAGTTTCAAACCAAAGGAATGAGCAATCTATTCAATGAAATAATACGAGAAAACTTCCCAGACTTGAAGAATGAGACAGAACCCCAAATCCTAGAAGCCTACAGGACGCCGAATGTGCAAAATCATAAGAGACCCACACCTAGACACATTATAATGAAGATGCCCAACATACAGACTAAGGAGAGAATTTTAAAAGCTACAAGAGAAAGGAAGCAGATCACATTTAGGTGTAAGCCAATCAGGATAACAGCTGATCTTTCAACACAGACTCTGAAAGCTAGAAGATCCTGGAATAACATATTTCAAACACTGAAAGAAAATGGGTTCCAACCAAGAATTGTGTTTCCAGCGAAATTAAGCTTCAGGATGGAAGATGAAATTAAAACCTTCCACGATAAACAAAAGTTAAAAGAATTTGCAGCTAGAAAACCATCTCTTCAAAACATCCTTGGCAAAACATTACAGGAAGAGGAAATGGAAAATAACAATGTAAACCAACAGTGGGAGGTAGGACACTAAAGGGGGGAAAATAATCAAAGAGGAAAACAAACCGTGTTTAGTAACATAAATAAACAAATATGGCTGGAAGAACAACCCATATCTCAATAATAACCCTAAATATTAATGGCTTAAACTCACCAATCAAGAGACACAGGCTAGTAGAATGGATCACAAAACAAGACCCAACAATATGCTGTCTACAGGAGACGCATTTGATAGGAAAAGACATACATAGGCTGAAGGTGAAAGGTTGGGAAAAATCATATCACTCATATGGACTTCGGAAACAAGCAGGAGTATCCATACTCATATCAAATAAAATAGATTTCAAGCCAAAGTTAATCAAAAGGGATAAAGAGGGACACTACATACTGCTCAAGGGAACCATACACCAACAAGACATAACAATCATAAATATATATGCCCCAAACAATGGTGCAGCTATGTTCATCAAACAAACTCTTCTCAAGTTCAAGAGTCTAATAGACCACCATACAATAATCATGGGAGACTTCAACACACCTCTATCACCACTGGACAGATCTTCCAAACAAAAGTTGAATAAGGAAACTATAGAACTCAATAACACAATTAATAACCTAGACTTAATTGACATATATAGAATATACCACCCAACATCAAGCAGTTACACTTTTTTCTCAGCAGCACATGGATCCTTCTCAAAAATAGATCATATATTATGTCACAGGGAAACTCTTAGACAATATAAAGGAGTAGAGATAATACCATGCATCCTATCTGATCATAATGGAATGGAACTGAAAATCAACGATAAAAGAAGGAAGGGAAAAGAATACATCACCTGGAGAATGAACAATAGGTTACTGAATGATCAATGGGTTATAGAAGACATCAAGGAAGAAATTAAAAAATTCTTAGAGATTAATGAAAACACAGACACAACATATCGGAATCTATGGGACACATTGAAAGCAGTTCTAAGAGGAAAATTCATTGCTTGGAGTTCATTCCTTAAAAAAAGAAAAAACCAACAAATAAATGATCTCATACTTCATCTCAAAATCCTAGAAAAAGAAGAGAAAAACAACAGCAAAAGAAGTAGAAGGCAAGAAATAATTAAAATCAGAGCTGAAATTAATGAAATCGAAACAAAAGAAACAATTGAAAAAATTGACAAAACTAAAAGTTGGTTCTTTGAAAAAATAAACAAAATCGACAGACCCTTAGCCATGCTAGGGAAGAGAAGAAGAGAGAGAACTCAAATTACAAACATACGGGATGAAAGAGGCAATATCACAACAGACACTTCAGAAATACAGATGATAATCAAAAATTATTTTGAATCCTTATACTCCAATAAATTAGAAGATAGTGAAGGCATAGATAAATTTCTTAAGTCATATGATCTGCCCAGATTGAGTCAGGAGGATATAGACAACCTAAACAGACCAATATCAATTGAGGAAATAGAAGAAACCATCAAAAGACTACCAACTAAGAAAAGCCCAGGACCGGATGGGTATACAGCAGAGTTTTATAAAACCTTTAAAGAGGAACTAATACCAATACTTTTCAAGCTACTTCGGGAAATAGAAAAAGAGGGAGAACTTCCAAATTCATTCTACGAGGCCAACATCACCCTGATACCTAAACCAGACAAAGACACTTCAAAGAAAGAAAACTACAGACCAATATCTCTAATGAACCTAGATGCAAAAATCCTCAATAAAATTCTGGCCACTCGGATACAAAAACTTATCAAAAAAATTGTGCACCATGATCAAGTAGGATTCATCCCTGGGATGCAAGGCTGGTTCAATATACGGAAATCAATAAATGTTATTCACCACATCAATAGACTTAAAAATAAGAATCATATGATCATCTCGATAGATGCGGAAAAAGCATTTGACAAAGTACAGCATCCCTTTTTGTTCAAAACTCTAGAAAAACTAGGGATAACAGGAACATACCTCAATATTGTAAAAGCAATCTATGCTAAGCCTCAGGCTAGCATCATTCTGAATGGAGAAAAATTGAAGGCATTCCCTCTAAAATCTGGAACAAGACAGGGATGCCCTCTCTCACCACTTCTGTTCAACATAGTTCTCGAAACACTGGCCAGAGCAATTAGACAGACGAAAGAAATTAAAGGCATCAAAATAGGAAAAGAAGAACTTAAATTATCACTATTTGCAGATGACATGATTGTATACCTAGCAGACCCAAAAGGGTCTACAAAGAAACTATTAGAGCTAATAAATGAATTCAGCAAAGTGGCAGGATATAAAATCAACACGCATAAATCAAAGGCATTCCTGTATATCAGCGACAAATCCTCTGAAATGGAAATGAGGACAACCACTCCATTCACAATATCTTCAAAAAAAATAAAATACTTGGGAATCAACCTAACAAAAGAGGTGAAAGACTTATACAATGAAAACTACAGAACCCTAAAGAGAGAAATAGAAGAAGATCTTAGAAGATGGAAAAATATACCCTGTTCATGGATAGGCAGAACTAACATCATCAAAATGGCGATATTACCAAAAGTTCTCTATAGGTTTAATGCAATGCCAATCAAAATCCCAAAGGCATTTCTTGTAGAAATTGAGAAAGCAATCATGAAATTCATATGGAAAAACAAAAGACCCAGAATAGCAAAAACAATGCTAAGCAGGAAGTGTGAATCAGGCGGTATAGCGATACCAGACTTCAAACTATACTACAGAGCAATAGTAACAAAAACAGCATGGTACTGGTACCAAAACAGGCGGGTGGACCAATGGTACAGAATAGAGGTCACAGAAACCAATCCACAAAACTACAACTACCTTATATTTGATAAAGGGGCTAAAAGCATGCAATGGAGGAAGGATAGCATCTTCAACAAATGGTGCTGGGAAAACTGGAAATCCATATGCAACAAAATGAAACTGAATCCCTTTCTCTCGCCATGCACAAAAGTTAATTCAAAATGGATCAAGGAGCTTGATATCAAATCAGAGACGCGCCGTCTGATAGAAGAAAAAGTTGGCTACGATCTACATACTGTGGGGTCGGGCTCCAAATTCCTCAATAGGACACCCATAGCACAAAAGTTAATAACTAGAATCAACAAATGGGACTTACTCAAACTAAAAAGTTTTTTCTCAGCAAAAGATACAATAAGAGAGGTAAATAGAGAGCCTACATCCTGGGAACAAATCTTTACTCCTCACACTTCAGATAGAGCCCTAATATCCAGAGTATACAAAGAACTCAAAAAATTAGACAATAAGAGAACAAACAACCCAATCAACAAATGGGCCAAGGACCTGAACAGACACTTCTCAGAGGAGGACATACAATCAATCAACAAGTACATGAAAAAATGCTCACCATCTCTAGCTGTCAGAGAAATGCAAATCAAAACCACCCTAAGATACCATCTCACTCCAGTTAGATTGGCAGCCATTATGAAGTCAAACAACAACAAGTGCTGGCGAGGATGTGGGGAAAAGGGTACACTTGTACATTGCTGGTGGGACTGCAAATTGGTGCGGCCAATTTGGAAAGCAGTATGGAGATTTCTTGGAAAGCTGGGAATGGAGCCACCATTTGACCCAGCTATTCCCCTTCTTGGTCTATTCCCTAAAGACCTAAAAAGAGCATGCTACAGGGACACTGCTACATCGATGTTCATAGCAGCACAATTCACAATAGCTAGACTGTGGAACCAACCTAGATGCCCTTCAGTGGATGAATGGATAAAAAAAAATGTGGCATTTATACACAATGGAGTATTACTCTGCATTAAAAAATGACAAAATCATAGAATTTATAGGGAAATGGATGGCATTAGAGCAGATTATGCTAAGTGAAGCTAGCCAATCCCTAAAAAACAAATGCCAAATGTCTTCTTTGATATAAGGAGAGTAACTAAGAACAGAGTAGGGTCGAAGAGCATGAGAAGAAGATTAACATTAAACAGGGATGAGAGGTGGGAGGGAAAGGGAGAGAGAAGGGAAAATGCATGGAAATGGAAGGAGACCCTCAGAGTTATACAAAAGTACATACAAGAGGAAGTGAGGGGAAGGGGAAAAATAATATAAGGGGGACAAACGAATCTCAGTAGAGGGACCAGAGAGAGAAGAGGGGAGGGGAGGGGAGGGGAGGGGAGGGGGGATAGTAGAGGATAGGAAAGGCAGCAGAATACAACAGACACTAGTATGGCAATATGTAAATCAATGGATGTGTAACTGATGTGATTCTGCAATCTGTATATGGGGTAAAAATGGGAGCTCATAACCCACTTGAATCAAATTGTGAAATATGATATATCAAGAACTATGTAATGTTTTGAACAGCCAACAATAAAAAATTAAAAAAAAAAAAAACTGTTGTATTTCTTTTTCACAATAAAGAAAAATCCACATGTCCAATGAACCACTGCTTTCTGAAAATACGAAATTTATATTTGATTTATATTTAAAATCAAGGCTCTATCAAACTACTTAAATACTTTCTCATACAGCAAATCAACACAGATCCACAATCAATAACTGATGCACTGAGTATAATAATTCATGCCTATGCAGTCTACAGTCTGATTATTTGCAGAAGAAATTCCATTAATAAATCTGAATTCCATATTTCCTTGCTAGTGCAATCAACTATATTGGTGCCAATTACAACTTCTCAGAAGCCTCAATGTTATAAATAAGAATCGCTTTCATTTTTAAAGACACACTTTAGCCAACTGAACTGTCAAATACTTCATGCTATGATGCAAAGAATAATGCAATAAATACAGTGTATAATGTGGCAGACGTTAGAATACTGGTCATAAAAACACAAGATTTACAGAAATATTATTGATATAGGGCAATATAAAAAAGCACATGAAATATTTATTTAAGTACTTTTGTAATTGTCACAAATGAGGAAGCAAAGGAAAGAGGGAGAGAGGGAGGAGGAAGAAAAGGGAGAAGGGAGAGATAAAAAATCTTACTGCTCCATTTATGAAGACAAATAGGATTCTGAAGTGTTTAGACATGTCATTTAATGCTGAATTTCCTGTTGTGAGAAAGTATTGTATTCTATCTTCTGGCCTATTGCTTAATCTTGTCCTGAAGCTTAAAATGTCATTTAACTTTAATTTATATCACTGTATCATACAGAGTTTGTAGAATAAAGCCTGCTTTCTAAAAAAATAAAATAAAATAAAAATAAAAAGGTATTGAAATTGAGATCACATGATTTGGTAAAGTGCTTTAAAACGTACTGATAAACTCTTGAAGGATATGGATCTCTTTGCTGAGAGGGATTGTCACATGAAGGTATTTCAACCTCCCACAAGCAAGCATTTTCAAGGAACCTTACAAGCTAAAATGATGTAAAAAGTGATTTTATTTTACTCATTCGCATTCAATTAGCAGTTTTTTTTCTCTCTTTTTTTTTAATCCTACTTCCAATATGGTTAATATGTTTGACAAGTGTTTCTTAGTCATATAGAGGTATAGAGAATAAGACAACACACTGCAGCAAAGAAACAAAACAAAACAAAAAAATAAATTGTTTTTTTAAAAAGCATTTTATTCTTAAATTTTAATTTATGTTACTTTTTGCAAGAAGTCACATTGATACTAAAGTGTTAAGCAAAAGTTGACTCTAAAACAATGTTTAAAAACCTGACCTGTCAGATTATTTTAACTGATCAATATTAATATTTCATTAAAGATCATACATTCCCAGAAATCTACAACTTTAATGTGATTGATCTGATCATCTTACAATGCTCATGTCTTATTTTAGTTGGATTGGAGGTTATCGGGAAGGTTTGGAAAAAACAAAATGGCCTTACATGTTTCAGGCACCATCCAGTTAAACAAGAAAACACAACTAGACTGTCAAGGGCTCAAGGGCTCATACTAAAATGTCAAGTGAGGTAAGGCTACAGTAGAGTCAGAAAGTAAGAAGAGGACAGAGGTGACCCTGAATTGATAGCATTGCTTCTTGTTTGAAAATTTTCTCATTATATACATAAGAGAAATCTCTAATTTTGAGTGTTGAATTCATTGGATTAAAAGCAAAATGTGTCATATTAATGCTCTCTGAACATGATCCAAATATTTTAAGTAAGAACAACAACAATAAAAAAGGCATATTTCAAAACATTTAAATTTAGGATATTTTCTCTATATGTGTTTCAGGTTTCTATGACAAAACAAAATTTTCTGGATGAACCCATTGGTCTAAATAAGAATTATCAAAAGAAAATCAAATTTTTGTATATTATATTTCATTTTTCATCTATATGTTTAAAATGTTATTCTTTGGAATTTGGTTTCTTCCCCCAAACATTCATAATAAGTATCATAAATTATAATTATAGTAATGCTCAGTCAATTTTACATTTGTTCAATATAAATCTAACAAGAATAAGGGAGTCTTTCTTGCTACTTGATTTTTTATTTCAGTCTCTTTCAGACAGAACTATTAAATCTAATGTAGTTAGTAAATTGGCATTTCTAAAGTCCTGTTCCAAAATAATATTTTGGGTAAATCAACAATAGTATTCAAAACCTACACCTGAAATTCAGATGAAATAGCTGAATGAAATTAGTTATGATTGGCATAATTACTTTTTACATTTCTCTCTACATACTTTGTTTCAGTAATTTCTAAGCAATTCTAATGTGGCAATAGTATTAGAATGCAAATTACATAGCAAAAATAAGAATAAACTGTTACTAATATTTTTGAAGCCCCAGAACTAGAATATAGTTGAATTAAATCCATGATTTGTATTAATTGCTTACTGTGCAACATTGTTACTGATAATAACACTTAACAAAAATATAGTTCACTTTGCTGCTGAATCAGCATCATCATAGTCACTGATGTTCCTGTGCTGCAGCCTAGTGGAATGATTTGGTATAAAAAGGAAATATACCAGGAGGACATGGTGCTATCACTTGCTGCAAAGTAGGTTAAAAAACATAGGAAATAAGTCATATGGCAAGAAATCCCCCAGATAACATATACTTTGCTTTAGTTATTTGTTTCAATGTGGAATTAAGTAGAGGTGAAGACTTTCACCCTTTATTTTCATCAGAGTTCATACATTTTGCAAATTACATTTTCAGTTCCAAACATTTTACTTTTAATGTGAAAAAAATCATTTGTTGTTTTTTACATGAACTTTCTTAATAATTTGCCAAAAATGTGTATCTGCCTAGGCAGAAAATCATTCATTTATTTTTTTTTAAAGAAAACCTCAGCATAGGTAAAACCTAACAGTAAACTGTTAAACTGAATCCTGTATAGTACTATTTTTCATAATAAACAGTTTTTTTAAAAAAAAAAAATAAGTATCAAGGAATATCACCTGGAACCTTAATCAGGTAACAGGTAATTTAACCATTACCCTCACATATATGCCCACATGCATGGGTTCTCATACAGTTTACATTCTGTTTTCCCATTTCCTTGGTTCTCTCCACCCCCCAACATCAAGTGAATGGAATTCTATTATTTGACTGGAGTCAGAGAAGGCAAAGGCATTCACCAGGGAAGTCAATTTGTTAGCAGCAAGTATTTGAAACCAAAGAAGTATCTGATTTAATGAAAGCAGACATTGACTCATACTTTATAAACACAGCCAAGAAAAAAAGAAAAAAAAAGAGCATATCAAAGGAGCATTTCTTTATATTTTTATCATCAGAGAGGCTTTTCATTTGATGTGTCCCTCAACCAGACACAGGCTGTTTATATTTGTTCACTTACCCATCCCTGCACTCCTCCCTTCCCACAGAAGCCCCTATTTCCTTATGCACTGCACATTGAATACATATGTGCCACATTTACTACACTGGGTGCAAAGGGGCAGAGATTATCCAGGCAACTTATTTACCCATTTTTCTAAGCTGTAACTAACCTCTTCCTTTTTTCATCACCTTAACTAAAAATGAACATGCAGCTCTGTCAATGACATAATGTTTTCATGAAAGTTCTACTAATTAAAAATCCTCACCATACCAGACCTAAAAAATGAGCACACTCTTGCCAAGTGTTATTCACCACAGAGAAGCTCTTGTAGCTATGTTTTAAAGAAATATAGAGAGGGGGATGGTGTGCAGCGAGAAAGTCTACTAACATATGCATTGAAGTATAACAGCTGTCAGCATCAGAGGGACAGATTATTTTTAATATAGATCCTTCAAGAGAAAAAATAAGAAAAAATAATGCACCTCTAAAAACCTGAGAAGAAATGGATGTGCAGATTTGGATAATAAAAGCTTTTACTGGAATAAAGGACCACAATTAAGGAAACAGATCTGCGTTTTTGAAAGCAAAAGATGATAGGTTGGTACTAAAATGATGTTTGTCTTTGAGTGTACCTATATTCTCCCCTTTTTTAATGATAAAGAGATAGGTTTTTATTTGGAGGCATAAAAACACTTGCAGACTCCTGTTTTTATCCATACTTATAATGCTATCAATAGTTACTTGTTGGGGACAGGCATTTAGACTTGCAATATGCTGCATTAATTTAATACCACATAAAATATGGATTTTATTGCAGCACAGACAATAAATGCTGCAACTGCTGACTACATGCATTTAATTCCCCCTTCTTAATCTATCCCCCCTCATACTTCTGACTCAGATTTAAAATGTGAATATAGGCATTATGCCTATTTTATTTCTGATGAATGTCAATCTACTGTATATACAGATGCTTAGTGACCATTGACAGCTTCAAGGAATCTCTCTTCTGCCTGTCATCTCTCTTTATATTGAAGATACAATGAACTATGACTATGAAGAAGTACAGAGTGAATCCATTCATATGGAATGCAAACTAATGTTAGGTTATGTTAGAGTTCACAGCAACAATGTTCCTTCTTAAACTGATTTTTAAAATAAACAAATATGAGCATGATAAATTACACTCCACACTAAAATTTTAGCGTTTGTTCAGAGTGAATGAATTTGCAAACTCTAATAACATGATCTACTGTTGAGCATAATATGTAATTTATCCAGCTTTGCATTACCTATATAGATATTCCCAGTTTTTTTCTGGAATCTGCTATAAAGAGTTGTATCCTTATTTGTTTATTAAACATAATTATTTTGAAATAATTGTTAAATACAACTTAAAAAACAAGCATATCTCCCCCAAGGGAAGAAAAGAAAAAGACCTTAAGGGAGTTAAAGAAAAGAGGTGAAGTCTTCCTACCTTTTTTTTTATCAGCTTCTGGATAGCGGAAGTTGGTTCCAGCCAAAATAACCCTGGAGAAACTGTCACTATGTCCCCTTTTTGTTTGTTTTCTGCTATTATTTTCTATCACTGATTCTACTTCAATCTAACTCAAGCTTTCTCTTAGCATCACTTTTAACTCTGGACGGCAGGGAACCGAAGAAAACGGGGGCGAGCTCTCTCTCTGATTGGCTTTCATTCAGTGCTTCTGATTAAGGGGAAAAAAAAAAAGAAGAAGAAGAAAGAAAGAAAGAAAGGAAAGGGGGGGGGGGAAAGCCCTAGCTCGCACGGAGAGAAAGGTTCTGCTGATGGAGCTGCAGCACTCGCCATGGGAAGGTTAGAGACTGGGGAAGTGCTTGCTTCTGCGAGCACACAGCGATTTGCAAGTGAATGCAAGGGGAGGGCGCATTCGAGAGGAGGGCTCTGCTTGAAAGGAGTCCCCTCCCCCGCAGGGCAGAAAGACTCTCTGTTTCAAGCTAAGGTAATCAGCCCAATCTAATCCGCCTGCGTCCGTAATACAATCCCAGGAACAGGATTCTGCAATTGTTTCTTGCAATTCTTCTTCTTCCTATTTTTTTTTTCTAAATAGATACTTCTTTTTTTTTTTTCTTCTAGCATATATTTTTCTTTACCATGCTGTCACCACACTCCCAAGTATTAATGGGAGCGCCAAGTCAAATTGACATCAGACCTGATGTGTTGTTACCAGAGTAATAGGTGTTGCAGTTTCAAATGTTTGTTTTTTAGTGAACTTTCTCTCCTTGATTCTCCATTTATGTTTCTGTTGTTGTTGTTATTGTTGTTGTTTATTGTCATAAGGAGAAAATACCGTGCTCATAATTTGGAAGTTTTATCTGCTTAATCTTACCAGCTTTGTACTTCAATATTTTGGAGATAAAATGTTTTATTAATAATTAATATGTAGTTAGTATTATCAAAATATTTAGATTTTGGACTTGATCTAGTTTCTTTTTGTCTTAACTTTTATTTATCATAAATATGAATTCCATACCCAAATTAGTCTATGGACAGATTTAAATGGATTTGAAGGTTTTTATCTACTTATCAGCCATGTAATTGACTCCCTATTTATCTTTCACTATATTAAATTATAATCAACCAAAACCTCACCAAAGGATGTCAGTATAGCTCCATAAAATAATTACCACCTACATATTTTTCTGGCTACACATAGATTTCTTTTTAAAGTGCCAACCATAAACACACACACATTAATATACAATATACTTACAATATGTAATTATATAGAGAAAGAGAAATTATGAACATCATCTTCTCTAAGACCTTTTAAAGAGATAACAATGCTCAGCCAGATGCCCTAGAGCACACCTATAATCCTGGGGCTTCGGAGGCTGACTCAGGATGATGACAATTTCAAGGCCACCTTTAACAATTTAATGAAGTCAAGACCCTTTCTCAAAAATTTAAAAATTTTAAAAGGGGTTGGGGGTGGAGGTGGGGCTCAGTGGTAGAGAGCCCCTGGGTTCAATCCCCAGTTCTATTACTACTTCTATAACTACTACTATTATTACTACTACTAGTACTTATACTACTACTAATGATAATAATACTTAGACTGTTAAATGTTTTGCTAACTAGGGACAGAATCAAAATTAAATCAAAATTAAATATTCATTTAATATTCAGTCTAGCACTGTTTTGGGGATGACGTACTGCCTCTTCAGTGTTTATTTGATCATTCTAACCATTAGGAGGCCCCTGATAAAATCACAAACTGCAAAAGAAAGGAAACTCAAACCCGGGTTCAGTGAGGGAGAATGACATTCTAAATTCAGTTTCAAAGAACCTTCAATGTGTCACAGGTTATTATATGACCAGTGCTGGTAACTAGTATTATATCCGAGCATACTAAACATTTTCCCTCAGCTGGATAATATTTATTAGAGTTAGAATTTTAAAATTATTTGAAATTTTAAACATGAGGAAATTAGAATATATAAAATTGTTTCATAATAATAGCTCCAGAATTCTGTGAATCATGTAACCATACATTTTCAACAATGTCCTTTTATTTCAGAGCCCACATATATGTCAATAGGTTGTGTTTGTGTCTTGTATATAATAGTAGTAGTTATACATTAAGGTTGTCTTCCAAGAGAAATTTCAAACGCTCAGACACTATTAGTAAATTATATAGCATTTAATTAAATGTAGTTATTTGATGAGGTACACACATAAAAGTTGATTGTTCTTTTATTAATTATTTTTGCATGTTTGTTGCTAATATCAGAATAAATGGAGGTATAATATGAAAAAAAATTGGATTATACTTAAGTGACTAATTAAGAAAATAATCAAAGGCTGAGATCTGAAGTAAAATTCAATTTTCTTAATTGGAATATATACAGCAATGATGTATTATCAAAGCAAGCTTTTTAAAAATAAATTTCTGTTTCTATGATAGTTCTGCTTTAATAGTCATCAGAAACTTAAGTTGTTTGTCTGGATTCTCAGTGTTTTTAAAGAGTTGAATTCATTTATATGCTATGAGAGAAATCACTCCAAATCTATATTCTGAAAGAGGAATAAAATGGAGAGGAATGCTTCCTTCCATTTAAAGATGAGACCCAGGTATACACATCATTTTTTTATGATTGCATTGCTGGAAATGAGACACTTGGTAGCAAATTGTTAATAGGAAGACTTGGAGAAGTAGTATTTACTCTGGAAAAATATTTGCCCCCATAACTTCACTAGTGCTCCTAGAAAAGGCAGTGGCAGAAATGGATACAAATAAGAGTTCCTGTTACATCTGTGTATGATATGGTAGTATATTATATATACTACACTTTTTTAGAAAAGTGTAAACTTTTGTTCTTGTTTCAAATTAAAATTTTGTCAATGTTAGTGATTAATATGCATGTAAAAATAATTATAATTAAATTTTAAAAATTTGAAGTGCAAAAAGTAATTTACCAATTTTTGTATTATCTTTTACAATTAGATGACATATTTAACAAATGCTAAGCAAAACCAATGTATTCTAACTTTAAAAAATATATAGAAATATGAGAGAGATAGGAACAGCATTTGAAAAATGAGTGTATTAATAGTTATCACAAGTTTCTTAATGACCTCCTCATAAAAGTTCTCCACACTCTATATCTGAGAACATATGTCATCCTGTTGACAGTGTGGCTTAGACATCAAGGCTAAAATAAAGAATAAACAGAACATTGGTTAGAAATTAAACATTTGAGAATGAATTTTGTTTTATTATACAATATTATTTTTCAATTCTTTCTATATTTTACTTTACCAATGAGTTAACTTAAGATTCTGCAAGTTTTCATATTTCTTTTGAGTTTTGCCTGTAAATCCTATGTAAACCAATCTTGTAAATTAGATAAAAGTTCCCCATAGTCACCCCCATCACTAGGAAATGGTAAGGCATGGAAATTGAAATGGATGAATTAAAGTGCAAAAACTATAGGAAACTCTATATGAATGGAATAAATAAAATCTGTACCTCAAAAAAACAATGTCCTTTGATGTGAAGAAAAACTACATTCTACTAAAAGCAATTAATTCCTGGTAAAAACATTGAAATGATAGTTCAGCATGTGATTTTTAAAACTACATCTAAAGGTACACAAAAATTACCTTCTAGTTATCATAAAGCACTAAAAATTAAAGAGCATACTTTCATTCTATAATAATTGTACCTATGAAGGTGGACCTTTCTACAAAAAAGCAAACTTTAATAAAATCAATTAATTAAAAAAATCTTTCATTCCATGTAGAATTATTATATGTCTAAATGTTGTCAAGCAGTAGCCAAATAATAAATATAACTCTGTAAGGAATAACTTGCTAAAAAGTTTATTTTTAAAAAATAACTGCTCAAAGAAATACAAATAGCCAACAAATATGTGAAAAAATGTTCAACATCTCTAGCAATCAGGGAAAAGCATATCAAAAGTAGGTTGAGATTTCATCTAACTTTAATCAGAATGACAATCATCAAGAATACAAATAATAAAAGCTGGTGAAGATGTGGGGAAAAATTACACATGTATTTTTGGTAGGACTGCATATTAGTACAAACACTATGGAAAGCAATGTGCAATTTTTCAAAAGACTAGGAGTGGAATCACCATATGACCCAGCTATACCGCTTTTCAGTTTTTATCCAAAAGAACTAAAATCAGCATACTACAGTGATATAGGCATACCAATGTTTATAGCAGCACAATTCACAATAGCCAAGTTATTGAAGCAGCCCAGATGATCAGATGCCTGTGGACAGATGAATGGATGAAGTAAACATACACACACACACATACACACAGAATGACTCAGTTATAAAGAGCGAAATTATGGCACTTGCTGGTAAATAGATTGAACTGGAGAACATCATGCCAAGTGAAATAAGCCAGGTCCAAAGTCAATGGTCTAATGGTTTATTAGAAGCTAAAACAAAATAAAGGAGAAAAACAAGGGTGGGACAATAGGGAAACTGTGAAAAATGGAAGAGAGATTAGTGGAATGGGAAGAGTTCACTTTCTATGGGTATGAGATAAGAGTGTAAGAGTAGAAAATGTCCACAATGCTTCATTCTCTAAAAATATAATGATAGCAACTGCAAAATATGATGATAGAAAGCACAGTTTATCATAGTTTGTTTGAATCAGCCATCTCCCTGCCCCCGCCCCAATCTCCTCTTCATCTACCTAAAGGTAGAGTTTTGGAAAATTAAAAATTACATTTTCATTGTCAACTTGTGATCAGGTTGAGAGTAGAGGGTGATCCATAATCTTTTCTTTCTCAGTTGCCCTCATCATTCTTAATTATAAACTGAACTAAGCAAGGAGAAAGACATAATGCAAAACATTTAATTTGTTCTGTAGATGAGCTGAGCAAACATGATTTTGCAGTCTACATTACTTGAGGCAATGGTGGAAGCATTTGAGACAACAGCATTGGAGATGTTATTCTGGGAACTGGAAGTGCTCTTCATAGAGGCCTAGTTCTTATGATTTATGTTAAACATTACCTCCCAAAATTATATTATTATTATTTCCTAAAGTAGCTAGAGTGCTTTCTGTTATATAAGACTGAACTGTTACTGACATTTCTGTTAATTAAAAATATCTCAACATTTCTTCGATCCAGAAAATTGGAAGTGGAAAGAGAAAAGATGGAATCAGAGAAAAATAAGGTTGAAAAATTCAACTAATCAGTGATGTTTCAAAAAATGCATTTATTTTGCAAAACAATCAAGAGAGAAAAAATGTGGTCTTAAATTTATTTATTTTTCTTGCTCCCTTCCAGTTGTAAACCATCATGTACTTAAGGTATAAAGGTTGCTGTGTGTTTTCTTGACTTTTCTAGATTAAACCTGAATTACATTGCTTGATCTTATTTCTATAATTTGTAATGTAAAAATTTTTGTTACATATAAAAAGATTTACAAGTAAATTGATTCCTATCTTCATATTAAAATATAAAAAAAATAGATTGAATAATTCTCATGTTGATTGAAAACTAAATTCTTACTCAAAAAGACTGCTTCCATCTATACCTGAATAATAAGGTTAGTGGCATATTTAAATTTTGAAACACTGATGAAGTGAAAATAATAAAAATTAAATTTTATATTTTCTAGTTAAAAATTATCTCTATGCTTGAGGAAGTGAATGAAATAAATATCTTTGGAATTAAATAGAATGGTAGAAAAAAAAACAAATCACAAATCTAATGTGCTTGCAATTGCATTTAATGAGCATGAATATAATATTTTATGTTTATCTTGTATTTTAGGTTGCATTTTTAGTGCAGAGACTAGGTCTGATAGCTAAAAGCAGCTTTTAAATCAATATTGTCATTTTGAAAAGGCATTCTAAGAATTCTTAGAAGCGTTTTAAGAAAAAGGCAGTATTTTAAAATGCATTTCCTGTTTATTCTGTTAAAAAATAGACAAACCACAAATAGTATTTTTATTTAGTCACTTTAAAAATATTATTTCATTCTTCCTACTTTCCTTCCTTTATTATTACTAAGAGCAGTTAGTAATTGTATGATATCTACCCTACCCAACAAATTAGCCTTGTCAGCTTCATGGACGCTTTCAGAAAACACAAGATTCCTGATTCAGAGACAAAGGGGACAGGAAGCAATATGACTGTTTTAGTCAGCTTTTTTCACCACTGAGACCTAAAAGACCTGACAAGAACAATTAGAGGAGAAAACTTTTATTTGGAGCTTTATGGTTTCAGCAGTCTCAGTCTATAGACATTTGACTCCATTCTTTGGGGCCCTAAGCAATGCATAAAATCATGGCAGAAGTGTGTGGTGGAGGAAAGCAGCTCAGGACACAGCACCATGAAGCAGAGAGAGAGCTCTGTTTAGCAAGCACAGAATATATGCTCCAAAGACACGCCCCTCCCAATAACCTACTTGCTCCAGCCACACACTACCTGCTGACAGTTAACACCAGGGGATTAATAACTCATTAGGTTGAGGCTTTCATAACCCAGTGAGTTCACATATAAACCTGTTTGCACAAACTTTTGGGGAACACCTAATAGTGAAAGCATAACAATGACCACATGTTTGGATCACCTTCTTTTCCCCCCTTACCTTCTCAGAGTAATAGCTGAGATGAGCACAAGTGAACACTGTATATGCCGTGAATTTTCATCTTAGCTAAAGAACCCCAACTTAAGGAAAATTACTGTTTTTTTCTTTGATTGGGCTATGAGAAAAATGTCCTCAATTTTGCTCCAAAGGGAAGCATTTTGTTTTATTGTATAATGTGTTAATCTTTACTTTGGTAGGACACTATCTCTCTCACCCAAGTTTTTCCAAATACAAAAGTCCTTAAGAGATAGGTCAGAGTGAAAGGAAATCAGTAGAGAAATATGAGAGAACTAGGAAGTTGTCTCTCAAGACTATTATTTACAAATACAATGATTTCTATGTAAATTAACTTCAATCAAATGAAAGGGAGTAGCAAGTGCAGTGATGATCCATATCATTTGCCATAATACTGTGTAAGTACATATGATGTTTGTTTTAGAATGTTAGCAGAGCTGTGACTTATGTAATTTAAGTAGACCATGAACTTTAGTTACTCAGTGGAAACTATCAACCTCCCCACCACGTTTTAGGTGATGTAGGATCCAGCTGCCTCATTAGCAAGTGTATTTCTCTTTTCTTGTGACTGTTTCTCACATGCTCATATCATGGGACCTTTATATTTCATCCTTCTTCCAAGGAGATATTGACCATGACATGAACTAAACATAGCAAAATCTACAGTAGTGCCTGACTTATTTCACTTAGTACAGTTATCATCATGTCATCACAAATATTTCCATTTCCTTGGTTTTAAAGACTGCATAATATTCCACTGCATATTCTATCCACATTTTTAAATGCATTAATCTCTTGATGGATACATATATTGCTTTCAAATCTTAGCTATTGTGTGAATAAAGCTAAAATAAATATGGATGTATAGATATTCCTTCAACACATTGATTTTAACTCTTTAAGATATACGCCTAGCAATTAGATTGGTAGATTATATTATAATTCTATTCTTTGTTTTTTTTTGGGGGGGAGGGATTCCATATTATTTTAAAAATCTTTGTACCAATAGTATGTGTTTTCATATATATTTGGAACCCAAAAAGTCAATTTTATGAAAAAAAAATACAGAAGTAGTTACCAGAGGCAGATCCAGGATTGGGGGGATGGGAAAGGGAATATGTTGATGTGATTAGAGGAAATGGACTCAGTAAGATAGGAGGAGTAAGTTTTGGTGACCTACTGCATTGGACAGTAGCTATAGTTCATAATAATGTATTTTAGTTTTAAAAATTTGTACAATGTTACATTTTTAAAATATTCTTATCACAACAAAGGATAAATTGAAGTGACAGATATGTTAAGTAGCTTGATGTAATCTTTCAACAATGTGTACATAGATGAGGACATCACACCATGCTGCACGAATACACAGAATTTCTGTCAATAAAAAAAAAGAAAAGCCACTGCTTTTCTTAAGTCATTATATTCACATCCATCACCCCAACAACATGTGGCTAGAGAGGCTACAGATCAACACAGCTTGGAGGCCAAAGGTGAAAATAATGCCTAATGAGCATGTTTTTCAGAAAGGCTGTGAAGTTAGCCTATCATAATAGTCTATATAGAAAATTTAATAAAGCTATTCTAATGTAATTATTTTCATGATTTTATTTTCTGAATTCACTTTGACCCAGCAGAAAGGTACCAAACAGGGTCATTCTTTGTATAATTTTATGTGTGCACAAGACATTAAACATGTAAAGGTGTTGTTTCTTAGACAGTGCTTCTTACTCTTGAAGCTACTTCCACTATTCTAATTCAATTGTTGAGAAAAAGGGAAAGATGAATTTTGTTTTACAAAGTTATAAACTCTGATCTCTTTTTGATCCTTCCTAACCTTTTCACTCTTTTCCCCCATTCTAAAAGCATGTCACAGCCCTTACACTCAGTTTGAGCTCTGGCAGAAATATCCCAGGAAGTACATGATAGCTCAGTGGAACGCCACTCAAGTTTTCTAGCTCTGAGACTTTCTGAATGTGTCCACCAGGGAACTCACCTACACCAACCACATGTCTACCCTGTCTCTTAGGAAAACTTTGCAGAGGAGTAGACTTTATCTCTCCATAAGCAGTTTTATGACTCATAAAAATGGCTCTCAAAATAGAGTCTAGCCACAAATAGCATTAGCTTAAAAATTCTAAGGTCTCATCTCAAACTTACTAAATCACAAACAACGGGAGTGCTGTCGTTGTTTTGTTTTCAGAAGTATCAAGGTGATTCTGAGAATTAAGATCAGAAAAAGTTTTTCCCACATTGCTTTAAGGCAATGAAAAAAAAGAGAAAAAAATGAATTAAGACTCATAATTTGTAAATGAGAAATTTGTTTATTCATCACTTATTATTTTAACAATTATATATCGTATGCAGAATCATCTTTAAACATTATGCTATTTATGAGATTGTGAAGGAGCGCTATAATCATAATTCTGTCTAAATAAGAATTTAATTATCTAATGAAAGAAACAGAAATTAAGACAAATGAAGAGGAAAAAAGAAGGAATTTCGCCAAGTGGGTGATGAATGTGGAAGTAGTGACTCTCGAGGTTCCAAAATAGAGTGTTACAACTCTGATGAATGTCAGCTTTGGTTTTCATTTCAGCGTCAACATTCTAGGGGAAGAATGGCAGTGAAAATTCCAGAGTTGTGATGTTCCACTCAAACAGCCTGTTGACAATACAAATGCTCTTAACTCCTTTCTTTTTTGATTTCCAATGATGATGATTGCTTGTTTTCCATACAAATATCTGTCCTTTCCCCAGTTCCTCTGCCAATAATACTTGCCCTATATAATCTTCAGAGTGTGACATTATGGAAGAGAAAGAGGAGAGGGTGAGAGGACACAAAGAAAAAGGATAATTTTTATAAAATTCTATTGTAAAAATAAAATAAACCAAGAGTCTTATTCCTTATCCATAGGGAGTGCTTTATGGGTAAGTATTCCACGTAGATAAACAGGGCCACTTTTTGGTTTACTTCTGTTGTATACTTAAATTTCATAATGATTTTTCTGAACAAAGGTCTTCACATTGCCATTCAGCATTGCAACACACAATTTTGTAGCTGAACTACTTATTTTCTCATAATATTGTTGAAGTAGTGTGATAGCAGCTGTGGATTAGAGAGGTCTCATCACAGGTCAATGTTTGAACAGTAATCAATATTGACATTTAACAGACAAACACATTGATAAATCTGCTAGTCATTAGTAAACAAGGATGATAAATTGCATTTGACTTCTACTGAGGAGGCCTCGTTCTCTGTAACATTCAATTTCTAAAGTCAAGTCACTGGAAGTTTCCATTAAATCAGAATGCAAAATTTCGTAATTCCTTATATTTAGTTACTCATTCTCCAATTATGTATGGAGCAGTTGAAATGTGCCTAATGTTTCACTTAATACTGGGTATCTGATGATATTCAATTGACTCATCGAGTCCTCAATTTCATGGAACTCATGCTCTGGCAAGGAAAATAATAATTTGATTATGTAAGTAATTTTACCAATATTTATGGTGGTAAGTGCTCCAAAAGATGGTTCTGTTGTAGGGACTGACAGGCAAAGCACCAAAGATAGCAGGAAACAGCTTTATTTGGCTGCAGCCAGGTTCAGAAGGCACAACTTTTGCTATAATCAATCAATCCTCTGAACACAGAGTTCAGGTAGTTTCAGAATTTTATACCCAGCATGTAAGGGGAGGAGCTCAGAAGTTCACAGTCTGCAGAAGTTCACATAAAAGCAGTTTTTTGTTTGTTTGTTTTATTGTTCTTGGCAAATTAACCCTTTAAAGACAACACCTGAGAAGTGGAGAGCTTCTTCTCTCCTTTCTTTCCTCTCCCTGCCAGCTATTACCATGGAGCCCAATTGGTAACTTCTCTTATCTTAAAAATGAGACATCTCTGTGAAGCCCAGCTCAAGGCCAGAGGCCGGGTTTGCACATTTCTACAAATTACTATATTGGATATGTTTGTGAAAAACTAGTAAGTGGGTGTCCAGCACCTGGAGTGATGATATTTTCCCAGCCAGTGGCCAAGTAAAACAGGGCGACACAAAAATAGGAAGTTTATCTACATTGGATTCTTTTGCAGAGACTCTTTTGCTGATAGTCCCAAAATCAGCCATGGTGAAGATTTCTGGAGAAGCCCACGTAAGACTTTTCTGTGGAGAAAGGGGGTTCCACTACAGTTCTTGATTCTACTGCTACTCATAAGTGTTTTGATTTAACTGGGAGTGATGATAGAATTGAGTATCTGAAAAGGGGGTTAGAGACATCTCCTTGATGTTCTTGATGTAGTAAGTTCTTTTTTTCTTTTTCTTTTTTTAGTTGTAGATGGACACAATACCTTCATTATTTATTTACTTATTTGTAAGTGATGCTGAGGATGGAACCCAGTGCCTCACATGTGCTAGGCAAGTGCTCTACTACTGAGCTACAACCCCAGCCTGATGTAGTGGGGTTTTGAGTGAATTATAAGTGTGATGGAATGCCTTTTCTCCTAGGAATTTATAAATTTGTGTTTTGCCTGGTAGCACTTACATACTACCCTTTTAATATACAATTGGCCAAGAAGATTCATTACTGCCAAAATCTGGAACCATTATCATAATGGATAGATAACTAATTTATCAGATATATTATGTATATAAATACTGTTTTGGTTATCCTATATACCTCTTACTTACATGATGTGTATAAGTGGAGTAAAGAAAAACAGACTTCAACTATTACTACCATGTGTCAAATGTCACATCTATCAAGCCCCTGGGGAAGTACTTAATCTTTGCCAGCTTTTCAGCACTATAAAAATGAAATAATAACAAGAGGAAAAAAACTGTTGAATCATTTGTTAATTGTATGGTATCAGATCATATTTCAAGAAAAACAGAGGAAAAAAGATCTGTGTTGGTACAATTTGTTTATACAGTGAGATTTGTTGATTTTTTTGTGAAGATCTGTTTTTATTATTATTTTATACCATGATCCCTGCAACAAAGTACCCTTTGACTGTAAAAGCACCAAGATTGAACAAATATTTTGATAATAAGTATTAATAGTCAATATTCCACTGAATACAGTTTCTTAAATTAAGTATATTTGCTTAACACTTTGTGTTTCTTATTAAATCAATTAAAGAGAATGGATAAAACATTTCTGGAAAATATACAGTCAAAGAGAATTTGTTTGTTAAAATCACTAAAGGTTTAATCATTCCCTAATTAAAATATTAAATTCAAATTTAAAAACAATAAATCAAGATGTAAGGACTTATCATTTGAAATGGTTTCTATAAATTCTACTCCATGATTTGAAAAATTTTTAGGTGCACCTGTTTATCAATGTTATTTTGTAACTTGCAATCACAATATTAGAGTTGAATTTTCTTTATCCAAAATAGAAAGAAAATGATAAGTGTTAAAAGAGAGAGAGAGCACAACACTATTTATCAAAATGAGTAGTGATAAACAGAATTACAAATGGTGGGAATGACTTATGGTCTTTTGATGTTAATTCATCTCAAGTAGCAAAATAGTTGTAAAACTGCTAAATATATTTGGATAAACATAGTCACAGTATTGCAGTTATCAAAGTGTATTTGAAAATTGCTAATGTGAATTTTTTTAATATAAAAGAATCTGTTTCTCCAACTTCATCCTGAGCTGCCTTTCTCTTTTGTTCATACTTCCTTTGATAAACACTTCAGATTTTATCTCTTTTTTGAGGAGTCCATGCTCATTCTAATGTTAATTAATTTAGATTTGGGGATACTGATTTGTGCACTGGGATCTAGTGTCGAGGTGAGCATAGCAAGGAGAGTCAGGAAGGAGGTGCAGAGGGCCTAGAACATAGTAGAAGAGAACAAATTCAAATTGGAAGCCCAGTATAGGGAACTTTACACATTTGGACTTATCCCTGCAGGACTGTAGTCCTGAGTTGGGAGGGGTCATAGTCACCATCAACAGTGGGCTCTTTCCTTTTGTAGAACATGGATAGAGAATAAGGTGAACTATACTAAAATAAAAGTTTATGGTCCACTATCTCATCAATTGATCCTAAAATCCTGCATATATTTCTAAGTGCATCTACCATTATCTCTATAATCAGTATAATCAATAAATATATTAATTAAAAAAATTCTTCTAATCTGTGTTAAAGACAATTGTACAAAAATATAAACCACTGATGAAATTTTAAAAATTAATAATGCAACTACACTCAGATCAGATTATTTAAATATTTGTTTTTTTTAAAAGAATCAATACAGCTATGTAATATATGAACTTATTTAGTTTGACAAAATACATATTCACATGTAAATGACCATGTGGTATCATGAATGGAAATGATTGCAAGTATTAGTCATCAGGGCTTTGGAAATATTTGTCAGGATTTTTAGCATTTTATCTTTTGTGTTCACCTTAATGCTTTATGCTGTTTGGTATAGGCAAGGTTTAAGAGCCAATAGAAAGAAAGAATTAATTGTTGTTTGCATGCAATTTCTGAAAAATAATAGAGTCAAGTTAAATGATAAAAGTGAGGATAGATTTATGAATATAAAAAAAGTAAGGCATTCAGATGATTATTTAATTATTTAATGGGTGTTAACACTTTCTTTCCTCTTTCTTATGCACTAGACTCTTGAGAGCAATACATTTTAGAGCTAATATACTGCTGTGGTAGTGAAGTGGTTTTTACAAATATAAATTTCATCTGGTTGAAAACTCCCAGTAAAAAAAGTGTTCATTTGGGGGGCTGGGGCTGCAGCTCAGTGGCAAAGCACTTGCCTAGCATTTGTAAAGCACTAGGTTTAATACTTAGCACCATATAAAAATGAAACAAAGAAAGTAAAGGCATGCTGTCCATCTACAAGTACAAAAAATAAATTTAAAAAATTGTTGATTTTTATTTGTATTTACTTAACATATCATTACTTGAGTGGTTACAGGAGATAGGGTAACTTGCAAATAGATTGTTATAAAGAAAAATATATAACATATATTATTTTACTACACTTACTTTAATTTTAGTCTTATTCAAATGAAATCTTACATGTCTTGAGTAATATTTACTGATTTCAATATTGAGTATAATATCCCTGGTCATAAATATTCATTTTACTTATTAAATATACTTGACTTATATATTTACTTAACAAATACTTCTTTTTAAATTTAAATTTATATCTAATTCATACATAAAAACATTAAAAGTGAACATATTTGAGGTAACTTGTGACATTCCAATATGTTTATGTTCTGTAATGATCCAGCCAGTTTAATCATATCAAACTTCTCAATCATGTATAATTTATTTTTGATAAATGCATTCAAAATCCAAGACTTTTAGAATACCTACTACATTATCATCATCAATAGTCATCATACTGTGCAACCGCACATCAGAAACAGAACCTCCTACTCCTAACTATAAATACTAACCACTGACCAACCTTTCCTGAGCCTCTGGTAGGTAACGAACAGTCTACACTCAACTTCTGTGAGATCATCATTTCCAGAGTATACATGACTCAGATCCTGTACTTGAATTTCTGTGCCTGGCTTAGCATAATGATCACAGGTTCTGTTTGAGTTATCACAAATGACAGGATTTCACATCTTTAAAGGGTTGAATAGTATACAACATGGTATTATATGTACTACATGTGTTTTTTATTGACTCAATTGACAAATTGTTTCCATTTCTTGACTATTGTGAATAGTGCTGCATTCAGTATAGGCATTCAGATGTCTCGTCTACATACTGATTTCACTTCCTTTGGATGGGCAAACAGGACGGGATTGCTAGATCATATAATAGTTCTATTCTTAATTTTTGGAGACCTTCATATTGTTTTCCATAATGGCTACACTAATTTACATAGCCACCAAAAGTGTATGTATCAGTTAGGGTTCCCTAGAGGAACAGAATCAACAGGAAGTATAATTATAAAAAGGAATTTATTAAGTTGGCTTACACGACCAGAAGCTGGATAGTTCACAATGGCCATCTGCAGACTGGAGAGCAGCAGCTGCCTCAGAACAAGAGGAATGAAAGGTGATAGCCTTGTCCAACACAGGAAAGCTTCTGGAAACTCTCTAGAGAATCAGGGCAGAGGGGAAAAAAAAATGAGAGTCCAATATTCTCAGATGATAGCAGCAGTAATCAAGAACCCATTCAAGAACAATGGAGCTTGCATCTTCTGCTGCTTCCTTGTTCTTCCAATTTTTATTCCGTCCACACTATCACCCTATTGGATGGAGCAACCCATGCTTAGGGAGAGTCTCCATTTCAGTTGGCTATCCCACATGCCAGTCATTCCTAAACTCACTCTCATTGACACACCCAGAAGCCTCTTAATTTTTGGCATCTCCTTTGACAATTTGTAGTAATCATTACAATTGTACAAGTGCCCCTTGTTGAAATATATTCTCTCAGATATTGTTTGCCTGGAAATGTATTTATCCCTCTTCATTTCTAAATATAAGTTTGATGAATACAATATTTTTGGTTGACAGCTTAAAACTTTTTTTTTTTTTTACCTTTAGTCCTATGAAAATCTCATGCTGAAAAGTCTTCTGAGAGATGAATCGTGACACTCCTGTGTGTTATTTCTTTTCACTTATTGCCTTGAGAATCTTTTCTTTATCTCTTACCTTTAAGGGCTTGATTATAAAACATGTTAGTATAGACCTGATTGGATTAAATCTCACTGGTAACCTTTGATCTTCCTGTAGCTGGATATTTGTATCCTTTCCAGGTTTTGGAATGTCACTGCTATTATTTCTTTAAATAAGCTTTATAGCCTTTTGGCATTCTCAACTACCTCTTCAATCCCAATAACCTGCATATTTACTGTTTTAATACTGTCAAAGGTCCTGTAAGCTTTTCTTATTCCTTTCCATTCTCTTTACAATTTTTTTCCTTTTGTGCATTTTCAAATGGCCTATCTTTGAGCACACAAATTCTCTCTTCTGTTTGATGTATTCTTTATTAATTTTTCTGTTGTGTTTTTAGTTTTGCTTCAGATATTTGTTCACCTCAATAATTTATGCTAGTCTGTTTTATATTTCTTCCATCTCTCTGATAATTTCCTCTGTTTAAGTGTTGAATTTTTTCACTGTTTTCTCATCAAACTCATTAAGTTTCCTTAAAAATTTTTAAATTTTCTATCTGACAATGTTTCCATATTGGTTATCATCTGGTTAGTTTCTAGCACCTTATTTTAACAGTCATGAGTGGTCAGGGTTCCTTGAAAGTTCTTCATATTTGGTGTATGAATACTCTGGTTATTGAATGATTAGCTACTTATTCCAGTCTTTTTAACTGACTCTTTTTGTGCCTATCTTTTAAGCACACTTCTTATTTTCGGAGTTCTTAGTTGCTTTACTGTGTCAGCACCAGATGGCACCGAAAGTCCAGATTTGATGTGAATCAATGTGTTGTCATTGTTTCAGCACTAAAGGATAATCCAAACCCAGGTTTGTGTCAAAACTACCTTGTTTAGTTTAACATGAACTTGAAAAGCATCTGAAAAGAGCATACAAAAAGTTTCCCAAAGTCTGTCTTTGTGTTCAGGGTAGTCCCAAATGCCTTACCCATGGTCACCATCCTTTCATTTGGCCCTGCATTATCCTCTCTAGTTCTCAACAGAATCATGGTGGAGGGACCAGCTCCTGTGCCACACATGTAGCCATAAACACCACAACACTGTCAAAACTTGAGTCCATAGTCCCTGAGATAACCATTGGGTAGTACCAAAGACCATATTGCTATTGGCTATTGGCTGCCTACTACTGAAGAGGTCCAAGATTTCAACAACCAGCCACACATGCTGCTGGCTTGGATAGAAGTCTTTTAGACGGGTCTACATGCCTCTGTCAATACTGATGCTGATCCAGAGGCTCCATGCATAAGCACCAACCATAATATGGGGGCAAATAGAATTTGAACTGTGCCAAATTCTGTGCTGAGTTTCAAGACAGAATCTTGGGCTTATGACTCTGCCTTACACTCACTGAATGGAGTCTTGGTCCAGACTTATTTGCCTGATATTAGAAGGGTTTTGGTGAGGATAGTCCCTTGGCTCAAGACTGAAGCTAAAGCCTTGTGATGCCTGAATTTTACAGTCACAATAAGCCGCCTAGTCTCACGGTTGCATCCAATGGTGATGCATAACATAACACATATTGGGATAGAGGTAGTATAGATAGTCCCTTGGCTACAAAAGCTGATGCTAAGTTGCAATGTGCCTGAGTTTCACAGTCCCTAGTATTCGTGCCATCCATGGGCAGATGTGCCCCAATTCCATTCCAAGACTATCAATGGTGCAGGCCCAAACTCTATTTGGTTCCATCATCATACAGGTCACTACTGAGTGTTAGAGCAGGTTTACAGTCTCCTCATGTAAGGTCTGGCCTGAGTATAACTTCCTTTGTTTTCTGTCTGGTTCTGTGTCTCACCTGGAAGGGGAGGCGGTCCATCGCTGAGCTCCAAGGCAAAGTGCTGTGCCCTACTCCACAGTGTGCTGGGAATATTGCTCTCCTTTCTGCTTCCTGAGGTTTCAGGGGGGTGTAAGAAGGATTCCCTTAGCCACTTGGCTAACACAGTAACAGAAGCTCATTCTGTAGGTACAGGACTAGGGCAAAAGTCATGGGACTCTAGTTAGCACTGGGTTCATCATGATAGACCCAATACTGAGTTTCAAGCTTGAAGCCTGACCTGGGTACACTCTCCTTTCCCCAAGCAGGAGGATTATATGTCCACACTGCTTGGAGTTGGGGGAAGGATGAAGTGGGACAATGTTTCCTTCTCAATACACTTTTCAACATGATTCTTACTATATGATAATTAATGAGTGTGGCCTGTCACCTGGCTTGCTTAGCTTTGTGAAGGTAGTTCCGTACATGAGTAGCTGTTCATTTGGTGTGTAGGGACAGCAATGATTATTGCAGGGTCTTAGTCAGTTGCCATTCTGCTCTACCTCCATTCTCCCGATCTTGATTTGGGTTCCTACACACATTCTTCCTGCCCCGGACAAATATTTATTTAGTGTTTCCTAGATTTCAGGTATTATTCTAAGCTGTAGGGATAGAGCAGTAAACATAATATGCAAAGACTATTATTACAAAACATGCCTTCAATTAAAAGAGAGACAAAAAAACTAAGCAGATGGTGATAAGTCCTATAAATAAAAACGAAGAAGGATAAGGTAAGCAAAATATTAGCTTCTAAATATGTCCAAACCCTTCTCCTTAAAACCTGTGAATATAATCACATACATAACAAAAGTGGCTTTGCAGATGTGATTAAGTTGAGGATCTTGGGTTGGGGAGTTTATCCCACATGATCTTGTCAATCACAATATAATCACTTGAGTCCTTAAAAGCAAAGAACATTGCTTAGCTCAGAAATAGAAGTGAAAACAGAAAAGAACTAGTTGTATGAGAGCAAGAAAAGAGTTTGACCCACTGATGCCAGCTTCAAAGATGGAGGATTAAAAGAATGTGGTCATTCTTTAAGAACTGGGTAAACATGGAGATAGATTCTTCCTAGAGCCCCCCTCAAAAGAAAAGCAGTGCTACTGACACTGTTATTATCTGGGTAGGACTTATGGCCCATAGAACTGTTGATCATAATTTGTATTGCTTATGCCACCAAATTTAAAATGTTTGTGAAAGCAGAATAAAAAACAAATACCAGAGTTCATAGAGACTGGATATTATGTTCCTTTTTATAAATTTGGTCAGGCCTGGAGTGGTTGCCCACACTTGTAATCCCAGCAGCCAGAGAGGCTGAGGCGTGGGTATCATAAAGTTAGCCAATTTGGTGAATCCCTAAGCAACTCAGTGAGACTCTGTTTCTAAAGAAAACATTAAAAAAAAAAAAGTCTGGGGATGTGGCTCAGTGGTCAAGTACCTCTGGGTTCAATTCTCGGTACAAGTAAAATAAAATAAAATAAAATAAAATGAAGTTACAAAGCCTGCTGTCTATACACACAGGGAAAGTGCTGTGGGCAGAGGGAAGAGTAAGTACAAGCATCTTGAGGCAGAAAAATTCTTAATCCTTAATACTTTGAGGCATAGCAAGGAGACCACAGTGACTCAAAATCAGTAAATCTGAGTCAGATGATAAGGTTGTGAGGTGAATGTTGTGGTCAAATTGCCAGACATGATAGGACCTGTTATGTCATGTCCTTTTATTCTGACCAAGATAGGGAGTGCCTGGAGATTTGGGGAAGAGGAAAAACATCATTTCATTTTAATTTGGAAAGTAATATTTCTGTTACCTAGTGGCAACCACATCATAGAAAGAACAGGAGTAAGGGAGGTCAAATTCTGGTACCAACCAAGAGCTTTGTCCAACTAGAATATAATGGGCTCTTGAGTAAGTTGAAGAGAAATACTTAGATTTGGGGGATGCAATTGGAAGTTAAATATGATAGGATTTGATAATGAATTAATTATTAGTATTAGGAGAAAAATGAGATGAGAAATGACTCCAGCTGCAAAATGTAGTTGTGTTACTGAGATGAGAACTAAGGAACAATGGGTTAGGGATAGCTAAACTATTTGCAAATTTGTTTTATGATTTTAAATATTTCTCATTTTTCCACACCTCACATATGCTGCATTTATCTTTCTTATACTTTCCCTTCAACATCACATATGGATATTATTATTAGCATTAATTAAAAAATTTCAAATGAATACTTTAGAAGAGACCATCAGGATTTTCATGCCTGAATCACTGCTATGCTGCTCACTCAGAAGTTCCTATTTCACTGTTTGCTACTTAACTACCTTGCAAACTACACATTTTTCACTCGAGTAGTTTCTAGCCAATGCTTCTTTGAGCTAAAACCTAATTTGAAAATCTAAATAAGAATGATATTTGAAAGTATATGCAAATTCATTGAGATGAGAATTTCTGCTTTTGAATTTCCTTACCAAGAGCAGTCAATTCTTATGACACACTACGTGGAAATGAGCAATTTTTGTTTTCCATTTAGGTGATAAGTTTCAAACATCAAATACAAGTTATATTTTTTCATTAAATAAAAAATATCAGTATTATATATTTGAAAAACAAAAATAATAGTTTGAGAAGGCCTGCATTGCATGCTTACTTATTAAGATTAAAAAGTAAATTTGAATAAAAGTAAATGTTGTTTTATTTAATTAAAATATTTATAGGAATTGCCATTTAGTTAACAAAGTAAATTTCAGTAATAAACTATCTTTAAACCCACAGGAATTATCTAAACATAGACATATATTTTAAAATTATATTTAAAATAATTAGGTTAATGTCACTTAAATGTGTATATCTCATATTTTACCAAAGCAGAGTAATATTTTAAATAATATGTAAATCCCATTAAGTCATCTTCTGAAAAAATAATTTCAATGGTTTTAATAAAATTATTTTGATTATATATTCTGTGGACTATTGCCAAATATCTGAAGTGTTACCAAGAACTTAGAAAATCTTTGTAAAAGTATTCTTCCCTGTCTGGGCACGTGAGCTCTCTACAAACAAATCAGTGTTCCTACAAGACTCATCATGCTACTAATGATCATTCTTACTGTCATGTAGGTATACATATCTAGGTGAATTCTTCTAAGGACATAGAGTGAAGATCATCATTGGTAGAAAACTATAAAGTCCTGTCAAATAGTTAATGAATATTAGTACCAATGTAGACACAACCCACTTATACACTTAATAATATAGTTATTAAATATACTTATTAATTGTTTAAGCATAAAATTCACTTATACCAAAAATTTACTATGTTCTGTTTTACAATAAAAAGTGGAGATGACATAAAATTTTGAAATTGAATAACAGTATTAAATAGTCTGTAAATTTGTGGAAATCATCTAACATTTATTGATGCAGAATAAGTTCTATAAATATCACTGCTTTTAAAAGAAAAAAAATATGTGATGACATCAACAGCCTTTCTGGAGAGAGCACAAGGTTATTATATTAAGATAATAATTAAACAAATACTTAGAAAATTTTAAAAATTATAAGTATTAACCAACAGTTGTTGTCATTCTTTATCTAGTACATGACATTTAAAGATGTTAAAATAAAAATGTTCTATTTTGCTTCCCAAATATTTAGTTGATATAATAATTTAATTCTAAAAGGTAGGTTCATTTTTCTCACCAAATTGAATAGGGATATTATTATTTTTAATTAATGTCACACATTTGCTACAAGATGTTTCAGCTATAGGTTAACTCACCAGGTTTTAAATCTGGGTATTTGTCTCTTACTTTAGTTCAAAATTTTTCTGATGTACAGCAATCATTTGTGAAATGCTTAATTGTGGTGTTCAATGCTGTTCTCTGATTATGCTTGGTAATATTTTCTTTCAATTTTTAATCTGTGACTACATAAGGTGACATTTGTAACATATTGATTGTTAATTAACTCATTGAATCATAACTTATCAGGTCTCATTGGGAACTTGGGAGTAAACTACAAAATCATTGTTGAAAAATTAGTAAACTGAGTCAGTAAAATATTATTCCTTACTCAATATCCAAATGCAGATTTTCAGCAAAATTGGGCCATGTGTAATAGCTGAATAATCAAGGACTCATTAGTTTTTGTGCATGCCTTAACAGATTTAGAAGTACACAGAATCCTGTTTACTTTGGTGTTTAAGGTACTTCCATATAGGAGCTGGATGAAATAGTTGAAAATACCTGTGTATACATAAAACACACAGTTTATAGAATCCTTGGTTGATACTCCTTGTCGCAGTTTATATATATATATATATATATCCTTTTTTAAAAATATTTTTTTTAGTTATACATGGACACAATATCTTTATTTTGTTTATTTATTTTTATGTGGTGCTGAGGATCGAACCCAGGGTCTCACTTGCGAGGCGAGCACTCTACCACTGAGCAACAACCCCAGCCCATAAATGAAAGTCTTTTAGTCAGTTTTTTACTACTGTTACCAAAGGATCTAACAAAAACCATATAAAAGAGGGAAAAGTGTTTTGGAGCTCAAGGTCTCAGAGATCTCAGTTTACGAATAGCTGACTCCATTTCTCTAGGCCCAAGGTGAGACAGAACATCATGGTGGTAGGTGTGAAAGAGGAAAGCAGCTCAGGACCCAGCAATCAGGAAGCATAGATAGTGCTCTACTCAACAGGGACAAAATATAAAACCCAAAGACATGTCCTCAGTGACCTACCTCCTCCAGTTACATCCTACCCGTTTACAATTAGCCCTCAGTGGATTAATCCAGTGAGTAGGTTAAAACTCTTGAAATTCAATTGTTTTATCCCTGAATATTCTTGCATTGTGTCATGCATGAACTTTTGGGGGACATATATATCTAAACCATAACAGAAATATTGGTGTTTTTATTTCCATATTTCTATTTACACTCTTACTACATGTTCTAAATTTAAGAAAAAAAATTACATTTTCAAAATCATTTTCTAAGGTTAGGGTACCAATCTATGGCTGATGGAAGGGACTAAGGGTACAGTGGAAAGTAAACCAATGACCTTAGCCATTTTGTTTTGATTTACTATGACCTTCTTGATTGAGAAACTAGTTTTTATGTACAATGCAGAATTGTTGTGCCTCTGTAGGCTATAACTTATTTGACAAAGGTTAAGGCACATGGGTCAATGTAGACCAGAAAGAAGCTTTTATCATGATAATTTTTCCCTGAAATAGAGTTCTGAAATATTATCATTTTTGATCCAGCATGTTTCAGTTCCCCAAAGAAATTTTTATCTCTTATCTACAAAAAGCACTGTACAGCACAGAATAATAAGTCCATAAAGAAGCTAAAATAATACAGAGTTTTAGCTTAAGCTAATGTATATACTATTTTTTTTCCAAAAAACTAATTCACATAAAACAACAAAAGTGAATTAAGACTTTATAGGGCAGTGGCCTTTATTTTTCATCTACAATATGGAAAGCAGCAGAGGGAATTCATTCTACTTCCTTTACTTTCATGGATTCCCAAGAAAAAATGCACCAGCTCCTTCAATTCTGAGTTCTGGAAATTTCTAACATGTGATATTGAATAAAGTTAGGAAATATAATGAAACCCCATTGGAAATTATTAACCCAAGCTTTAAAGATTCAGATATGTTTGTTTTTGTTTATTTATGTTGTCTATGTTTCTGTTTTAAAAATCCACAGTTAAGAATTAAACTTATGTCAGGGAACAACCTATTCAGTTTTTTACTCTCATAGCAGAACCATATTTAAGCACAGAATTACTTCAAGACAGTTTGCCTACTCAATGTTATTATCATAATAAAAGTGTATCTCAATCTTTTAAAGAGTTGATGTTAGTAAAATTTTAAAAATTACTTGTTTTTAACAAAGTTCTAATACAGGGAGTTTGTATTAATCTCCATATACATGCCTTCAGGAAGACTTTCTCCTGAGACAATTTCTTTTAAATATTATTTCAATTATACAACATTATATGGCACAATTCTAGTATAAATTGATAATCATCTGACAATATCTGGCATTTTACCCATCATTTTCATTTTCATTACTGGCCAATTATAAGTGTAAATCTTCCAAACAATCATTCACACACTCAATGACACTTGTAGGAACTGAAAGAAAATATATACAATAACTCAGTGTGTATAAAGTACTATGCAACATGAAGCAACGCTTTGCTACTTGAATATGTGTCTTCTTTTGTGCTTTCTAGTTATAGCAACAACTACTTGAATTTTTAAAAAATGCTTTCAACTTGTTTTCAAAGTGCTAAATAATATCTTTTGACAGCTTTTGGAAAAGTTCCACTGATTTTCAGTCCTTATTTAAGCAAATATGGATTAATGAAGACACTTACTGGGTTTATCCAGAGAAATTAGCATGATTTCCTTTAGAAAGGTATATTCTAAATGAAGCATGTATGTGTCTTTGGTGCTTAGTTGATACTGTATAAATTGAGATATATTTGTTTATAAGATACTCAGAGCTAAATCAGTACAGCCCTATATGTTATATTTTTCTTATCTCTTTTTTTTTCTCTCTTGAGGTCAATAGCAGTGATATAATGCTGGTAATTAGAATTTGTTTCACTGAGGTGAAAAACAGGTAAATACTTTATCATACTTTGCATTAGAGAAAGTGTGTAGTTGTTCTTGTGTTAGCCAGATCACTCTGTCATTTAGTGGCAAAGTGACATTGTACAAGTGACAAAAATTCTGCCTTTCTCTGTTTTCTCATCTACAAAATGCAGAAAAAATCTACCCTATTACTTTCCATATTACTTTCCATTTCTTTCAATACTTTAAAATTAAAACAACCTGAAAATGTATTTGAAATTTTTAAGTTTTGTGGGGATGACCCCAGTTTATCTTCTTTATTAATGAAAAAAAATGTTCCTTTAATAATGTGTTTGCCAATCTTTAACTTTCTTGAAAACCATCTGGTTCAAAGAAATAGTACAAAAACCTTTCTATTGTTAAGGCTTACTTTAAAAACTGTTATTTTCATTTCAAAATAAGTTGAAAATCAAAGTCAGCATATTAATGTCCTTGAAAACACATGTCTCTTTTTCATTTTTGATTTAAAAAATGAATATATGAATATTTATTGTCAGTAAAACAGCTTTATTAAAAATGAGATATTGTTAGTTTTTGAAAAACATTTTATTTATTTATTTTAATTTAAATATTTTTCTATGTACAATTTTTATTTTTCTAACTTTCAATTATTTTCCTTATATTTTTTGTTCATTACAATTATACACAGTAGTGTGATTCATTGTTTCATATTGATACACACATAAAATATAATAACATAATTTGCCCAATGTCATTGTCTAGTAGTTCGCCTTTGCCTCCCCTCCTCCTTCTCCCTGGTCCCTTTCTTTTACATATTGATGTCTGTTTGAATTTTATGAGATGCCCCCATCTTTGTTTTGCTTTTTCCCCTCTAGCTCCTACATATAGAAGAAAATACATGACATGATTTTAGCTTATTTTGCTTAACATAATGTTCTTTAGTTCCATCCTCTTGCCTGCAAATGACATCCTTTCATTCTTCTTCATGGCTGAATCAAATTGCATTGTGTTAATGTTTCTTACTCCATTTATCCATTAATGAACACCTAGGTTGGTTAAATAGTTTGGTAATCGTGAATTTAGCTGTTATAAATATGTTTATGCATGTATTGTTATAGTATAGGGACTTTAGTTCTTTAGGATAAATGCTGAAGAATGGTAAGCTCTGTCATACCATCCCATTTCTAGTCTTTTGAGGATCTTCATATTGATTTCTGTAGTGGTTGTACTAGTATATAAAACCAACAAAAGAATAAAAGTGTAACTAAAAAAAAGTTAAAAAAATAAAGGAATTACATTTATCAAGAATAAAAACAATAATAAATGCTGGAGAAGATGTGGAGAAAATCATTTTTTATTTGCTTTGTTTTATAAATAGTATGTACACAATTCGGAAAGGTAAGCATTTCATTTCAAAATAATCAAAGATTTATAAGAGATATGTAAACATAAAACTTTGTTTCTTAAAGTTATCAGAGGAAAAAAAACATTTAAGTAGAATAAAATTATTTGAACTAGTAAAATATAGATATCTTTTCTTGAAAATCAATACATAGATATATATTCATTATGTATACATGACTATTATAAGTCCAAAAGTTACCTTAAGAGCTGGAGATAGCCCAGTTGTAGAATACTTAACTAGCTTGCTATCCCCAGGACTACAAAAATAATTAAGGTAAAATAAAATAAAATAAAAAATACCTCATTGTTATACAAAATTACATATAAGAGGTTGTGAGGGGAATGGGAAAATAAACAAGGAGAGATATGAATTACAGTGGATGGGGTAGAGAGAGAAGATGGGAGGGGAGGGAGGGGGGATGGTAGAGGATAGGAAAGGTAGCAGAATACAACAGTTACTAATAGGGCATTATGTAAAAATGTGGATGTGTAACCGATGTGATTCTGCAATCTGTATTTGGGGTAAAATTGGGAGTTCATAACCAACTTGAATCTAATGTATGAAATATGATATGTCAAGAGCTTTATAATGTTTTGAACAACCAATAAAAAAAATTAAAAAAAAATAGTTCATAGTAGTTTATAGTTCCTTCTTCCAAAGAAGCAGGTAATTTCATTAGATGGTTATCATTATAAAAGAACTCAGAGAAGCCTCTAATCTAGTGATTTGAATGGTGCAGAGAAGGGAATAAGTTGAACAGGAGCTAACTTGCTCTACCTAAAAAAAAAAAAATATATATATATATATATATATATATATATATATATATATATATATATATGAAGAAGTAGGACCATTAACTCTTTGATGGGAATTCTCTAGACTGAATGATATAAACGACTGATAGGAATTTTGATGGACAATGAATCTTTTCCCTCCATTTCATTTAGCTGCCCTCAAAATCTATAGGTAACTCATATGTCATAATTAGCCCCTTGGTGCACCTCTACCCAATAATACAATCCCAAATCTTTATATCTAGGGGTATTTATAATATATTCCTTCTTTCACCTTCTTTAGGATGTAAACTGTGCAAGTTTTTTCATCTTAACCTCAGTTATTACATATTAAAATCATACATGTTAAAATTGGGAAGAAACTTATACCCTGAGAAATAACAGATTTTCAGTCTTTATTTTCCTTTGATCAAATCAGCATCTAAGAAGTCCCTCAGGGTCCAGTTGGAGCAGGAAAAGAGGATATTCTGCAACACCCACATCATGGCCACCTCAGTGTTCATCTTCTTGTTTATCCATGCTTAGCAACCTGTGCATTTTTGAAGCTACTTTTCTATGAAAGTCCCACAAACTGTTAGGAAGCTTAGTGAAGTGAATGAAAACAGATAATGCAGCCAAATTTTCAGGCTCCAAATATAGTTTCTGTCACCAAGTAGGTATGAGATGCTGGGAAAGTCATTTATTCTTTATGCAACTAATTTGTCTCACCTGTAAAATGGGGAAAATACTCTTCCCCACTTCACAGCTATGAGAGTTAAGTAACTTAATTTATAATCAGGATTGAGCTATTTAATTGAAATAAAAGGGGTGTATGCTATTCCATTTTCACCACACACAAAATGTGAAATTTACTTGTATTACAGAATTAAACCCAGCATATGTGCAATCAAATTTATTTATTTATTTATTTAAAGAGAGAGAGAGAGAGAGAGAGAGAGAGAGAGAGAGAGAGAGAGAGGAGAGAGAGAGAATTTTTTAATATTTATTTTTTAGTTTCGGTGGACAGAGCATCTTTATTTTATTTATATGTGGTGCTAAGGATTGAACCCAGCATGCCGCACATGCCAGGCGAGTGCGTTACCCCTTGAGCCACCTCCCCAGCCCTGTAATCAAATTTAAATGTTATAATTTCTTATTTTTTTAAATAATGCCAGTGACTTTTTTCTCTTCTTCTTTTTTCAGATGCAGATATTCAGGCTGCTTGTTGTCCACAAAACAATACAGCTATAGGGAAAATGATCTTTTATTTACTTGAAGATTTTCAGAGATAGAACATAAGATCATGTAACATTTCTCAAATAACCTCGCTGATAATAATCACATTTGTCATCAGCATCCTTAGAGTAATATGAGTTTAGAAGAGAGAAAAATGAGAATAAAATATAAGGAGATAAGAAAAAGTCCAGTCAACATTTAATGTTCATTAGCAAAATATACTTTTTTTCTCCTTGGAATTAAAAAGAAAATCAAGATAAAATTTCTATTTTTAGCAACTTCAAATTAAAACTGGCCTTTGCTTTCTCACTTATCCCCAACATATTTTTTCACCAAGTAAAAACACATTGATGATCAGAACCTGGTGTATCTCCCTGACGATTTCAAATAGTTATAATCTGGATCTCTGAAAATCCATGTGTTTGATTTAAAATTTCAGAATTAAAAATGTGCTAATCAAAAAAATGCAATTTTAGTATTCCATTATAAAAAGCACAAACATATCTACCCCAAATGATTTTTATTTCTATAATCCTCAAGACAGGGCCTACACACTTTTCCAGATTTGTTTTTACCTAATAAAGATTGAAAAATGGCTGCCACGAGCAGAAAGCTATATGATAAAGCATAGGCGTTTAGGACAACAACTAAACTAAATCAAATGAATGATTTCAACTTATCTAAAACACAGGTCTAACTTAATATGGTGTTAGTACAAATTATTTCACACTTTTATGAATGCTGAGAAAAGCTGTGTATAAAAATAAAATATATGATATATAAGCTTATTTGTTATGCAAGACTAAATAAAGCACTATCCCATTTCTCTCTGATCATAATCTAATTATTGAAATGCAAAAGTTCATTTTTTGAAAGGTTTGTATAAGACCTTTTTTTTGGGGGGAGAAAGCTGATTTTCTTTTCTTTCCAATAATTAAAAAAAATTTCCCTCTAATGTGTCTATTTATTAAAAGATGGGCATTTCATCTACATAGTTGAGGCAATCACAAAACTTATAAAGTACTTATTTATAACAGAGAGCTTCTCAAATAAAACTTAAAGTTTTAGAAATACTTTCTCATCAGTCTACTCATTTTACATTAAAAATTTCAGCAACAGTGTTATAGCCAATCTGCTATCCTGTGTCCTAAAATATCAATTCATTCACCATTATTTATATTTTGGATGTATCATTTAGGATTACTATTAAAGAGCACTAAAATTTGTTGGCAAATGTACTGAAATAAACAGAAGAACACAGATCAAATTCAATTTTAGTACACAGAGGACACTGGGAAAAGAAGATAATAGAGTTATCACTCAATTAGGTAATGATTATTGAAAACAGAACATTTAGAACATTTATATGATTCAAGAAAAAATAACAACACAAAATAGACTAGCTTATAACCTATAGAATTTACTCAAATACAGTTTTTCAAAGGACAAATTTAGATCAAATTAGAAAATGTATCAGAGTCATACATTAGGCCACAAGTATAACATATCTATTTGAGTGTTCAAGATCTTTAGCTCTTTCCCTTCCACTATGAACAGTTTTAAAAATGCATTACATTTTGTAGTTATCTTAAAGAATTTTTCTTTTAACTTGAGGTGGTATGAGTAATATATGTGACTCAAAAAGCGAGAAAGCAAAGTAAGTATGAAATGTAGTGTTAAATCCTGTTTTAAATATCAGTGAGTGTTAACAGTCATAGAATAGAAATTTAATTAGGTCTAACAAGAATAAATAATTTGGATAGTTTAAGAAGCATGATTAGCAAAGACCATTTGTACTTATTTTGAATAATGGAAATTAAAGGACCCTATGATACCTTCTTTACAGTGCAGTTTAAACAAATTTCATTTTTATTAAAAATGTTTATGTTTACATGTGTCTGTGTCTATATATATATATATATATATATATATATATGTATATAAACATGAAAATTGTGAGTATAATATGAAAATTGTGTAAATTTCAAGTTTGGGGACAAATTATGATAAAATTATAATTAATATTATCTGCTTCATCTAAATATTTTGTTAGTAAATTCAATCAAATATCATTGGGAGGTCTCATTTGATTATAGCAACATGGCTTATGATCTGCTAGTTTGAGACACATCTTACAGAGACATTATAACTTCAGACAAAATGTAAAATCAAAGAAATGAAAAAAAAAAGTGAAACATGTGAAGGACATGGAAAGTTACTGGAAACAATGCAGCTGAAAGAAAAAAGAATCAGAAAAATATGGTGAATGTCGTCCTTGAAATAAAGAGAATAGCACTAGATGAAATTTCTTCCAATAATTTTTAATCTGATTGAAAACTCCAGTAGATGGGTCATAAGTTGCTAGAACTCAATAAGAAAGATACTGTTTTATTAATGTATGTTGTTGGAAGATAGGGTTCTGGTTTGCCAAAGGGGTTGAAAATTGAAGAAGGAAATCCTATGGAGAAGAAAGCTTCCCTCGGGGGCAAGTTCCATACTTCACTCCATCACGTATGTACTAGCACTTACTTCCTCAACAAGACCCCAAAGCTCTAGCAATAAAACTAAGAATCAATAAGTGGGATGCCATCAAATTAAAAAGCTTCTGCACAGCAAAGAAAATAATTAAGAGAGTGAATAGAGATCTTATGGAATGAGAGAAAATCATTGCTAGCTACTCCTCTGATAGGGGATTAATATCTAGAATATATAAAGAACTCAAAATACTCAATGCCCACAAACCAAATAGGGCAATCAACGAAAAGGCAAAAGGACAAAACAGAAACTTCTCATAAGAAGGAACATAAATGACCAAGAAATATATGAAAAAAAACCTCTCTCATAATTAAGGAAATGCAAATCAAAATACACTAAGATTTCATCTCACTCCAAACAGATTAGCAATTAATAAGAACAGGCACTATAACATATGTTTTCAAGAATGTGGTGATAAAGGTACATACACTCTTACATCTTTGGTTGGACTATAACTTAGCATCACCACTCTAGAAAGCAGTATGAAAAAATAGAAATGATCATCATATAACCCAGCTCTCTCACTCTGTGGTATTTAATAATGAATTTCATAATTTTAAATAAATTCTGTCCTACTCCTATGAAAAGATACTTATCCCAATAGAAAGCAACAACTGGAAGGAAAAAGGAGCTGAGCTGTAGGAGAGTCAAGGCGAGACTGAGTATGAAGTTTCAGTCCCTAACCATTAGAAGTTACGTGGTAAGAATCTCACATAGTTTTTCCCATCTACATATATGAAAACAATACAGTGAATCTCACCACCATGTACATCCATAAGATTGGACTCTAACAAGAATAAGATATATTCCAAGCTTGTATAATTGTATCAAAATAGATTTTGCTGTAATATGTAACTAAAAAGAACCAATAAAAGTAAGTAAGTAAATAAATAAATAAATAAAACATTGTAGATGTTATAGTAGGAATAAATTTTAAAAATAAAAGTCACTTGGTAAGAAGTCAAATTTTATCATTTAAGACCTAGTGTAGCCATGCCTTCAAATTATGACTACACTGCTGGACAAAAGGACTTTCCCCAAACAGGGAACAAAGGATAATACCAAACTTCCATGTATTCAAAATGACTTCCAGTGATCCATTATATACTAGAGCAAAAATAAACATTTCAAATAATGTTTGAAGTAATCAATGATGCGAACAATCAATCCAAGTCTCTATAACATATCATTCACAGTTTATAGTGAAAAGTAACTAGACTGAAGCAAAAGGAAATATCATCAATAAAAAGAAAAAGCAGGTAAAATATATTAAAATAGAGACAACATAGATGCTAGAAAAAAATGAAATAGAGATGACATGATATTAGAGTTAACAGAAAACAGCTTTAAAACATGTGGTATACACAAATCTAAAAATGTCTATCAAGATATTCTGTTCTTTTTTTAAGTCCTAGGTTTGTGATGTAAAGATGTATCACACTAAAGTTTGTTATGTAACATTGCTTAAGAGATTTAGCAAATACAATTGAAGTTCATGTTATGGTGGTTAATTTCTGTGTCGTGTTGGAGAATATTTTTGGATAAGATTAAATTTTAAATTGATTACTTGACAAAGTTGAATTCAAAAGTAAAAAATAATAACAATAATATTAGATATTTATATAAGAAACCCATTTCTTTAAGATGAATTAGCAATCCTAATCACTTATGAAACAAAAAACAGAACATCAAAATACATTTAAACTAATAGAACTGGTATAGAAATAAAGACAGTCACTACTGTAATAAGGAGCCTAAACAGACTTCTGTCAGAGGTGAGAACGTAGAGACAACATCAGTAAAGATACAGTTGACCTCAATAGCACTATCATTCAATTGACTTAATTGACAATTGTATAATACTTTATCCCAAAACAGCAGGCACATGCTCTACTTGCAAATTATGGTGTATTACTACAGTTGCATAGCATTTGGTAATAAGAATTGAACTATCAGGCCATAGAAGACTTGGATGAATCTTAACTAGCTATGGATAAATGAAAGAAGTCATTTATGATAGGGGATTAATATCTAGAATATGGATATATGTTGTAATCGGCATGACAACTCTACGATATTCTGAAATATGGTAAATTACAGAGAAAGTAAAATAGCAGTTGTTAGGAGGAGAGTAGGTGGTATGATTGGTGGGAGGAATTGTTGAAGCATAGAGAGACAGTGGTGATAAGACACTTTGCATTTGTTAAAACCCATAAAGAATACAAGATTAAAAGTAAAATGTTTATATACAGGAACTTATAAATTTCTTTAGCAGGTCGAAGCATCTGAGAATAGGATCCATCCTATAGAATGACTGAACAATCTAATTGTATTACCAATATATGAAACAACCTCACTGAAGGAAATAAGGATAGAAGTTCTGATTTAAACAATTTGGAAATCAGTGGAGTCTATATGACTAAGGACAAAATAAGTTTTGCATAAGCATTGTATTCTAGTTGATACATTTATTTTCTATGGGAATAAATAATAATAAACTTGTTATTCCTCTACCTGTATACTGCAATTGAATAAATAGATATGTTGTCAATGGATTGTGGGATCTCAGTTTCTTAATGATCAGGTAGGAAGTTCAACTTGAGAATGTCAATATGACTCATGTGGTAGTGGATAAGAGTAGAAAGCATCAATATTCACTCATGTTTAGCTTAATTTATGTATAGAAAACTGTATTTTGGAATCTGTGTGTGTGTGTGTGTGTGTGTATGATGTGTGTTGGTATAGTTTGAATGTTCACTCCAAATATTATGTTGAAATTTAATTGCCATTGCAATAGTGTTGAGAGGTGGAACGTTTAAGAGGTGATTATGTCATAAGGACTCTGTACTCAATAAATTAATGTCATCATGGGAAAGGGCTTCAAATAAAAGAATACACTTTCCCTGTTCTCTGTCTCATGAGTGACCTCCTGCCCTTCCACTATGCTATGATGTAGCCTGAGGGCTCTTGACAAATACCTTGTGGTATTCTTGGATTTTAGAATGTCCAGAGCTTTGAATCAAATAAATCTCTATTGCAAATAAATACCCAGTTTCTAATACTCTGTTATGGTGGGAGAAAATGGACTAAAGCATGGAAATACATGATTTGGCATATACATCAACTTTCCTTGCTCTGTCTGTGAAAATGGCTTAGAAATTAGTGAATCTTTATTGTAAACAATAATGCCCAACACAGAGATCTTGGCTTCCAAAACCATCTTTAAGTGAAGAATTCATTGGCAATATGATTCTAATATGATTCTAATATTGGGACAGGTAATATATACAAAGAAAATAAAGTATCCTATATAGCGAGAAAGTAAAGAAGTGCTTAGAGATAGACAAGACAGACACATAAATCTAGCATGCATATGTGTGTATGTGTGTGTGTGCATATTAAAATTTGCTAAATATCATGCTATTACGAAATTGAAAACTAAAGGATCATTGAAATGCTAGTGCAAATCTGATACAACAGCTGAAATCCAAACCACACATTAAATGTTTGTAAAGATATGCAACTATAGGAGTTCTCCTTCATTGCTGATTGGAAAGTAAAATTCCAGTCACTTTGGAAGGCAGCTTACAGTTTCTCACAGACCTAAACACAACACAGTCTTAACACATGATCTAGCAATTGTTCTTCTAGGTATTTACCCACATGATTTGAATATTTATGTCTACACAAAAAACTTACATGGAAATCATACAAAACTTATTTGTAACCATAACTGCCAAAATTTGAAGCAATGGAAATGTTTTTCAATAGGTGTAAGAATAAGATAATTATGGTATGCCCATACAGTTGAATGCTCTGAGTTGTCAAGTTATGGATGAAATGTAAATACATATTGTTAGGTGAAACAAACAGTCTGAAAGCATCATTTAAAATATATTCAGGAAAAGACAAAACTATATAGACAGGAGAATAGTTAATGGTTTCCAAAAATTTGATGCAAACAGAGTGAAATGCAAATAGATGGAGCACAAAAGATGTTTGGGGCAGTGAAATTATTCTGGATCAGACTATAATCGCAGACACATTACATTATGTACTTTTCAGCAGCCAGATATCTGCATAACACAATGAATGAATTTTAATATATGCTATGGGCTCAGTAATAATGCATCAGTACCTACTAATCAAATGTAATAGATACACAAAACTAACGCAAAATGTTAGTACATTCTATATAAAAAGCTAAAGAAGAAATATGGGAAGTCTTCATATGAGTTGCAAAACTGCTCCAAAAGTAAAGCCTATTTGTACTATATTAATAAATAAGTCACACATACCAACTAAATACTGGGTTATGTTAAAGGAACACATGGAACCAACTGAAAGAATTCCCAGTAGCCAGAGGTATACCTCGATCAACAAATAAAAAAAAAAAAAAAAAAAAAAAAAAATTACTGTCTTATAATCCAAAGTATTAACAACATGTCCATTTAGTCCATCATGATAAGCTGTTGAACAAATAAATAATGTCAAGGAATTTCAAATAATTTGCATAGATTCTCTGCCTTCCTGGTGATGTGCCATTTCTCCACTCCTTAAGTTTGGACTATGCATAGTGTTTCTCTTCAAAAAAAATATGTTATAAACTGTGTGGATCAGGGGAGCTTGAGGTGAGTAATTTATAGTGGAGGAACTATGTAACTGATTACATCAGACAGGCCCTCAAGGTCAATATCAAGTAATAAGTCCTGTTGAAGTATGTACTCAATGATTTGGCGAAAGAGGCACATTGGCTCTATACTTTAAAAAAAAATCTATATATATATATATATATATATATATAGATTTTTTTTTCACAAATCAGTCTAATAACCACAAAAATCTTAAATACCATTTGAAGGAGATTCTACAAAATCCTGAAGGAGCATTTTTTAAAAAACAGTCATAGTCATTAAATATACCTATGAATCTATCACAACCAAGGGGAGCCTAAGGATACACAGCAACTAAAGACAATAGAGAATCACTGATGGGATCCTAAAACAGAAAATTATGTTAGGTGAGAAGAAAGGAAACCTGAAAAAAAGTGACTCTTAATTAAGACTAGTTTACTGATATTGGTTCATTAGTTACAACAAATAACAATACTGCTGTAATGTGTTGATAGTAGGAAAACTGAGTGTCAATTTCATGGGACTATTTGTACTATTGTTTCCATTCTATATATCCCAAATTGTTGAACAGTAAAATCTTATTTGAGAAAATTATTCACTGCTATTTAAAAGACTCATTTAAGTAAATGAACAAATAAACCAAGATATATACAAAGTTACCTATGTTTAAGTTATGTAAAGATTCTCTATAAACCAATAATAACAATAATAATGATAACACACAATAAAATTGGTCAAAAGGAGGAAACTGACAATTTTCCAAAGAAGAGTATATGAAAGCCAATAAGCAGCTGAATGAGTTCTCAAAATAATCAGATGTCAGAAACACGCAAATCAAGCTAATTCATAGCCAGTGAACAAAGTTAATTTAAAAACACTCTGAACACAAAAGACTTTGAGGACTGGTGCTGCTGGATTTCACATGGGTTGCTGAAGCATATGTGGAACATTGTGGCAACTTTAGAGAAGTGCTTGGCAATACTTTATCACATAAAATGTTAACCTAACTTATAATGAAGTAAACACATCTAGGAATTTAACTAAGCCGAAGCCGGTATCTACCAAAAGGCTTGTATATGAATAGACATATGAGCTTTATCAATAACAGACAAAACCTAAAAACTCAATCTCAGTTAATAGGACAATGAATTAACTAGTTGTGGTATATTCATTACCATTATTTATACAATGAAATGATCCTTTGCAATGAAAACAAATGGAACTCTTTATGCATATACAAAAGGCATTAATTTAAAAGATACTATAATAGCAATAAGATCATTAGAGTATGTGAAGAGAACATCATAGTAAATGATTCCATTTGTATGAAATTCAGGAGCAAGAAAAGTAATATAAATGGAGTTAGAAAAGAAAATAGTGCTTACTTAAAAGCGATCAAGGACTAATAACATATAGATATGATAAAGTGTTTTTCAGGGGTTGATATGTTTTGTTTTAATTGTGGTATTCCTTATAAAATGCTTGCACTTATAGACACTTATCAAATTTAGATCTCTGCATTTTTATTGTATGTTAAGTTTATTTTAATGTAGCATTTGTCATGTTGAAATTATGCATTATTTATAAACATCTGTGGTAAATTTTAGGAAACAACTTATTTTTGCTATACTTTATTTGAGGTTCTTGAGTGCCTTCATGAAGTTCCTTTTTTTTATCCTCACTTAGTTTTATAAATTTTGCATGCAAGAGAATGTAATTTAAAATACCTATATGCACATATATAATAGGTGCTGCCTTATTACTCTTTAAGAATATAACATCAGTAAATAGAATGCACAAGTTTTTCTTTAAAAAAAAAAGATCTCATAATTTACACTGAGAAACTGAAGGCACGAGGAATTAATGGTTAAGGTGTTCTGTTTCCCATTCAGAAGACTAGTGGAGGTTGTTTTCCAGGGGAAGTGATGTCAAAATATATAAAATGGGAGAAAAGTGTATTAAAAATGAAGCATTGAATTGAGGGCAGCAAAAGGACAGAGGGTCTAGAATGGCAATCAGAATTTGTAGGTGGCTGTACAATTTTTACATTCGTAGGAGCTTACCTGGGTGAAACAGTTATGTCCCTCAGGCAAAAGCTCCTTATGAAGGGCAGATGGTGTGCTATTTTCCTGGTGTCAGAATCTAGGAATGTCTGCTTTACTCAGTTTATTTTAAATAAAATTTCTCCTTCTATTGAAATATTATACTGTGCATTTCAGAAAGCAGAAGGCATGATGATGCAGCATAAAAATTTGAAACAGTAATAAGAAGCCAGGGCAGCAGGTGCACTTGGCTAACGAATGAAAAAGGCACAGTGTGGCACCGACAGCAGGAGATTAGAAGAAATGTACAGGCAGTTTATAGGGAGAAAAAGTTGGTACCAAACAGATTTGAGAAGAGAAAACAACAATATGATTCTGGATTGAGTGCTGGAAAAAAAAATTGTGTTCATGTAGAGAAGAAAGTTAAGCACTCAGAAACAAAAGCAAAGCAAAAGGTGGAAGAGTTGGTGTTAGCATCTCATGCTCTGCAGTCGCACAAATCATGAAAACTACCAGTATGCTCTTGCAGAGGTCAGCAAAGCATGACTCACAGGACACATCTGGCTGATAATCTGAATGACTATAAAAAGATCAACAGGCAGACACACAGACAGACAAATACCAAAATCCAAAAACAAATATGTCACGGAAACTGTGTGGCTGCAAAGTCTAAAATATTTACTATCTAGCCTTTTATTTAGGAAGTTTTTCTCCGTCTATGTGAATCAGCTATTAGATATTTAGTTAATCCATTGGTTTCTTTTCCCTGCTTTCTTTGACTCCTTAGTGCATACTTTTAATGTCACATACCTTGTGCCAGATAACAAGTCATATCCTGGAGTAGCAGTATGGAGGATCGCAATCTAGGATGCTGTCCTCCTGAAGGTTAAAGAGATCCAAAGTCCACAAATGTTTAGAAAGCAAGTAATTAAAATAATGAAAAATTTGAAAAGAAGCACATACATTTTCTTAAGGGAGCAATGTATCAATGGGTTTTCACAAACCTAGGAAGTCATTGCTAAACGGAAGGCTGCTTGCTGAATATGAACTCACCAGGATGAAGAGGAAAGAAGGAAGGGTAGCCTAGAGAGAGAAAAGCATGCAGTAATGCCTTCAGGAGTGAACAAGCTCTGATATATTTGAGGGGAAAAAATAAGGGTAATTTAGTTTTAAGACAAGAGAATGAAGAACTGGAGAGGAAAGGATAGAGGATGTCACATGAGAATAAACAGAGATGAAAATTTGTGGGGCTGCAGGTACTAAGTCGTTGGCAATATTTTGTTGTCATCTAAGCTTGTGGGTGGAGCTGACCTTTCCTCAACTGTTGGCCTTCAGCCCAAAGATCAGAAAGAGACCCTGGTTAGCAGTCTGGTGTTTGGCTCTGGGATACATACTGAAACTGCATTGAGACCTGCTATTATTTCCTGGGGACTTTTAGTAGAGTGGTGTATAGGAAGCATGCTTGTTCTTCCAGTGGAACTGAACCTATAATGGCATCCAAGTTTGGAGATGCCAGTGGACATCTTAAATCCATATGCAGAAGTTTGCCTGAGAGAAAAAAAGCCATACCCAAAGGTCATGAGCAGAGAGCACCTAGTCAGCCATGACTGAAGAATATATCACTGTTTATTTTCAGCTTTATAAAATAATAGTTTTGTTGTTATTTAATTTCTCAGTTGAACTTTTGTTAATAGTGTCTAAAATAATTCTTAAGCAATCTGGATTTTATAAACTCAGAAAGTTGGTTGTTTTACCCTATATTTCCTCAAGCATTCTTCCTAATCTTCTCATTTTTAGGTAAGTAGAAAAAAATGAAAGAAAGTGGAAACCAATGTGAAAAAACAAATATCCTCAGAATGTTATGATTTATCTCTAATGAAAGAAAAACAGAAAATATATTTATGTGTATATTTATTCATTCAATGTACATTGATCCTTCACCTGTCCTGTGACTGGTATTTTTCTGAGGGTGAAAAGACAAATAAAACAACAACAATAAATGCTTGTCCTCACAAAACTACCATTTACAAACTAAAACAATTTTTGAGAACATTTTAACTTAAAATGCAAAATAAGACAAGGATTACACAGTATTTTCTTCATCAGTTGGGTAGGAAACCTTAATAGTTTTTCAACTTCATCTTATGATTCCATTCTAATTACATCACAAGGACCTAGAGAGAAATAAGCTGAAATAAATGTGCTCTGGCTTTTGATAAAACTACCTTTTCAAGACATAAACACTGAAGTAGTCATCATGCTCTAACTTTCAGAATATTGAACTCCTACAGCTTATAAAATATTTTTTTAGCTTATAAAATATCATAAGATTTAAATCTATTGTTCTGATTCTGTTCAGATTAAAAAAAAAAAAGCATTAGCTGTCTGGCTGAGCCATCTGTCTCAGAGGAGCCAATAGCCAGTCTACCATTAGAGACCTCCCTCCTAGAACAGCCACTGCCCTGGTTGATAACATAGAAATACACAGTTGCAGTCACTTCTTTCTTTATTTACAGGATTCTTTATAGTGCTCAGTGTGGAATCTCACTTTTTAGTGGTGACCTAGTGTTCCAATTCATGGCACTTGAGCTAATATGAAGGGAATGGAGAAAAATAAATCTAGATTGAAGAGATACTTAGGAGTCTGACTTGGCTCTAGGCTGTAATTTATTGATCATACTTGGGCATCAAGAGAAAAATGGTGAGTCTAAGCTTTTTGACCCGTTTAATAGGATAGCTTTCCACAGAAGAATTTCTGTGCATGTTCATGGTAAAATAGGAACTAATATTGAACTATTCATATCAATATTTATAATGAGATATAAAATGAGTTAGAAACACTAGAATCGTCATTCTTTATTGTGTCTATTGTTGTTTGCCTTTATTCTCTACCCTTGATTTCACCTTCAATAGGTTGTAAGTCCCAGGAGGGAGGGAACTATAATTTGCTCACTAAATTATGTCTGTGTATCAAAACTGCTGAAGTTAACAATGTATTTAATCCAAAAATAAATATACTTTTAGATGTCAGTTGGGATATTCCTAGATTGCCCAAGAAGTGTGTGTGTTTCCAAGTAGAACAGCAACAGAAGCAACAGTCTCAGGAGAGATTGTCCTAGATCTTCCTCTGTTGACCCTTTAGATGATCCACAGCATCAATGAGCACATGCATTGGAGGAATGGGTTGTCTTGGGAGTCAGGCCTGTGATTAAAGCCTTAGTGTCATGCTCAGAATGGGCTGGGCATCCATAGGAACCGCTGCCAGTGGCTAAGTTATATTTCTATTTACTTCATATGAGCAAGCTAATGATGTATTCAATAATAGGGCATAAATGTAGATTATAACTCCCAGGAGATGATAATTGTCCTGCTTCAGGGTAAGCTGGAGTATATATGCCCACTAATTTGAAAAAAAATATTGCATTCTATGGCTGTGCAAAACAGTACAAATAAACAGATGCTGAGTATCACATACAAAACCTAAAGAGATTTAAGCATAGGAGACTCAATGCAAAAACCATGTAACTCTTGCTTTTGACATGCTATCAAAACATCACTTGCCAGAGGAACATGGACTGCTGAGTGCTTTTTCCTCCAGAGTTTATACTATATTTTCACACTGAGAATCATCACAGCAACCATTTTACTGTTTTCTTAGCTCTTATTCTGCCTCTCTCTTTTCCTTATGGTCTGTCTCCTTCCATTTGTGAATCTGATCAGTTAAAGGGAACCCATACCCTTCACAGTTAAAGAGGCTGAAAATTTATTCATTAAAAACAGCACAGTTATTATGCAACTAACTTAAACACATGAAATATATTCCTCTATGACAAAGATTAAATTAATAGTACCCAGTTTAAGTATAATGTGACCCTTGTGCATTGCAAATAATACTACATAAGGGAAAATATCAGTTTTTGCATTCTATCCTCTGCTAGTGAGAACAAACCAATTAAAAACAGGAACTGGTGAATATATTGTCTTGATATTCCAGGCCAAAGGATGTGTCTCTGTACATTTTTTTTCTTGTATTAGCTTAGCTGAACTTTCTGTTTCCCCAGACACCCTGGTGACTTCCAGCATATGCATGTGCAATTATGAGTGTGTGACCTTCCACTGTTTGCCACTTAAATATCTGTTCCCTTGCCTTTTGCCAGCTGTACTAAGTGATGTTCCCAGGTATATTTTTGGTCCTGTCAGCATTTTAGGGATCAGAAAAAACATAGCTGTGGGTTCCTTAGAAATTCTCTTTTCCTGTTGAGTTCCCTCCCCATCCTTAAATATAATTGTTTACAAATCTGATGTATAATCTTTTGTTTGTAATTTTAACATTTTTCTTCAATTTAGTTTCATCATCTAAAATATGTATCTTCCAAGGGGATATATCAATGCAAACAAAGATGAAAGTTTTGATTTACAATACATATTTAATACAAAGTATTTTAAGATAGTCACTTGATTAGTTTTCTGCCTTTTTTTCCCTTACTTCCTCCCCTTGCCAAACATTGCACAATCTGAACTGCCTATAATATTAGAAGGGAATGAAACACTAATGGATTTTTTTTTCCTATCACAAGGATAAAAAAGAAAGTCAAAGGCTCTTGCAGCCTTGAGTAGTGTCTTCTGTGAAGCTGATTTCTTTGGGAAGTTTTATTAAATTCCTTAGGCCACATGAGCATTATTTACTCTTGGTTACTGCTATCTTAATAAACATCATTCTAGTGGCTCTAAATAGTGATTAAAGTTTTACAGTATGCTTAAATCATTCAAGTATAAAAAAGGGTTATTTAGATATGAGAAGAGTGTGACTTGACAAATTACAATAAACAAGTTTTTTTTTTCCTAGTAGAGTCAACTTTTTTCTTTTTTCTCCAAACTACATTTTCCTCTTCCTTGAACAGGATAAATTTCAACTGGCAGGGCCACTAATAGTCTCACTTTCACTATCTAATGATAACTGTATTCAGATGCAATGGTCTTTGACAAATTGAATTATAATGTCTAACGTATTTAGAATCTGTTTGTTCTGAAAGTGAGAAGATGGAATTTGCTGTTTGAAGCAGATAGCAGAATAGGTTTCAACAGCAGTGATTATACTCTCAGCACATCTTATGAAATCTGATCTACCTCCACATTAAAGAAAAGGATTTAATACTTGTGATACATGTCTGAGATATTTTGATACTTCTGAAACAATAATTTTAAAACTTCCCCATTGACTCAATCTAGAACTCAGAAAGTATGAGTGAATCAGATTGGTTCTTCAATTTGAGGACTCATTTTCTGAATTCTAAAATTTTGTGGTGATTTCTGCTACAATATCTCTACTCTCACTATTCGGTCTACTAAATTCTTATCATATTTATCTTAGCGCTCCCAGTTTTCTTTTAAACACACACATTGTATAACCCTAACCTCACTATGGTGTCTCAATTCATTTAAAATATGTTATATATGTTATATCTTTCATTTCTTTTGTGTTTTCATTTTATAATATTATTTTATTCATATCATACTTTCTTGAGCTTGTTCACTCATTTTAAAGATTAACAATTATACATTAATGAAAACAGATTTTGTGTCATTCTAATTTTAATTTCATTGGAAGTAAACTCTATATTTAGAATTTCTTTCATTGCCCATCATTCATGTGTTTCAGAATGCATAGCTGTGAGCTGGGCAAGGTGACACATTCCTGTAATCCCAGCAGCCAGAGAATCTGAGGCAGGTTTGTGAGTTCAAAGCCAACATCAGCAGTTCAGCAAGGGCCTAAGTAGCTTAGTGAGAACCTGCCTCAAAATTAAAAATAAATAAATAAATAAATAGATAGATAGATAGAAAGGGCCAAGGATGTATCTCAGTGGTTAAGCATCTCTGTGTTCAATCTCTGATACAACTCCCCCGAAAAAAAAAAATGTGGCTGTGATTTATTGAAGAGGTAAATTAATTGTCCCTTTTGCATCTATGTTTCTTTGTGTTTTTCTGTCTATGTCTAGAAATCTTGGCAATGGCTTCAAGCAGCCCGTGTGTCTAATGCTCCAAAATTGTCTTGGGAACTTTGTCACTTATAAATATTGTATATCTATAGTTTTTTTTTGTTTATTGATTCTTTTAAGTTATACAAGACAATATAATTTATTTTTACACAATTTTAAAAGTATGGAATAATATTTGTTCTCATCTAATCTCTAGTACTTCCTCTTCCCGTTCCTGCTCCATCTCCCTGTTTCCTTCCCTCTACTGATCTTTCTGCTGTTTACTTATATATAGTTATTTTTTTTAATTAGTGCCTTGTGGATGTACATGATGGTGAGGTTCACTGTGGTAAATTCATATATGTATAAAGGAAAGTTATGTCAGATTCATTCCACTGTCTTTCCCTATCCTGCTACTGCCTTCCCTTCATTCCCCTTTGTCTACTCCATTGATTCTTCTTCAATATTTTTCTTATCCTCTCTCCACTTATTTTGAGTTAGCTTCCATATATGGAAGAAAACATTGGATCTTTGTATATCTGTAGTTTTGATCACCAAGCCGTCATGGTGGTTTGTCTCAGGCTCCACATTTCCCAAGACCCCAAATAATTAAAAGTCTCAGAAAGCCATGAGCAAATAGCTGCTGTTTCAAATTTCTTCTCAATAATAATGCTTGCTCTTGATGCTGGTTTAGAATAGGGATTCTTGTTTTGCTTTGTGCTTGAAATAGAATTATTTACCATTATTTCACATGGAATCTTTTCTCTGTTCTCTATTTTCTGCCAGCTGGGGGGTCAGAAGTCTTGAAGCCTCACCCCCTTGCTCTGATTTATGCTTAAGTATTGGTGATATATTATAAAAATATTTACCTTATAGATGAATTCAGCAAGTTATCTGCTAAATCATTAAGTATTTATTGAAACTATCAGGATGTGGTGTGTGTGTGTGTGTGTGTGTGTGTGTGTGTGTGTTTGGTAATTGTACCTAAATACACTCTTAGAGCATCATCTTGATTAACAGTAATGTGGACTACTATTATTTATCTGTTATTTACAATTATTACTGTTATAATTCTGCCATGGTATATGTGAATAATGCTACTTTTGAAATGGATAAGAATTAAATTATATATCAAGAACATTGTATTCTATGATATTTTTACAGAAAACTGTGTTTATTTTCCTCTGTGAAACTTATGTTGACAACATAATAACATCATTCACAAATTGATTCTATAAACAATGATCTTAGAAAAATCAGTGAACTTCAAGTTTGGCTATTCTTATAAAGTTTCTTAATAATAAGACTCAGAGAATGGCCATTTTGTCATGCATGGGATTAAAAATTATTTCTACAAAATCAGATTCATAATCCAAACAAGAAAATGAAAAAGAAAAGAAAGCTTTGGCGTATGTTCATTAATGTTCATTTGACATATTTAATTTTTAACTTTTTTAACCAGTTGAGTGATCCTTTATTTATTGAAATAAAATTTATGTACCCAGTTAAATATACCTGTATTTTCAATGAACTAAGCAAACATGAAACCATGTTAAAATATTATTGTGTAAATAGCACTATGTGTATGTGATATTACAGGAAGAAATCATAGTTTACCTCTAGCTTGAGACATTGCATTCACAAATAATGACATGATCATTGTTTTTATTTAAGTTGTATAGTAAATGCATTTTGAAATAACACAAATATGGAAGCTGGATATTTCAAAGACTCAGTGTATTTGAAGAGCATTCATTAATATTAAATTATTGTTTCATAAGTGTTGGGTAAAGCACCCTCTTCTCATTAATTATTATATATAAAACTAGTGACATTATGCAGATAATTATTTCTAATATTTTCTCAGCTAGAAATTAGCACTAATTAAAGCAGGAGTCTTATGTGTTGATTATGCTTTTTAAAACACTGTAGATAACACAAAAAACCTTAAAACCATTTATCCAATGTAGTGCTCTTATCTATGTTTCTTACTAAGAGAAGTGGATGTGTGATGTCTACTAGACATATTGAGACCTCTTAAAACTTGCTCTCAGTAATATTAGGAAAGATCAGATACAGTACATATTATTTTTGCCAACACTCATACACACTTTTTTTATTCTAAGTAATTAATCTTGAAGTTTTCTTCCTGTTTTTACCATTTCTATTTAATTAAATGAATTACTAATGTTCCTAGTTGGGTAGCAGGCATGATCGGCTTTAATCATTTTTTTCTACAGATATTATTAAATAGAGTCTTCTACAATACTGGCTGGAAGGGACAAATTACTCTGGTTTACTCTCTGTCTCTAATTTCTACAATAAATTATAAATATGAGCTTTTTATTGAAAGTGATGTAATAATCAGATAATAAGAAATCAATAACTTTAAGAATATTATTTATGTATGAAGAATTATAAGCATTTAATAGAGTTTGTTTTACAATTAAAATGTTTAAGTTTTCTCTTCTCTAAGATCATAAAAATTAGCAAATATCAACAACAAAATATGCATTGTCATTGCAATTAGAACATTTACTATTCATTTATACATATATATTTCTAAATTCTTATGGAAAAATTAAATGAGTGTTAATAACAGCAAAGACAGTTTAGAATGGGAGAGCAAATTGTAATACATTGTCCTGTCTCACATAAAAACATAGATGTGATTCAAATTAAAATAGTGTGGCCCTGTGAAAATGAGTCATCAGTGATTAACGTTTACATGTGTCTCCCAATATTTATGTGTTAATTCCAAGTTCAACACTTTTGGAAAGTGAAGCCTTTGGGGAAGTATTTCAGTCATGAAGACTCTACCTCCATGAAATATTTGATGCTATTATAAGAAGGGCTTTGTGGGAATTGGTTCTCTTTCTTCTTTGCTGCCATGAGAGAAACAGTACTCAAGACATCATTGAAAGCCAACATCTGACCCTTAACAAACACCTGATGGCTTATTGATATTTGACTTTCCAGCCTTCAAAACAGTGAGTAAATGAATTTATGTTCTGTATAAATTACCTACTTCATGGCATTTTGTTACACTATTACAAAATGTACCCAACCAAAAAAGATGCAACAGCTGATATAAGTTAGAAATAATCACAAATAAATAAAATAAAGACTCATTCTAAAATGAGTAGTAGTTATTAAACTGACAGTTTGTCATACAATTTTCTATTAAGCCTTACCCAGCTCAGGCTGAAAAAACAAAATGCCATAGACTGAGCAGACACAAACAACTTGTACTTTTCATAGTTCTGGAGGCTGGGAAGTCCAAGGTTAAGATGATGTCTCATTCAATTATAATCACCCTACTTACTATTGGTTAATGTTGTCAGTCTTCCTGTGACTAGTTTATAAATTAAAATTATCACTGGAACACAGATATAGGAAACAACATAGTATATCCACTTTGATACTATGCCAGGTTTATGTCATCCACTGACATCATGGAATGTAGCCTCTGCAGATAAAAGGAAAATAGTATATATATATGGCTTTTAAAAACATCAGCCATTTAGATTATGTTATTTCATTTAAAGGAAACTCTACTAAGGAAGTAAGCATCAATAAAGACAACATGTTTTGCACATGATTGTAGTTGGCCACCATGAATGCAATAAGATAGAAACAATTCAAACAGTTAAACAATAGAAATATCAACTCCAAAGGGCTGGGTTTGTGGCTAGGCGAGTAGTAGAGCACTCGCCTAGCATGTGTAAGGTGCTGGGTTTGATCCTCAGCACTACGTGAAAATAAATAAATAAATAAATAAAATAAAGATATGGTGTCCAACTAAAAATATATATTTAAAAAATTATCAACTCCAAATATTGGATAGAATATACCTACTGAAATTAGATGTTCAAAGGCTATTTAATGATATGCATATTTTAAACATTTCCTCTATATGTGCATTTTTAGGGAGAAAATGATGAAAATAAGCACACACAAAAAATTTGGCACTTTTTAATATTAATACATGTATATGATATATAATGATATAATATTTTTTTCTTTCTAACTTGTTTTGGAGATATGATCTAGGAAACAAGAGTTATTACTAGGAATGACAATATGCCAAAAAGAAAATATAAATAATGAGAAGTATAAACTAAAATAATAAAATTTTATCTCTTCTCATATAATGGACATCTCAAGGCAATTGGGTTGGTCCACTGAGTCCCTAAATTAGAGCACATTTGGATGTTTCTGACAGTGTTCAGATTTTGTTTTCATCCTCTGAGATACTGAGATTCACTAGGGAAGCCTAGCATTCCAAATGTGTTAGAAAATACATAATGTGTCAACACATTGTGACATGGGAGTGATACTAGTAAAAGCTGTTTGAATCTATTAATAACTCAAAACTAGCTTATTTTAATAACAGAAAAGTGAGTAAATTCTAGAATTAGTCTGTCTTTCTTTCGTTCTTTCTTTCTTGGCTTGTGTCGTATTTTCTAAATTAGCAAAATAATATAATTGCTTAAGGACATGATACTTTATGTGGAAATGTCTCCTTCTTTTGAAGGTGATTGTTTCCAAATTATACACATAACAATTTTATATATTAATAATGTTTTTTTTCTTCATATTATCTCTTTTTTCCCTCTCTTTGTTGCATCATTCTTTATCCTTTTTTTTAAATTGTTGTTTGTTTATTTATTTATTTATTTTTATGTAGTGCTGGGGGTTGAACCCTGGTTTTCATGCATGGTAGGTAAGTAGCTATCTTCCCAGTACCTCCAATGCATCATTCTTGGTACTACCTTTTAAGTGACAAAGAGAGAAAACTATCTTGCAAAATTCATGAATGGGCATAAAGTTAGTTCATGAAATTTGTTTACTAACATGTTTTTTTTTCAGTTGTAGGTGGACACGATATCATTGTTTTATTTATTTATGTGGTACTGAGGATCAAACCAGTGCCTCACACATGCAAGGCAAGCATTCAACCACTAAGCTACAACCCCAGCTCCTAACATGCTAATTTTTACCACCTTTTCCCAAGTGATAGATAAAAGAGAGAACAGAAGAAATAGATTAGTGAATTTGACCTTACCAAAATATATCCACAGTTGGAAAAGGTCCAAAGGTACTATGAATCAGTGGGCATCTTTTTTCATTCACATGTAAAATCATGAAACAGCCTCACTTCCACTACTTATATGGACAAGTTTACAGAAGATGTGTTTAATGTTTATCAGCATCATTAGTTATTAGTAGTCACTTTCATGGCTATTTCTTAGATCTAAAGTAATCTTGAATAATGAAAAAATAAAATTTGATTAGAAATATCAAGTATGTCTTTAAAAAAAAACTTATTGATAGAAATCTGAAGATTCTGTTCCTGGCTCATACATTGCATTGCTTCCATCTTATCAATAGACATTTTGGAGAGATGACATTGAAACTTGTCTGCCTGTATGCTGATTATTGCAATTTCTACAGAAATGTGTGTAACTAATGTGATGTATGACAAGGTGACCTAGTGATAGTGATGATAGTGATAATAAGTGAAATGGAAATCCTAGCACAGTTGTCACCTCAATTTAGTGAGAAAAAGGAAAGCTCTGCAGGATTTTTCCCCTAGGGTAGCTTGTTTTTCACTTAGTTTGCTCTGTCATTATTATTATAAATTGAAATTAACTTATTTCCTCAATCTCATCTTTAATATGCTAAGATATGTCAAATGTGTCCAATTGTATTGAACAATTTGAACACATTCTATTTTAATCTTATTGACTATATTGATCTCATTCTACTCTTCAAACAACACAGCCAAAAATATCCCATCCATTTCAGCAAATGAAACCTCTGGGTGAAGGTTAATTACAAGGCTTCTAAATGAAACAACTGAAAAGAGACAATGATCAATTGAAAATAGACCCTAATAGAGTATGTGCATTTTCCTTTACACCATAAGGGTTGGAATTATAAGCCACAGATGCCAGTTCCCAGTTACCCATGCCAGCTGGGGGTACATTTGCTCCTACTCTTTCCCATTGGATTCAAAAATTGCTTAATTATCCTTGATTTCTGAGGGCTGTTTTGTAGTGGGCTCTGAGATCTAAATCCTTTCTCAGATACTGAGATGGGTTCAGTTTATCTGTCTAAAGAGAGGATTATTTTTCTCATGTACATATATATTTAAATTTCATATAGTAAGAAGAAGAGAACATTATACCCATCAAACTAAAAAGAATGTGCTGTAAGTCTGCTCGTTATAATGTGCAGGGGAGGTTGGGAGAGAGAAGAAAACTGGCACTTTTTCAGGGACAGTCTAGCTATTTGCTATTCCACAGTTGCTTCAGGAGTCTGCGGTGGCAGCTGGTAGTGCTTCTCTGATGGCCATGCTTCCAGGAAACAGCAGAGCTAAGACTTAACCTAAAACAATAAGCTCAATCGTATTAACACATTACTGCCCCTCCTGCTTTACACCCATTCCTTCCCAGAAAACATCTGTCTTTCTGGTCTCTATTTTGCAAGCATAAAGTTACTTTTTAAAGTTCACAGCTTCCTGAGTAGTTTTCTATTCTTTACTTTAAAATGTGTTTTTCACATAAGCGTCTGACAACCTCTCAGCATTGTGCCTATTATTTACAGTATTCCTCCCTTATTCACAGGGGATTTGGTCCAAGACCCTCAGCGGATGCCTGAAACTACTGATATACTAAACCAACTCTCTATATACTATGCTGGTTCCTATACATACATATAAATGATCAATTTAAGTTGACAAATTAAGCACAGTAAAAAATTAATCACTTTAATGATAAAACAAAGAAAAATATCTTTAAAAAAATATTTTATTGTGCCATTCTCACCCTTCTTGTTAGGATGTGAGAAGACTAAGTGATGAGGGGAGGGGAGGAGGCTGATGCAGGCACTGTGATGTAGCATTGGGCTGTTACATCAATAGGTACTGGAACACAAGCATTGTTTTCTGTGAGTGTCAATCCACTATCTAGTTGGGTAGATAGTATTAAAACACAGAAACAGCAATTTCATCTTGAAATTGAGCCAATATTTACATCAGTCTCCAGTCCTGACCAGATTTTAGGGCATGGGCAAACTCAGAATGAGAAACCAAAGAGTCTTGGGTGTAGGGGTGGGGAGGAATTGGATTCTTCTGGACAAAGAAAAGAACATATTCAGTAGATTGCAATCAAGAAAGAGTGTGAAATTCAGGTAAGATATAACAAAATACTTGGCACCATAGTAATACATGAACCTGAGTGCAGCAGGGCAGATCTCAATTAAAAGCAGATTCATGATGCAAACTGACCTGAAAAATCATTTTTCAAGGTTCTCCAGACAAGCCTGGGGGCATGGTGTCACATGCATATAATCCAGCATTTTGGTAGGCTGAGGCAGGGAGATCCCGAGTTCAAGGTCAGCCTATGAAGTTTAGTGAGACTGTGTCTCAAAATAATTTAAAAATTGGGGAGGGGCTTGGGGGTTTAGTTCAGTGGTTGAATGTCCCTGAGTTTCAATCCTCAGTACCAGGACAAAAAAAAGAAAAAAAAGTCTCTCCAGACAAAGTGATGATGAACTGATGTAAGAGTTGCACAATAAAGAGACAGAAAAACATAATTGCTATTCTTCCAAAATACTTTTCGTTTCAACCAACAATATTGAGGAAAACATATCTAAGAAAGAATCTAATAGACATAATAAAGCCACTGAAGTTTTTGAGAGAAAGAGGATTACTATCCTCTGAGTTTTTGTTTGATTTATACCATGGCCAGCATAAAACACATTAGCCTTTGTTGAAGATTTGGTTGCTTTTTCACTTTTGTAAGAAGCTCCTTTGAAAGCTGTCAGTGGGTGTGGGTGGTTCCCAGAGACTTGCAGGGCATCTGCTGGAGTCATAACTGAGAAGATTGTCTTTAAAAAAGAAAATAAACCATGAGAACATTGGTCTGACCAAAATGGACAAAAGTTCCTGTCAAAACATAACAGTGGCTCAGTTTATTGATATTTTTTAGTGAAAATTGACTAGGAAAAAGATCATATCCAAAATGCATTGTGAAGATTTGGGGCCTTTGGAAAAGCTAACATTTTCATGTTATTTAGAATTATCATTTGAATTAGAGTTGTAATGTTTGCAATTCAAATATTTTAATTATAAATTAATGTTAGAATCTATACATTTAAAATATGTAATTGTCTAACAGAGTTTTGGGGTTCTTTTCTGGGCATTGAGAAGATCACTGTCATTAGCTATTGCAACACATCTGGTTGCAATGAAATGTATTCTTAGAGGTAATAAAGTAGCTTCAAGTTGCATGTATTTTTTACACATATGTGTATGTAAGCACATGTCTTGCTGGGTTATGTTTCAGGTTTCTTCAATAAATAATTCAACATAATTTTTTATTGTTTTATGTAGAATCATGCAAATAATAGATAGCTGCTACTTTCATGATTGATTAGTTGGTAGATATTTATATCTCTTAGTTTTAGTATCATTCTGCATTTTTTCAGTTGTATTGGAATCTCATTTTATTATATTTGTTTCATTTTTAAACTAATATATGTACCTTTTCAATCAAGAAATATTGACAATCTTAAAATAACATAAAATCATTTCAAATGTCTGTCTTCAAACACACCAAAACTTCTCAATAAACAAACATATTCAACAATTTGTTTTTAACTCTTATTGATGTTATTTTAATCACTTGGCATTAATTTTAGGTACTATTTCTTAGCAGGTTATTTCATCTCCTATATGATTCAATACAACATTATTTCTTGTTTTTTTAAATGCAAGGTTCTATTTTAACTTTATTATTAATAGATACAGAATGATTATATTTATGAGATATAATGTGATTTTTATGATACATGTATGTAATATGAAAAACTAAATCATACTAATTAACATATCCATCACCTCACATTCTGATTATTTTTCTATAATAAAAATATTTAAAGTGTACTTTTAGTAATTTAACAATATGCAACACATTATTATTCACTATGGTCATCATGCTGTGTTACATAGATCACTTGCACTCACTCTTTCTGCCTAAGAGAAACTATGCTCTTTGGACCAAATCTCTCCTTTACCCATCTACAGCCCCTCTCAGCACCTTTCCTACCCATCTTGATGGCTCCAGACTCTAATATCATATTCGAATCTCTTCTTTTATTAAGATAGTTTCTGTTGAATTTAGACTATGTAAGATGAGATAATTTGTCACCTGGAATTCATATTACTTTCTTCCCCTGAACTTTGAAACTTTTATCAGGAGTAACTTCAATTTTATCTTTCTTTAAAGTTTCTTGTACGTCTACTCAGACCTATGTGTTCTTATTGCACAGAGACTGTTGTCCTCAAAATCTGTGCAGGGTTGCTTTTAATTTTTACTGAATTACTGTTATCTACATTATTCCATCAGACCATTTCAGTTCTTTTCCTGTCATAGCCAACAATATTTTTCATTATAATGCATGTGATTATAATTTGTCTGGTTTGTTTCCCTTTTTTGGTGCTAGAGATCAAATCCAGGGCTCAAACTAGTAAACACTTGCCCTACCACTGAGATTTCACCCCCAGTCCCTTGTCCTATGATTTTCATACAAGAGTAATACTGTACCTCTATGATTAGTTCTGAAGAGTTACATCCTCTGTTACTTTCTCATAATATTTGCATAGGACTTATAGTATTCCTTCTCTAAATGATGCAAGGAATTTATCAGCAAAATCATGTACTGAACACCACACATATTTTTCCTTTGTAGAAAAGTGTTTTATCATCATATTTTAAATTTATAAATGACTTCTCTGATTTACTCTTTCCTGGTTTTAATATTATTTATATTATTTAAATATTATATAGGGGCTGGGGATGTGGCTCAAGCGGTAGCGCGCTCGCCTGGCATGCGTGCAGCTCGGGTTCGATCCTCAGCACCCCATACAAACAAAGATGTTGTGTCCGCCAAGAAGTAAATATTAAAATTCTCTCTCTCTCTCTCTCTCTCTCTCTCTCTCTCTCTCTCTCTCTTTCTCTCTCTCTTTAAAAAAATAAATATTATATAAATGATAATTCAAATGTTATGTAAATATTACATAAATATAATTTAATATTTTAATATCAATTTCTTCTAAGATTTGAATTTGTTGGCATTTCTTATAACATTTCTTTTAAAAATATTATGATGTTTTGTGAAAATATCTCCTTTCCTTTCCACTTGTGATATCTTTGCAATTTTCTTTTTGCCCTAGATTATTATACCTACAGACATGTTAAAACTATAATTTAAAATATTTAGCATGATTGTTCATTGATTTTATTTATTGTTTTGTATTGCATTATTTTTTTCTCATGTCTTTATTATTTCTTTTGGTCTTATTTTGTGTTTAATTTGATTTCCAAATAGTTTTCTTTACGTGCATGTTGGTTTGTAAAAAGTTCCGAGCTTTAGCTCATCTTAAATAAGAACAATTCTAAAGTTAAATATTGTGTGATACAGAATTTTTGGTTTACTTTTGTCTGCTTTTTGCACTTTAAAGATATTATCCTGTTGTCTTCTGTCCTTGTAATCTGTTTCTGATGAAAATGATTAAGATAAATTATTTTTTCTGATAAAAATATACGTATTGTTACTATTACTGTTCCCATATATTTAATATGGCTTATTGTTGATTATCTTTTATTTTTTATGTACAGATATTTTCCAATATGCTAACTATAATGTTCCTAAGGACCTTAGGAAAACATCCTGCTGGTCCCAGTGGTGCACTCCTGAAATGCCAGTGGCTCAGGAGGCTGAGGCAGGAGGATCAAGAATTGAAAGTCAGACTCGGCAACTTAGTGAGGCCCTAAGCATCTTAGAATAGACCCTGTCTCTAAATAAAATGTAAAAAAAGACTGAGGATGTGGTTCAGTTGTTGAACATGCCTGGATTCAATTCCTGGTACAAACAAAAAGTTTTATTCTTATAATTAGTCAAATATTTGAATATATAGGTTTATTTTTCAAAAAAAATTTTGTGAAATTTCCAGTAATATTTATTCCAACATTTGCTACATAATTCTGTATTTGAATTCATTTGCACTTATATAATAATGTATGATATTGTCCAAAATGAGATATTGTTCATTGTTTGCACATATTTTATTTTTCTGATTATTTTTCAAATATTATCATTTCTATCTGTCTTTAAGTGTACCTTCCTGTTTTTTTATAGCTTCCATTTTGCTATTATTGTAAATTAGAAAATTTCATGTTCTAAATTTTTATCTTCAATTATGAAATTTTTACTTGGTTTATTCATACTGATTCAATTATTTTTCAAGATTAACTTTACTTCAATTATCAGGTGAAATATTTTTTTTCATAAAATAGCACAAGCACTTTTTAAAGCCGGCAGCTAATTTCAACATCTGGATCATCTCATGTGTTTTAAATTGATTACCACTATTTTCTGCTTTTTATATCTTGTTATGTTGTAGTGGTTTTCCAATTTGGTGACAGATATTTTTAAATTTTTATTTTATTTACTAAATTCTATTTATTTATTTTTTAAGAAATGAGGTCTTGTTTTTGCCCAGGCTGGCTTTATATTCCTGGGCTGAGGTTAGTCCCATGCCCCATCTGCAGAAATAACTGCTACCACAGGTGCAAACCCAAGGCCCTGCCTGATACTTCTGATGACATGTTGAATCATTTGGTATTCTTTTAAAGGTTGGAAAGTTTTGCTCTGGTAGCATTAAGTTATGGGTGAACTGTTTTATTACAACAATGTTGATTCTCTCATTTGTTTGTAAATGCTATTTCTTTTTGGCCTTTATTCTGGAGAACTAGTCTTTATATTATAGTCCTTGTTTCAAAGGCATGACTTTACTATGGTGCAAATTACTGTCTTTGGTGCCATGATTGCAAAATCCCCCAGAACTGTGGGACATTTGGTACCTCTATGTAGTACATAGTCCCAATAGCATTCTACCACAGATAAGCCTTAGGCAAAAACTCATAGAAATCTCCATGTGTATATCTGATATTCACTCTGTGTATCTTCTTTTTCTCTTTCCTCAGAGTATTCTGCCCTGGAAATTTCTAATACTTCAGTATTCTGAATTCTGAGCTCTTCCTATTCTCCTCTGTGCCCTATTGTGGGAATTGCACCCAAGAAGTATTCAACTGGAATACTTCTCTTCTGTCAAGGATCACATCTTTCTACCATTGTCTAAAACTCTCTTTTTTGCTTATCTTGAGAAAGCTGGCACCAATTACACTATCATTTCTGAACATGGAATTTGAGCTTTTGTTGGATACTTACAGCATGTGAGTTCAAAGTAAAGAGAGCTAGAATCATGACTATAGCTGATATTTTATGTCAAGTTTTTTTTTTGCATGTGTTTTAACTTTTGCCCTTCAAATCTGACAATCCTGAAAGATATCTAAAGATATTTCTTTATTTTATTGTTTCTGCTTAAAGCATGAATATAGGTTTGCCATGTTTTAATTACTTTTTTAATTTCAATGCCCTTTATTTGTTTCTCTCCCTCTGTACTAGCACCACCACGATTCATGCCACCCTTAAGTAAGGCTTTCTCTTAACTGTAATTTTCCTTTGTTGAAGTGGCCTGTTTGGCCAGGCTAATTTACCTATAACGTATTCTTTACATTATAGTTGCAGTGATTGTTTAAAATGTGCATACAATTATAAATGTGCCCCCCTTCTAATTCATTTGATAATTATCTACTATTTGGAAAATATCGTTAGAAGTCCTGACATAGCACAAGAAATTACTAAGGTAAATATCTATTTCTTCAACTCTACCTCTTATCATTCTTCTAGTCCCCGGCCTCTGATAATTTATGTAACACATGTGCTCGAGTACCTGACAGTGCTCCTTAAGACCCTATTCTTTCCTAATATTAAACTGTAATTTATCCTAAATAGCTTTATATCAGCAACATTTCCCTGCTTTAAATGTTTATCTACTCACATTTCTTCATTCATTGCATTTTAGGCTATTTGAGGAAGAGGAGAGCACATATTGCCATGGTTTTAGAGTCAATACATTTTGATCAATGAATAAAATCAAGGAGAATCATCAAATAATATTATGTTAGGCTTCTTGAATACGTACAAGTACATTGTGTTATAAAAGATGAATATTTAACAATATTTACATATTTTAGATCTCTAATAGAGCAAAAACACCTTTAAAATACAAATAATAAAAAAGAAAACAATACAAATAATAAAGAAAGTCATTAGCCTTTAAGCACTGCATTAAATAGTTTAATAAAATCATTAGAAACAAACTGGTATTAGCATCCTGGTGAACTAATTTGAAAGAAATAAATGCCTGCTTCCACAGTGAAATATATTTCTTAGCAGATCATAGCTTTTATCTTTAGAAAGCATGAGGAGAGGGCGCACAAAGAATCCATGAACATTGATGCTTAATTACAAAAAAATTAAGAGAAAGATAAGTGAATCATTTATCTTTGCAGATAAACACATTTTTGAAAGAACAATAAGCTACAAACTGATAACTATATGTATTATAGTATTTTGTGGTACAACTCAGAAAATATACCAATGCATAAATATAAGAATTTTCTGATATGAATTTCTTGACAAGTGTACATGAGAAATGATTTCTTAAAAACAAATTTAGTATATTTGAGGTAACAACATGATATTACGGGATATATATATAGGGAGTAAAATTGTTACCATACTGAAGCATATTAACATATCTATCATTCAATTACTGTTTTGACACAAATGTAGGTAAAATCTACTTAAAATAAAAATCCCTACTATAATACAACTCTATTAAATTTGGTTCTCATGCTCTACATTAAATCTCCAAGATTGTTCATCCTACATATCTGCTGTGCTGTATCCTTTGACCTAAATCTGAAACACAGATACTTTGGAGTGGCAATTTACAAGTGCTGTTTTCAAAAGGGACTCAGAGAAATACTGTTCAATTTGAGATCCAGGAAATATAGATTCTGATGAAATCAATAAAGTGACCTTCAATCAACACTATCTTTGTTTTCCTGACTGATACTGTCAAAAATGTTGTGAACAATAAAGGGAGATGATCACGGAGATAGATAAGAAATAGTAAGGTCTTAAAATAAATAACCATATGCTCCAGTTTCTGAGAAAGGAAGTCAGCTTTTCCAATAGAATGGAAGAAATCTTTAAAGAAGTAGGCCAGAACAGAAAGGAAAAAGAAATAAGTATAAGGAGATAAAAACACGGTTTTTAAGAAGTTTGATAAAAATAGTGGCATAATGAAGGAGAGAAAAAAACTGCATTATTATACAATTATATAAATTTATTTCAACCTACACAGTGGAAAGAACAGAATTATTGATGTTTCCTTATAAAATAAAGGCATTAGTTCATTTTATTTGCAATGACTCCCATCTTTTTTATCATCAAATAATATCCATTTATCTGTCAATCAATTATTATAGATAAGCACACAAAAGCTGGCTGAATAATTGACTTGTTTATATATGACCACATATTTTGAAGAATTAATCTTACATTAATTGCAGAGTTTGTTGACCACCCCCCTCCCTATAATTTTCATCAACTTTGAGCAAATCTATTGATTTTTGCAGAAATAAATGATGTATTATAAAAGATATTTAGAGTAAGCCAGGCTCTGAGGCACATGCTTATAACCCCAGTGACTGGGGTGGCTAAGGCAGGCAGATCATAATCAAAGCCAGCCTCAACAGCTTAGCAAGGCCCTGAGCAACTTATCAGGATTCTGTCTTAAAATAAAAAATAAAATAACAGGCTTGGGATGTGGTTCAGTAGTTAACTGCCCCTGGGTTCAATCTCTGATACAAAATAAATAAATTTGAAGTATAACTTGAAAGGTTTTAATTTGTGGAGAATATAAAGTGAGAATTGATATTCCAATTATGAATCATTGCAAGAGTTAAAGTTGCATGACTGCCGACCAAAACTGAGTTCATAGACTTATCACTTGCAATTTCAGGTGTTTGCATTGATTCCATTTTGCTATAGTCTGAATTTCCAAGACGGATGTGCAAGAAAAAGTAATGGAATAAGTGAAGTCAAAGTCGTTCAACCAAGCTTTTCCCTAAACTTCTCTCATTTTCCGTGGCACAAAAGCAAGTGTTTCAAAAATCTCACCCTTTTTTTCTTGTGAAAAAATATAATTAAGCAAAGGGTGAAGGCTTAAAGAAAGCAGATTTAAGCATAAAAAATGAAGACATAGTTTAAATACAATTTTAGGAGAAAATATCAAAATGAAATTCTCATTTTGTATTCTCCTCAATAAGCATTTCTATACTGAATATTAAAATAATAAAGGATTGAGTGGGAAAATATGGAAGAAGGATAGTTTAGGTAGAGAACGGTTGTGGGAAAATATGGAAGAAGGATAGTTTAGGTAGAGAAAAGTTACAAAGAGCCCTAAGAGGAAATGTGCTTTTCTCATTTAGGGCAAAGTCATGAGGCAGAAGTAGCTGTTGAGGAAACGTTTAAGGAAAGAGAGAGAGGAGGAACAAGATAGCTGTGGGCTCTAGGACTTAAGACTTTAGAAAAAAATGTTTATGGAAATATTAAATTCATCACTGTCTGGGATAGAAGTAATATTGGGAAAGGGTCCTCAAACTAAGGGTGAAAGTCTTCAAGAAAGAAAAACAAGTGTAGATGATTCCAACAAGACTGAGTGAAGGATGGAATAATTTGATAGCACTAGCATTTGGCTTTTATGTTATTTTATATTACATCATATGATAGCATTTGGCTTTTATAATATGTATCACCGATGCTGTAGTTTCACAATCACGCATCTTACTCTGAGCACTAATCATATAGAAATTGCCCAGAGAAGTGCACTGTATAACACAATGTACCTGGAGATGTTTTTTTCATTAAGTTCACTTACGCTCAGGAAGAACAACTAGTTATAAAGGATCAAAGTCAGAAGGCAAATATCATCTCTCAATATTCAACATTTTCAACACTGATTTAGTTAAAAAAAATGAACCACAAGTAACTGAATGTTCAAGCAAAGTCTGTAAGACCATCTGCCAAGGATTCTGTGGAGGCGATTAGTTATTTCATAGAAGGTTTTTTTCCCTACTCTAGCACTTTACTCTTGTTATAGGAATATAGTAGGAAAATAACATATTAATCAAATAAAGTCTTCTGTTCTTTCTCTCTCCTTTATCCTCTTTTCCTCCTCCTTTTCATCTCCTTCACTCTTTTTCTCTTCTCTCCATTCCTCCTTCCCTTTTCTTGGATCCTTTCTGTCCTTCATCAAGTTGCAGGCACTGTGCTTGTCACAGTGAATAAAGAGTTGTAAAAATTCAGTGATTTTAGGTAGTGTAATTCTAGGGTAGAGGCAGGAACTCAAAACTAGGTGTATAAATCTTCAAACATATGTGGTCACAGCCACATGAAAACAGAGGAGGGCAAAACAGTTTCACAAAGGAGAAAATGCTAGAATCTACACTGTTTGTATGTGGATTCTGATAGTTTGAGAAAAGGGAAAGCAGATTTTAGGGGGAAAAAGAAACATTTGCATGGTCTTGGAGGCACAAAAAAGCTAACTCTAGGAAAATGCCATGTTAACTTCATGTTGGAGGTGTGAAGCCAGTAGGATGAGAAAGAAGAGGAGGGCAATAAACAAGAACGTGGTCATGAAGATTCTTCCTTTATATTCTGCAGCCAGATAGTTGTGTTTTGTTTTTTGTCCATTGTTTTTCTTAAAATGGAAATGTGAGAATGTAATTTCTTGAATAAGAGTATAGTGTTCACCAATCTCTTATCCTCAAATTCCTCTTAAATTTTATCTGTATCTACTCTTCTTCATTCTTTCAATGGAGGTAAAATTCTGTCTCTGTCACCAGCAAGCTCTTCCAAAGCTCTATGTTCTCTTTTGCCTGAGAACCTTATAAAATTGTACCTCATATTTGGACATTCCCAACACCATGCCCCATACACACTGTCTCATGTTCCTAAGTTCACCTGAGAAATGCGTACGCAAATTTAATTTAATCACAAAACCTCTGGCTTACCCAAATTCATTGTCATTCCTCTGCTTAGAGTTCCTTCTTTGTGTTATTGATCACTAAACTTAAATATTCCATCTTTGACTGTGAACTTCATGAGACCAGGAGCTTCATGTTCACTTCTATTGCTAAGAATTAGGTGAGTGGATTTATGAAAGGATGACTAAAAATGTGCATGGATGCTGTAGGCTCTTTTCTGCCAGAGATTGAAATGGAATGAATGAAAAAGGCAAATGATTCTACCCAACACGTGTTTTAGAAAAATCTTCATTGTTGAACCTGGAGAGGAAACTTTGGAAGAGATAAGGTGAAAAGACAACTATCAGAATATGAATTAGGAAGATATTTCAATAGTTTGGGAAAGAGAACATTATGGAGGAATATCAGAAGTTTTAAAATGAAAGTGACATATTACAGAGATATTTAGATAGTATAGAACAACTAGTTGGGTGTTTATGATGAGAGAAGGATGTTGGTGATAGTGGTGGTGAAGATGACATGATTCTGGCTGATTAAGAAAGTGATATTTCATACCACAACAAGAAGTGGAGTATGATTAGCAGGTCTTCAGATGAGGTAATAGGTCAAGTTCTAAACAACTATTCATGCAGAGAGAAAATGGTCTTTCTGCTGTATCTATTAGCATATATAGGTTTGAACTAGAAATCTCAATTATGTAAGGAATCAGTATGTAGGAGGTTTATTTTAAGTGATTAAAATGAATTAGCTTTCAGAGAAAAAAATGTATGAGAAGAGGATACAACATTACCTTGACTTCAACCTCTCTCTCTCTCTCTCTCTCTCTCTCTCTCTCTCTCTCTCTCTCTCTTCCATCACAGCAAAGTTGTGAGACAAAGAAGAGACACTTTTTACATGGAAGCCAAGGGAAAATAAAATTTTCTGCAGAAAGTGATCAAAAAATATCAAACGTGGGAGGGAAGACAAGTAAAACAGAGATTGAAAGAGTTGTTAAATTTCATCACACACAAGATTTTGGTGCCTACATGTGGAGAGGTTTCAGTCAAGTGGAATGGATGGCAGGCTGACCACAAAAGTAATTGGAAGAAAAACAGTTATTAAGGGACAGGTCCTCCATGGGGAAACCAGCTTGTGGAGAAAGAGAAGAAAAGAGCTATGAACATTCACGAAAGTGGAGGGGGGGGTTCTTAAAAAGGAATTTAATTCAAATGCAGTGATATTTCAGAGGAATAATACTTGTTTTGCATAATGAAACAATATCCCTTAAATGATTTTATTACCTACACAATGCAAAGTGCTCACTCTAAAAATATCCATGCTTATTCTGCCAAAATTTGAAACATTCAGACTTTTATTTCAGTGGGAGTCCTCCAGAGCTGGTGCCTAATATTCTAAACTGAATTTTAAGGTGATAAAAATGCTTTAATAAGCCCTTAAAAGTACTTTGTGAATCTGAATGTTTAAATCTAAAGCATATCTATTATTCTTTCAGCAACAACTGGTTTGGGGTAAGGAATAAAGTAGCTCAACACGTCTAGGGGAGATGGCTTTTGAGATTCTACATGCCATCAGCAGACATGTCTTCTGTCCCACTCCTCCAGCAGACAATTAATCACTGACAGTCACTTTCATTAAGACCACAGTCTAATTTTTAAACACTCCTTTCCTCACCTTCAACTAGTTACAATGTCACTCTATGTATTAAGTCATATATATTTCATGTTGAAAATTTGTCAAGAGAAGAAAAGCAATATGTAATGGTTATTCCCTTAGGTGTATTCTCTAAGAGCTGAAGTATCTTACAATAAGGAAATTAAGTAAATTATAGTGCATTAACTTTATAGCATATTATTCTGCCTTTAAAATAAGAAGAAAAAAATTGTGACTTATAAATATGATGATTTAAAGTTCCATTAAAAAGTACTACAGAATGATTTGGTTATTACCATTTGTGCCATAAAAGGGTACATTCATATTGATAATATTTGCAAGATATTATGCAAATATGAAAATGAAAATTATGTTTGAAATATTAAGCTGAAATATATTTTTTGACTTATATAATATTTTTTTTTCAAAATTCACTTTGTTTTTTCAATAACATGAGGCTACATCATAGGCATTGTTGCTGTTCTCTAGGTGGATCCAAATGCATATAAGAAAAACAGTAAAAGAAAAAAGTCAGATCTTAAATCTCTGATACTATAATAAAAAGACAACTTGGATTTTTGTAAATGACATTAAGATAACATTTTAATATTATTTTCACTTCACTATATTTATCAATGATTCAATGAATCAAATGCTGTTAAGTAAATGGGCCATATAAGCCTCTATCTATAGGATTCCATGAATGATCTCAGCTATTCCCGATCTAACAAAGAAAATCCAGAGATAGTATGGATATTGGATGATCACATTATACTCTTAGGTGAAAGTAATTTTCAAGCACAAAGTTCCAATTTCACAGATGATTATTGGACTTGATTTGCCCCCTGAGATGACATTGTTGTGTTGTTCTGTGTTAATTTTTATTATTGGAAACTAGTTGCATTTTCACCCCAACAAAAAGTTCAAACACATACAATTAGAAACAGAGCATAATTGTTTCCTTTGATCTAACTAGAACCATAAGTCATGGATTTTATTGTTGTTACTTGCTTGCTTTTAAAAATATATTGTTTAGTGTATGGGTCTGTGTCATCCATCATCCAGCTACCTCCCACAGTACAGAGATTCTGAGGAGGACTGGAGACTGGTTTTGGAGACTTTAGTTGAAAGGTGACTCTTTGGTGTTGCTGATACCTACCCATGCACATGCCTTTCTCTGAGCCCTTACTCTTTTCACCTCCATACTATTGGGAGACAGTCTCAGAGCTGAAAGATGTCTTTCATTGTAGTAAAACATCTACTTTACCCATTCTAGTTACAGAGACTGAACTAATCTTTGGATGAACACGTTTACATTTTTTGACTCATCACAAACAATCTAAAGGAAAGGGCTGTAGCAGTGATACAGGCTCATCCCATCTAAGAGAATCCCAGGTTTATTACATCAGTCTCATTCTTGGTTGATCAACCATTGCTTGCTAAGTTTCTAAAGGAATAACTGAAATAAGTTTTATGATCCTCTTCTTGAATATAAATTTATATAAAATCATAGAATCATTCTATTTTTAAAGTTAGAAGAGGCTAAGATGTCACTTACCTTAAACCTTTCTTTTTACAAATGAAGAGGTGATGAATTACAGATAAAATGTCTTCCCTAGAAAGCTGAGATATATAAAGGATGATTTTTTTTTCCTGATCCTCAGTTCAATTATTTCTTGATCCCTTTTCCTTATATGTTGTAATTCTTTATAATTTTAATAATGCCCCCACTGTCATTCTGCAGCAAGTATGATTATGTTTTTTATCTGGTAAGAGCTTTTGACTATATTTTAAAAAGAATCCAAATTCATATGTTTGATACATAGTTCATTATGTTGTAGCTTCAACAGCTTTCTATAGTATCTTAAAAATTCTTTCTTATGCCATAATTAGCTTATATGGTCATATAAGATGGATGGTTTGAATTTTTAAGTAGGTATAAAATTTTAAACATATACAGTGGTTTAAAGGAAAGGTACTGCCTTTTCCCACCCTTTAAAACTGTTCTTCATAGTGATATGTGATCAGGACAGCAAAAATCTCAATTTTCTAAACAGTGTTTATGTACAAGAGGTCACAGTTAAGGTTACCTTGGGAGTTCTAATTCTGAATTTCCTGACTTCTGTGGGTTTAAATCATAACTTTAATGTTCCATTAATGCAGGGTATTTTTTTACACTGAATTGTTTTATGTCTTTTATTCTGCACTAATGGACATTGTGTTGATTTCTGTGAATATCAAAGAAAGCTCAATATTCTGGTAAACTCTTCTTAGTCCATATTATATTTTATGAATCCTTTTATTTGAGTATGACTAAATCAATTTAAAAACTGTTCTATCAATAATAATTTTATAAAATTTTACAGAAAATAATAAAACACTCTTCTTTTAAAATTTAACATTAAGATGTACCTTCTGAAAACAGATTTTTTTGGTCATTTTTACTCTTTCTAGTAGCTTTAAAAGGTCATGAAATTTCTAGGCATTATCATTGTCATCTTTAACTTAATCATACATATACTATGGTGCAACTTTTAAATTCTGAGATAATTTGTGATTTTTTTGATGAGAGTGATTGTGTTGTATTTTTTATTTTTTTTTTTGAGTAATCAGAATTCTCAGTTGAATGATCAATAAAGTTTTATTAAATTAAAAATTTCTCATTTTTAAAAATTTACTATTTATTTTTTATTTTAAAGTGTTTGTTTATCTTGAGATGTGACACACATCTGACTATGTACTCATAGTCCTTAAGCTGGTAACTCTTCTGGGAAAATTATAAGAATTATATGGCTTGGTACTATGAAGACAAACTCTAAATGACATGAGCAAAGAAGGTGTTTGGTTACTCCTCAGAGACAGTAGCTATAGTGAAATGGTTCCCTAGATCTTACATGGCGTGCTTGCTATTTTAGTAGTATGTTGTCATCTTCATAATATGACAAGTTAAAGGTAATTCTTTTAGACATTTTACATATATTTTTTGAAGGAAATACTCTCTGGACATATTAAGTATGCAAATTTTTAAAACATTAGAATTAGTACCATAAGATAAATTATTTGAAATAATTGATCTTGTTTTATTTTTTAAAAAGGCGGGGGGGGGGAATGGAATCCATATAGGGAAGTTACTAATACTTGCTCAAATAATTCCAGTGAGACCAAAATAGATGATTCCTAATTTGCTAGAGGATTGAATTCTCATACCATTACCAAAAAGGCTGTTCTTATTTTTAATTGTGAAGATTTATATTTAGATTGGTGAAATATCTTGGTGGAGGGCAAAGTAGGCGATTCTGGACATAGCAGGACAAGAAACTTAAACTAAAAGACCCTAAATAGGTGTTTTGAAAACATTTATCAGTATGGGGGGGGCATTATCTATATACCCTTTAAACCACAATTCCATTCCTTGGTATATATTCAACAACATATGTTCTAATATTCACCAAAATTCATGCACAAATGTTCATTTTCTTAACTGTAAAATACAAAGCTGAATATAACTATGAGATATATATGTATATACTTCTGCCCAGTTATATATGCATATTTTTTCTCTGCAGGTATTTAACTGGATAGTTTCACACCAGATCTCAAGTAATGACAATGATCAAAGTGCAATTTCTTGTAGCAAGAAAAACAGCTGTCAGAAATAATGTTACACTAGAAAAGGCAAACAATTTATAGCACTATCACTCCATTTGTGTATAGTGTTTACAACTTTTATTTCAAAATCAGATAAAAGTATGATGTACTTTTGAAGTTAGGCTAAAGATTAGGATTGCTAGAGAATACAGTGGAAGGTTTTGGAAGCAGATGATTTTTTGCTTCTAGATCTGAGTTGTGGGTATAAAAATGTGATCAGTTTGTAAAATTTTATTGGACTGTACTTTCATTGTTTATGCACTTTTTTTCTTACAAAGATCTTCACTAAAATTTCAGCCAACTAAAAATTCCTGAAATCAAAGTAAAATATATTTTAAAGCCATATACTCTTATGTGTAAATGCCTCACTAATATTTGGTTTAAATCACTTTGTGATTTTAGGTGGGGAAGTGGCATGGGACACCTACATTTTAAAAATTGTGTTGGTGAACTCAGAGAACTGATATTTAGATAATGACCATAAAGCTTTTATTTTTAATTGTTTAAAGTTCCAATTCCTAATAAGCCCTGAGTTGGAAATAAAGTTTGATTCTAAAAGTCACCATTTTTTCTTTAGACTTCATTTTGTGCCACTCCCACTGACTTTTTGAAAGGAAGAATTACACATTACTGCAATGAGTAAAAACTATTACATGATGGCATATTAAAATCATGATTAGAAAATATCAACTATTATTAATCAGTCTTAGACTGAATCTTTTTTTAGCCAGGAATAAGGGTAAAATATTTCAAATTTTAATTCATTTGAACTCTCAGTGGCCTCAAAACAACTTGCCATGCCAGTACCAGATTTTCTCATCAGCGATTTTGATTTACCAGTTGATATTTATTTCATGAGAGATAATAGTCTGATGCCTTGAAATTTAACAAAAAAAATAAAGAAAGAAAGAAAAAAGAAAAGCAAAAGTGAGAACAAGAGAGAGACAGAGAGAACGGTCTACACGGATCCTTTCATAACCCTGTCATCCTGTCACCGAACTCCCAGGTAACACCAAATTCTCTTGCATAACAGCTTGTATATTCCTCTCCTTCTGACAAAACAGAATGATATTGGCATTTTTTTAGGATAATCTTTCTCATCTGTAAAAAATGCCATATTTTCTAGGTTTACTCCCTAGGTCCCTTGCAGGTGGTATTTTAATCAGTCTAATTCCCCTAACAATTAATTTATAGAAATTGAATATAAACAATATACTTTTAAGCTGGGATAATGATTATTTACTGCACCATATTCTCAGAAATTATAGATCGATTTCTTCCTTATTTCCTGGATGATTTAACACACACAAGTGTTACTTCATGCCAATGTGGGAAAACAGGACAAAACAAGGCTAGAACCCGGAATAAGACCTGCCTTCTGTTATCCTGCAGGTTTTGAAGGAACAAAGGCAGATGTCGAAAGCTGCACCTAGCGGGTGAATACTTTTCATAAATGATTCATTATGGTGTCTGAGAATGGGCTGGTTAAAATGAGGTGTCAGTACTATAGCTAGTATGTGTAGTTATTACCCTGGGCAATAAAGAGCTATTCAGTAATGAAGGTGAACATTTGACATTTTGGAGATGCATCCATAAGATTCATCTTTGTCTGATTCCACTCACACAGAATTTGTCTTACAGTGATGCATTGAGATTGTGGGCAACATTGAAATTAATGAATGTCAGCAAAGCACAATCTGAGTTAAATGAATAATCAACAATTGCAGAAAAATAGTTGCCTAGAAGAGATTTTTGTTTCCCAACCTCCTGTTTTGATAATTAACACAGGAACATTAGAGAAATAAGGATTTCTGCTCTTTGTAGCATAGTGTTGGGGATCAGAATACTCGAGGCAAAACCAAATGAATCTAGTGTCCTGCAACAGTAAGTTAGTATTATGGTCTAGATAGCCAAAAGTGTTAAAGGCTGGGTCCCCAACCCATGAAACTGCTGGAACACAGTTAAACATTAGGAGGTGAAGCCTAGTGGAAGATAAAGATGTTATTGGTAATCTTGCTCTTGGCAAGGGATACTAAGGTCTCAGTCCCTCCTTTTTCTCTCTCTTTTGCTTCCTGGCCACAACTTCTTCTGTTACCTGTTACCACAGTGAGGTACTATTTTGCCACAAGGTTCAAAAGCATGGATCAGTGTTTCCACAGTTGTAAGTCAAAATAAAATTTTTCTTCTTATAAATTGATTTATTTCAGGTATTTTGTAACAGTAACAGAGAAATCACACAATCACAGCATGTTTTTAAACTGCTTTCTTCTTGTTTCCTGGAAATGTAGCAAGACTGATTGTCAGGAAAGCTTAGGTATTTGGGATTCTGGATACTTGCTTCAGGAATATGAGGTTCAGTTAGCAATTGTCTCAAATATTGATTAAAACAATCACTTTTGGAACATATTTTTTTTACAAGAGAAACTTGTAAGTAAGAGAAAAATCAGTGGTTACCTCAGGTTGTGGAAATACACAATTTCTACAAATTGGCTGGAAAGATTTTTTTCAGAGTGACAGTACTATGTTAAGCCTTGACAGCCTGAATGGTAACATGACTGTAAATTTACTAAAAATTATTGTCTTGTACAATTAAATACATGTTTGTGGTAGGTAGATAATACATTAATAAGCCTATGTTAATGGCTTTGGGTTTTGGACTTCTCTGATTAACTGGCTTCATTCTTCATGTCTTCTTTTTTTGTAAAATGCCATTGTCATTGGCATATTCTTTGAGGTTTTAGAGACCATCAAGAGAAAAACAATCACAAGCTGGTGTTCAGATTCATTGACATCATAAGAAGGTTATCATCCTCTTTCCTCATGGAAAGCAAAAGCAACAGATTAAATCAGTGTTTATTTGTCTTAGGCAAAATATAAAAGATTTCTAGGCTCTTATCAAAATATAAACCTCTATCCTGTAATGAGAATAAGACTACGATGACTGTAAATCTGCTTTTATAATTCTCAGTGTTAAAAACCACACTAATTCTTTTGTTTTTGTAATTCCATAACATTATAGGAAGATACCACACTTTTTTTTTCCTTATGTGTGTGAGAAAATTGGATAGAATGTTCTCATAGGCTAACGTCCAACTAGGACAGAGAAGATATCAGAATAACAATCGGTAGCCATCATTCTGTTATGGGCCTTACATAGACTATGATAGATCTACAATAATCCCTCCAAACACTTGGTCATAGCCCACAAACATCTTTGTCTTCTGCCTTTTATATTATTATGCAAGGTGAGTTCTTCCAATTGAGACTTTAAAAGCCTGCATGATCAGGCCTTTGGACAGAGGATTTGAAGCAATGCAGGCAGAATCTGTATATTTTATGGCCTTGAATGTGATAATATAGAAGTCTGTGAGAAAACAGTGCAAACACTTTTAGAATTCCCCAGTTTTTAGTTTATGAAGAGCAATGAGATTTAAATTATATCAAGATAATATGTGGGAAGAAGTTTTCAAAAATGGAAAATTTTAAACTTCAGGTCTATTTCAAAAGCTCAAGAAATCCTTCAAGTAGAGCTAAGTGAATGAGATATTGAGAGTTTTGTGTAATCTTCACATAGGAGAGCGTTTGAGTAGGTATACAATTTTTGAAATATTTTTTTTTGCTCTACACACCCATTAAAGTGTCAAAGCATGTGACTGGGATCCCACTTTTCACTTTTGCTTGGATTTCCAACAGTGCTTTAAAAAAATTCTATTATTGTCAGAATAATTTGCAGTTATGTCTAAGCTGTGATCCTCTTTTACTTATTTTTCTAAAATGAATCTCCCTTTTTCAATTTACATGCACTGGTTTTCATCACAAGAAAGTGTTATTTCACTAAAGTTTCCTTCTTTGGTTCGACTTTTCCTGTTGTTTTCGTTTTATTTCTCTATTAATGAGAATCATCTCAAGGTTAGCTTTGCCCTTTATGGTGTAATCTTTTAGTATAATCTTGTAAATCTTTCTGACCTTTCATCTGTATTCTGAGAAGTGTTCTCTCTCTCCCACTACATTTGATTCCATCTTTCCTTTCTTTGAGTGCTGGGGATCAGACCCAGGGCCTGTGCCTGCCAGGCAAGTGCTCTTCCATGGAGCTATACATCCCAGCCCTGATTCCATTTTCTACAATGCAAATCCTGCACTTATTGTTCTATTCTCTTCGTTTGTATTCTTTGTATTTTTAGGTTTCTCATCAATGTGACTCTGATTGTATTAATCTCACCCCATTGTGCACAAAATTATAATCTTGTGTTTCATGTGTTCTTTTGCTCTTTAAATTAGTGATATTCTTTTAACTATATGGTTAAAAGCACATAATGTAAAATTTATCATATTAACCATTTTAAGTTCATAATGTTGGTTGTATTCATATTGTTGTGTAGCAGAATGCCAGGCTTTTTCATGTTGTAAATCTGAAACTGTACATTAAACAATTCCGCTGTCCTGTTCATCCAACTCCTGCTAACCACTGCTCTACTTTATTTCTATGGATTTAGTCATTTAACTAAATCATTGGAATCACATAGTATTTGTGTTTTTTCGACTGGGTTATTTCATTAGCATAATATCCTCAGGGTTCACTCATTCTGAAAAATGTGACAGAATTTCCTTCCTTTTAAAGGTAATTAAACTGGGCATGGTAATACATGCCTATAATTTCAGAAGCTCAGGAGGCTGAGGCATGAGGATCATGCATTCAAAGCCCTCCTCAAAAACTTAGCAAGGCCCTAAACAATTTAGCAAAACTCTGTCTCAATTCTATCAAAAAAAAAAAAAGAGTTGCAGATATAACTCAGTGGTTAAGTGCCCCTGGGTTCAATCTCCCATACCAAAAAAAAAAAAAAAAAAGAAAGAAAAAGTAATTAATATGCTATGTTTTGCTTATTCATTACTCAGTTGATAGACCACATTTTATTCACTCATTCATTAGTTGATGATGAATTTTTGGATTTGTTTTTAACCACCTCTTGCCAACAGTGAACAGTGCTGTTATTAAAAAAAATCTGTTCAGGATGGGTCTTTCAGTATTTGGGGTATATACTCATAAATTATTGAATCATATGATAGTTGTCATTTTAATTTCTAATGATAGTCACACTGCTTTCCATCTTGGTTGAAGCATTTTACAACCTCATTAAAAATGTACAAGATTGCAATTTCTTTATTACCTAGTCAATGCTTGTTATTTCCTATTTAGAAAGAAGCAACTCTAATAGGTGTGAAATGATACTTCACTTTAGTTTTTACTTGCATTTTTTCTGTGATTAGTGATGCTAAGCATCTTTTTATACGATTGCTGGCCACTGGACATTATCTTTGGAAAATTTATAGTCTAATCTTTTACCAAATTTTCAAATTGAATTATTTGATTTTATGTTAAGTTTTTGCATTTATATAGAATATTAATCTCTTTTAGCTATGGGATTTATAAATATTTCTTTCTATTCTGTAGATTCCTTTTTCACCTGTTGACAGGTTGACAGTGTCCTTTGATATACAGACATTTGTATGTATGTTAACAGTTCCATTTGTCTATTTTTTTTCTCTTTGTTTCTTGTACTTTTAGTGTTTTTTTTCCCAGGAACTTAATAATAAGCTTAATATTATGAAGTTCTTAATCTGTGCTTTATTCTAGGAGTTTATAGTTTTGGGTCTTATATTTAAATTTTTATTCCAGTTTTAATTAATTTTATTATGGTATAAGATAAACTGCATACCCATATCTGATTTTCTCAGCATCATTTATTAAAAAGATTATCATACCCTTATTGAATGGTTTGATATTTGCTGAATACCACTTATCCATATATGCTATGGTTTATTTCTGGGCTTTTATTTTATTCTATCAGTCCATTTGGCTTTATGCCAATTCCATACTATTTTTACTACTATACTTTTGTAGTATGCTTTGAAATCAGTTAATGTGATTCCAAATTTGTCCTTCTTTTCCAAAAAAATTTTTATTATTTGTCCCCTGAGATTTCATGTGAATATTAGGATGGATTTTTCTTTTGCTACAAAAGTTGCAGTTGAGATTTTGGAAGGCAATATTTTATTGAATTAACTTGAGGTTACTAAACACTTTTCAACCATTTTTCCTCTATGTATATGGGTATCTTTTGAACTTGTGTACTTCTGTGTGTTCAGAATAGTGCTTATTTACTACTTAATATTTTATATTTTTTAAATTTCTTTTTTGATCCTTATTCAAAATTAGATCAAATATGTTGTATGTATGGCACTAGAAAAGTATATGTGAATGGATGTTAACTGAGGTTTAGATTAACTTGCACAGAAGTCAACTCATCTTTTAAGAGATATAGCTGAAAACACTTGGTTTAATATGCAGGCAGCAATCCATTATAAAGGGGTTATTCCTCTGGAGTATATATTCTATTTTCAAGTGACACTTTTCTCTTCAAGTACAACAGTTGTTAACACTGTAAAATACACATGAAACCAAAACTGTAAACATTCACTGTTATCTACGATGTTTAACCCACAGGGTAACTTCACCATTGCAATTTCCACCTACCGAAGAGAAAGGGTTCCTTCCGTCCTGCCAGGAGAACAATCTGTGTATAGGAGAAAGAGGATGGTGAAGATTTGTCAGAGTACAGAGGCTCTGTGTAAGGCGTGAGTTTCTTTCAAAACATGAGTTCTGCATTGGTTTAATGACACAGTCCTAGAGGCAGAGTGTATCTTTTCTTAATTGGTTTGTATATCCCTTCACATCAGCAGATATTCCTCCATCTCCTGAGACTATAAACTCTGTCTTTGTGTGTAAGTTTCAGTCTAGGTTTGTAACTCTATATTAGTCATTTTGAAATGACTAATGATTGATTTCTTTATAGCTTAATGTAAGATCTGATATAAAATGATTCAATAAGTCTTTGGAGAGCCAATATTCTTTTTCTTCCAAATATACATTTTAAGGTTTTTCTCAGATAAATTCATAAACATTGGTCCCCATTCAATATTTATATTCTGAAGAGGATTGCAATTGGTATGACTCAACCCAATCCAGATCCAGATCTAGATTGGTATATAAATTTCCTTTTCAGGAAAATGTCATTGTTTTTATCTCCATATGGCAATCTTTTTTATCCAAATTCATCATCTTTTTTATCCTGCCTACATTCAATGTAAAATAATTCATTTTTTTCTTAAAAATTTCCCAGAAAGTTGCTGTTACATTCCTTCAAATTACTCTTTACTTCATCATTACTAAAACAAACTCAGCATGATCTTCCAGTCTTCTCATTAAAGTAGGGGCTCAGGCCTTAGGATCTGCTTTGTTGAACTGTATATGTATGAGCATCTTCCAGTAACATTATCATTTCTAGAATGACCTTATCCACAGTCAACTTCTTTCTCATTGCCATCAAAACTCTGGCCTCACAGAAAAAAAAATTATCATTGTAAAAGATACAGACTTATCTTCTATATCTGCATACATTCAACTTGGTCATTTTATTATAGCTTATTGTGAAAAGATTAATATTAATTTTGTTAAGGTAATTTCACATTACTTCTTATTAAAAAAACTGTCTGTTTTTAAGGCATGTAAAGACTGAACTGTTAGATCACAAATCCAAGTAATTAAATGTCTCCAATTTCTCTCACTTCCATTTCACATTAGATCTTAAAATGACATATAAATTGTTGAGAAATTAACCAAGGGAAAATATAACTCCTTGCTGCACTTTTTTTTTTAGTCAAAATGTTTTTCACCTCAATAAAGGAAAGTTTGATTTATACTATTGTGTTTAATATGCTAAAATGTTTCACAACTGTTTTGATGGTTCTACACAATTTAAAGCCATGTACTATATGATAAAAATATGAAATTAAAATGAATGTATTATGACTGCAATGGACTTAGAAAAAACAGAAAATATGTTCATCAAATGGGAGTAAAGTATAGGCCAACATATAAGTACTGGAGTGATAATAATAAAAGCAAATGTCTGTTTTATTTTTGCTTTGAAATACAAAACTGACCATTTATAATACTGATTTTAATAAAATAATTTCAGATAAAAATACATCCCCCATATCTACTAATCAACATTACATTTTGAGTTTAAATTCATTTAAATATTATTTAGTCTAATAGATTACTCATTAACCTAAAGTGAAGTTCCAAAGTGTTAAAAATAGGCCCTTATTCTCATGATTTATTTTTTAATTACAATTTGAGAATATGAATTATGTTATAGCCCCAAACCTATCACTTCTAACTCAATGATAGGGTAGAGTGAGAAGAAATACAATAAGGTTCTAAATTAGTGAATTAAAAATGCATAATTTAATTAGTAGTTTTGGGAATGATTTTGAAACCTACTGCTTTATAAGTATCTTAAGGAATTCTGATGTGTATTCAGTCAAAATTTTCACTTTCTAAAATTCTGTCCTGCAACTTCCAAAGATAAAATTATAACAAAGGTCTAACTGTTAGATGATTTGCCTGATATCATTCAGTATTTCAAAATAACTGCTATGTAACTTGATCTGAGCATTTTCATAAGGTATCTATACATTTCCCATATGCATTCTCAGCATTTTTTTTTTTTTTGTAATTTTATCTTATGTCTTTTAGTAACACTTTATGTTCAATGTAATCTTTTCTTTTTCTATAGCCATTACTCCATATGCAACAGTTAAACTCATGCCTCTTTCCTGGACTATTGCATTAAACTTCAATAGACTCCTTGTTTCCTGTTCTAATTCAGATAATACAATGGTGCCAGATTAATTTTCCTAAAGTTGCTAAAATTGTGTTACATTTTGCATAAAATCTTAAAGAGTCTTCATTACATACCAGATGAAATTACCTTACCTTTTTTTTTAAATGTGAAATCCAGTATTATGTGTCTCCAAGCTAACTTTTCCAATCATATCTAATCTTATTTCTGTGTACAAAATCTCTCTGTTTTATTTTGCTCCCAACTACAAACCAATTAAACTGTTCACTATACTCTATTTGAGTTACTCCACTAGTCTGTTTTATGATTATGGAGACCTAGGGTCAAAACATTTCCTGATTTACACAGCTGGAGGCAAATCTTCTAAAACCACACAATAACTTTTGTTCTTTCATCATTAACCTTGTATTTAAAATTATGTTAAATAATGACTTACATATAAATCTAATTTCTGTCCTAGATTATACATTCTAAGAGGAGTCTATATAAAGTATGTAGATCCTCAGAGCTTGTTCAAAACTATATACATAATAGACACTATATTTATGGTCAACAACAATAAAAATCTGGATTCTTTGTTTCAGTTTTTGCTTCTTTTGAATCACTGCCCACAGTTATAACATATTATTTTATATTAATGGAAATGCATTAATTAATTTTAATATTTAGTAAGGTTTAATAATCTCATATATAACTTACATTTTCTGATACCCTTTGAATCATTAAAAATATTGCAGATATTCCATGTAAAATTATTTACTTTCATAAATATATATAGTTAGAACAAAAAAAAATCAAAGCATATCAGATTTGCAATTTCTATTATCTATTTTAGTCTTTGATTTTTCTAAAACAATGACATTACAAAACCTGGCACAAACTTTAAATTTTACAATTAATGTTTCCATATTTATAAAAGCTTCTTAGGCCAGTTTAGTAGTGTTAATTTTGTAAGTAAAATTGCAAAATATAAATATGCCTCAAGAAATATTTATAATTATTAAATCCTTCATTGATCAAGGAATGTCTTATTAATAACTCCATTTGTGTCCACAAACAGATCAATTTGACAACTGGATATATCTGAAAAACACTATATGCTTGTATCTTGTTTCAACAATAACAGTATTTTGCAAATGAAGTAATCACAATGTATTTTATTCAAAGCAATAATGAATATGCAAATACAAAGATAAGCATAAAAAAGTGAGCTCCATATATAATTAGAAACATTTTATCAAATAAAACAGAAATTTCAAACCACTATAAAAAGTAACAACCTAGTACTTCATAATAAAAAATTGGTATATTATAAGTGATTTTTTAAAAAAGAAACATTTAGGTCCTGAACAGGTAAGATTAAATTGTATCATTATTTAGATACATTAACTATATATGGTAATGAAAATGTGTCTATTATCCTACACACTGCTAACTAGCTTAAAACTGCCATCCAAGGACAGGGGTCTAGTTCAGTCATAGAACACTTACCACCTGCAGGAAGCTCTGGGTTTGATCCCCTGCAGCAAAAATAAAAATGACCTCTAATATAATATTTCCTCTCAGAAACTGTCTTAAATATAAGAATAAATATGATTGATAATGTGTATAATTTCTTAAACCTTTATGGAATTTAATTTGCTAATGTATTCTCATTTTGAATTATTACTTTTTTTTCCTTTTACTTTTTGGTCTATACAGGACCATCACTGTGAATTATTCTACTGGTTGTGAGCATATTCTCTCTTTTTTATGTTTTCAATGTATACACAGAATCGACACAGTAATGAATTAATAACGAATATTGCCAATCTAAATTTCAAGGCAAATATGCCATGAATCATGTATTAAAAAGACAGTAGTTAAAATTTTGATAGTGTGAAAGGAAAAGGTAATAAGGGAATATGCGAACTTTTAAAACAATTTTACTCTGCGTTTTCACATGAAAATATGTTTTAAGGTCAGGCACAGTGGTGCCTGCCTGTTATCACAGCGGCTTGAGAGGCTGATGCAAGAGAATCACAAAATCAAAATCAGCCTTAGCAATTTAGTGAAGCCCTAAGCAACTTAGAAATAAACTGACTCAAAAAATAAATATAAAATAAAATAAAAAGGACTGGGGATGTGGTTCAGTGATTAAGCAGCTCTGGGTTCAATCTCATTTACAAAAAAAACAAAGTGTTTTAAAAATAATGTTATTTTTGCTAAATGTGAATTTAAATTATTCCCTTTTCAATTAAGATATCACACCATTATATGTAGATATCATCTAAGTAATTGTATATATATATATATATATATATATATATATATATATATATCTCAGTTTGGAGGTTTAAAAGGAATTCGTTTTGATATAGATGGTATATTCATGAAACCAGGAGTTATCTGAATATGAGGAGTGTCAGTGGGAAGAGCTGGGACACCAGTGTTCATATTTGAGCACTCTAACCTTGAGGAGAGCACAAAAGAAAATAATTTCTTTTATTTGCCTCATGCAGATTTTATTGGTGCCTTAATCAGGTCATTAGTTGAGACATTTCATGGACATATTTATAGTGATTACTTATATGAAAAACATTGAGTCAAACAAGGAAATCAAGAAAGGAGCAGCCATAGAAGAGAAACAGCATCACATTATAAGGGCTACCCACATAAGACCATTCCTCAACACCAATCCTGGGCACAAGGTGCTACTTGCTGCCTCTGACCTGCCTGGAGTCATAAAAAAAATTACACACAAGCTGATGACACTGTTTAAAGTCATTTCTTCATTCTAACCCTTTAAACTTCACAAGAATGCATTAACATGACTATGATTGTTTTCATATTGTAGATGAGCCAATTTCAGTGCAGGGAGATTCAGTACTGTCTCAACACCCTAGACTTCTGTAAATAGTGGGTGTGAGAAATTCACCCAGACAGAAAGACCAACCCATGAAGTGAGAAACCCTCTCACATGGTCTGGCATCTCTGATTTTTTTCCTGCCATTTTGATATAAATCCATATGTCTCTTAAAATGATATTTTGAAGTCCTAATCTCTTTGACCTCATAATGTAACCCTGCTTGGAAACAGGGTCATTGTTACTATATTTATTAAAGATGAAGTCATACTGGTCAGACTGGGCCCTTAATCTAATATGAATGGTGTGCTTACACAAAGAAGAAAGTGGGAGGATGGAGAATAAAATGGGAGGACACAGAGAATCATTGGGAGAAGATGATTATGTGACAACAGATACAAAGATTGGAGCAACATATCTACATGGCCAGGAGCCCCAGTGCAGTATGGTAGCCACCAGAGGCAAGATGGGATGGCGTCAATCAGAAGGAAGTAACACTTCTGGCATTTTGGTTTTGGACACACAGACTTTAAAAATTTGGAGAATAAGTTTGATTATTTTAAGCCACCAAGTTCAGGGTTACAGAAGCCAAGGAAACTGGTAAATTTTCTCAACCGTCTCTTATTAAAATATGTATTTTATCTGACTTTCTGTTTTTGTTCTGAATTATCAGTTAGTTATTGCCTTCATTCAATAAAAATAAAAATAAAAATCTGAATACATAAGGAAAACAGTTGGAAAATTGTACAAAATGGCATAAATCTGGGAAAGATAAATATTGAAAGAAATAGCAATTCAGTGATCCCTTTTTATCAGTGAGTTCTACAAATGGGTTCAACCAAACACACATCAAAAATATTTGGAAAAATTAAATCTGTACTGAATATGTATAAACTATTTCTGGTCAGTATTCTCTGAACAACACTATATAACAATTATTTATATGGCATTTATAATTTATGAGGTATCATAAGTGATATTAAGATGACTTAAAACATTCAGGATGATGTGCACACATAATATGCAAATACTATGCCATTATATATAATGATCTTGAGCATCTACAAATTTTGATATCTGCAGATGTCCTGGAACTAATGTCTCACAGACACTTGGAACAATAGTTCATAAGTTTCGTAAGGATATAAGAGTTATGGACTAAATGTTTTTGATCTCCCTAAATTTAAATGTTGAATCACTGATCTTCAATGGGATCATATTAGGAATTGGAGTCTTTGGAAGACTGTTAAGTTTAGATGGTCATGAGGGTGGAGCCCTCATGCTGGAATTTGTGTCTTTGAGACCAGTTTTCTTTCTGTTTATCATGTGAAGATAAGAGAACATAGCCTTCTGCATATCCCAAGGAGCAGTTCATTAGACACAGGATCTGCCAGTACTTTGGCATTTGGCTTTTTAGCCCTCAAACTGTGAGTAATAAATGTCTGTTGTTTAAACAGCCCAACCCACAGAGTTCTGTTTTAGCAACCCACAGTATAGAACACAGTGAGAAGACAAAGGAGGACTGACTGTACGTGGAATACATTAATATTGAGTGATAGGACAGAAAATTTGTATCATGTTTTGCTTTAGAGTACCAATGAAAAAATGTAACAAAGAGTTGCTTCAGGAAGATGAATCTAACTGCAAGATTACAGAGTAGAAATAATCAGAAGCTCATGAACAGTCAGAAGACTGTTAAGTCACAGGCTATAGACTAGGTGGGATATAGGAAGATTTCATCTTGGATTTTAGAAAAAAAAAACACTGAAAAAGATTCTGGGGAGCAAATATCCAGAGGATAGAACTCACAATAATATTTTACATTAAAAGAGCAGACAAATAAAAATTCTGTTTCTTTTTTTTATTGGTTATTCAAAACATTACAAAACTCTTGACATATCATATTTCATACATTCGATTCAAGTGGATTATGAACCCCCATTTTTACCCCAAATACAGATTGCAGAATCACATCAATTACACATCCACATTTTTACATAATGCATATTAGTAACTGTTGTATTCTGCTACCTTTCCTATCCTCTACTATCCCATTCCCCTCCCCTCCTCTCTACCCCATCTGTTGTAATTTAATTATTTCCCTTGTTTTTTTTCCCTTCCCCCTCACAACCTCTTATATGTAATTTTGTATAACAATGAGGGTCTCCTTCCATTTCCATGCAATTTCTCTTTTCTCTCCCTTTCCCTCCCACCTCATGTCTCTGTTTTCAAATTAGGTGACACTGTCTAGTTGTAGACACTGTAATTTGATAGTTTTATTTGAGAGCTGTATTTTGTTTTATTTTAAATTTAGTTTTGACTCTGATAAGTGTGAATTTCTGTAGATGAAGTTAGAGAAGAAGATTTCATAAAGGCAGCTGGTGATGCAAACTAGAATTTTCAAAAGAAAGAGAAATAAGAGCATCTAACCTTTGATGTCCAGGACTTCTGAACCAGGCAATAGTAAGAGCTTTCAGGCATTCTCTTATTATCCATTGAATGATTATAAACTGCACTTCCTATTATACACACTTAATAGGCAAAATAATAATAATAATAATAATAATGTAATAGAACTAAAATAATCATCAGTGATGCACAATTTATAGGTGGGGTACACAGATTGGAACCCAGTTTACTGCACTTCAGACTTTACAGTCACGTTTTTAAAATAAGCTGAATTAGAAATTTGGATATAATTCCTGTAAGTTAAAGGGTCAAGATGGCCAAGATCACAGTATTCAAAATATATGAAGTGATAGACTCCCAAGTCTCTACTTTCCAGCTTGTCAAAGAGAGTGAAATCTTCCCTACTGAGCCTTGGGTGTTTGTTATTTCCCCCTTTTTAAACCATGTTAGCTATAGTAGCAATCAAATTGCTTATTAGCATTCATTTTAAAATCCCTAACTTTATACATTAATGTTGAGCTATAGTATTTTGTGTGTGTGTGTGTGTGTGTGTTAATTTTAATTAGAAAAGACCTACAGGCCTTATACTGGAGAGCTAGTCAGAAGCTTGAACCCCTCTGAAGCTCTATCCTGAATTTAATAAATTTACACACAAGGTTCATGTCATTTACAAGTGTATTATTCTTTTCTAGGGTAGTTTATAAAAACAGTTTCAGTAAAAAGTGAAAAAATAATAATAGCAGAGGGCCGGAAGGGACATACTGTTTCATGCATGTTATATTTCTCCAGAGATTTGAGCTGGATGGATTACCCTTTCTATTTCTCCCTTTAACCAGCTTTGACATGAGTGCAGTAGACTGTTTCGTTTCTATATTTAGCCTAAAGCTGAGTGAATTTCACTGAAGTGTGAAGTAATTTTAAATATACTTTGTATAAAAGTTTGCTGAATTTTAAAGCACTTGGACATCATGGGGATTAAAAATTGCTCAAAACACAGATCAGTGTAGTTAAATATATTGACCATGTGTGATTTTTGAAATATGGAATAATAATTTTATTTCTGACCCAAGTGGGTAGTATTTTTAAATTATAATTACTTTAAATACTTTGTACAGAAAATAAATATCGGGAACAGCAATGGATAATACTTAAAATAAGTTTTGCTGCTATAATCTTAGCAGATTAAAGAGGTCATTTAATAGTTAAATATTAAATTTAAATGATTTTAAGTGATTTCTAGCTTATGCAGAAAGCTGTGATTTTCTTTAGTTTACTGATGGTAAAATGATCTGATTTCTATAAGCTTAGTCTATCATAGATATTTTCAGATAAGACAGTTTCTCTAAGAAATTTATAATCATAATCCACTTGAAAATATCATGTTTGTCAGTGTTACAACAGAAACATAATTTATATATATAAAGGTATAAATGGTACTGCCGTGATTCAGTGGTTATGAGCCACTCAATTCTTAAAGCTCTCCACTACTCATCTTTTAAGACACACAAACTCCAAAAATTAATACAATAATAAAATTAACACAAATTAATTAGATAAAGCTATATATTGAAAAATAGTATTTAGTGAACAAAGAAATACTAACAACTTGACTGGGATTTGATTCTTCAACAACTACCAGTATGCTAAAAGGACAGTATGGTGGAATTTCATTAAACATGTTCATATTTATATTTTTAATATAATCAAATCCAGGAGTCAATGAATTGTATTTGTATTCCACAGAAATATTTTAGATTAGTATGTCTCCTTTAATTCAATTATAAATATTTTTCTGGTCTATGTGACCAATTAATGTGTTCAATGAATAAAAGGATGAGCACAAAGTACTACTTAAAGTATAATTTCACTTACATTAATTCTGACTTGACATTTATTTTCTTTGAAAAAATAAAATTACTGAAAGAGGAAAAGGACTGAAATAATTTGTTATAAAAACTATGGCTTTCAAAGTATGTCCTAGTTATAGAACTAAGATTGACTATAACATTATTGATGTGCATATAAATGCTTGAATTCTACATAGAGATTTATTTTTCATCTTGTGCATCTGTTCTAGTATCCTTTTAAAATATGAATATATGTTATGATCAATGACATATGAAATTCTTCTTTATCATGTACAAATCATTTCCAAAAGAGAAATCATTAAGCTCAAAAGTATTGTGCTCAGTATTTGCTTTTAAATTCAAGATGAACAAATACTACTCAGTAGTGTGGAAATGAAGCACATAGTCTTGTCATCAAAGAATGCAAACTCTGAAATTATATATGAAGGAAAGTCACTAGATATTCTAACTAAAATATGATTTAAAATTTGAAATGGAATTTCTTTTCTCATTCTTTTTTTTTTTTTTGGCCATGGCCTTGTGCATGGTAGGCAAGTGCTCTACCAACTGAGCTATATCCCCAGCCCTCCTATACCTTTTTATTAAAAGAGAGAATAAAGAGCAGAATGAATAACATTGTATGCATCTCAGAAGTCAAATATATAATCAAATGAACATATTAAGATATACAAAATTGTGTATATTTATGGTGGACTCTATCACAGATACAGGTATATATGTATACACAGTGAAATGGCTCATTTGTACTAACTATCCTATGCATTATTTGGCCGTACTAAACATTTTTGGTTAGTACTACTAATCAAAATCATTAGGAATTTTCAAAAATACAAGACTTCATTAGTAACTTTAGATACCATGCTGTATAATAAACTCCTGAGTTTACTTCTCTTAACTAAATTTTTTTAATCTGCTAAATAATATCTCCACAACCCCCATTCCAATATTTAGGCCTCATAACCACGTTTTTTTTTTTTTTTTTTTTTTACATTATTTCTGTTTTCCAGGAGTACAGGACTAAGACAAAGATGAATGGTATCAAAATAATTTAGTTCAAAACACTACACTATTTGACATAGGGACTTGAGCCTCTGCAGATTTTGGTATTAGTAGATGTCCTGTCACGATCTTTCACAGATGCCAATGGATGATTGTAATATCAAAAATGGTATAATATCTCCTTTGAATTTCATATCTTAGAATAGAAATAACACCTTAGCTATACACTGATTATTAGTTGTATGTAAACCTAATCAAAATTTTCAAATTAGAAAAAGAATTTGCTGGTAAAAATCTAGGCCACATGGAATTTATTTTAATTCAACTGATACACTGATCAATTATTATGTTCTAACCGCAAGAGAGAGTCATTACCATGACACACAAAGTAGGTGACTAATTTAAAAGTTCAATATATATGAAATACCAAGAAAATATAAATTGGATGACATTTTAATAAGTTAAAACAAGAAATTATGATTTAATGTGACATAGAAAATTTGAGGTTGAACAGATCTCAAAATTGAATTAAATAAATAAAATTGTTTTTTTTTGTTTTTGTTTTTGTTTTAAAGAGAGAGAGAGAGAGAGAGAGAGAGAGAGAGAGAGAGAATTTTTTCTTTAATATTTATTTTTCAGTTTTCGGCGGACACAACATCTTTGTTTATATGTGGTGCTGAGGATCGAACCCGGGCCACACACATGCCAGGCAAGCACGCTACCGCTTGAGTCACATCCCCAGCCCAAATGAATAAAATTGTAAGGAACAGGGTTGTATAAGGAATTTCATTCAGATCAAGCAGAATCTCCAATGATTGAGAATTCAGATATAACATGGGCTACTAAATCACTGGAACGTAAAGTATCAAAGGAAAAAAGGCAAGGAAGAAAAGATAGATTATAGAAAACAAAATAGTCTATTATTATATAGAGGGAGATAATATTGAAAGAAGAAGAATGCTCTGCAATAGAAGGGGTGGGAATATATTTTCTCAGAGAAGAAATGTGACAAGTGAGGTAAGAGTGATGTAAAGGAATTCTTTAACACATGTTTATTGAACAGATGCAATGAGATCAAGTTAAGCCTCTGACCACAGAATGGCTATGAATAGAGAAAATACTAGAAAAAGAGAAGATGGAAGTTGAAATTAAAAAAAGCAAAATATTTCAGAAGCCTGAGTGCATTAGTCTGGGTTATTCAGAAAACAACTAATAAAATATTCACACACATAACATAAATGGATGTTTGTGTATGTTAAATACATTTAATAAAAATGGCTTAAGTGATATGAAAACTGAGAAGTCCCAAAATCTACAGTCAGCAAACTGGCAGCCAAGAACAACCTGCATTTCCATTCCAAGTCAGAACCCCTGAGAACCAGGAGAGCCAAAGGAGCAATCTCCAATTTTGACATCAGCAGTCACTTGACCAATAAGAGTTCATGATTTTGTGTGAAGGCTGAAGACGACTTATGAATATTTTAGTTTAAATGCTCAAATGGAGGAGTTCCCCCTTAGCTTTTTGGTTTTATCCAGGACTTTAGTTAATTAGATGAGATTGACACCCTTTGGGGAGAGCAACTGCTTAAAATCATGTACTGATAGAAAGAGTAATCAGTACAAAACCCACTCACCTGACACAACTGGACTAATATCTGACCAAGTGTTTGGGTGTCTTGTAGCCCAGTTAAATTTAGAGATAAAATTAAAAACGTACCATGCAATTGATAATAATGGCTTGGACGATGTGGTTGTTGTTGACTCTGAAATTTGTAAAGTGGGCAAATGGTATTGAAAGCATGAGGATACACAAAAGCATTTATAAAGAATTCAAGTGAGAAAAAATTAGACCCAGGACAAGCCAATGACAGTTTTTGATAATATTATGTTGGAAAGTGGAGTATAGATCACAACAAAGATTTCCATGGAAGAAAAAACAACAACAAAGAAAATATCAGTTAAGAGAGTTCAAGTAAAACTATAAAAGATAAAAAGGTCAACGGTATCAAATTTTTGTGGAGGTCAAGGAAAGTAGTATTAAAATATTTCATTTGGATTTAGCTTTAAGGAAGTCATTATGAAAGAAAGTATTGATGCCTGGCATGGGGTGCATGCCTTTAATTCCAGCTCCTCAGAATGCTGAGGCAGGAGCATTACAAGTTCAAGACCAACCTCAGCAATTTAGCAAGATCCTGTTTCAAAATAAAATAAAAAGTGCTGAAGATGTAGCTCAGAGGTAAACCACCCCTCTGTTCAATTCTTAGTACTACAAAAAAATAAAAATGTATTGGTAAAGTGATAAAGACAGAATTATCTTGAACTGTGAGAAGATATGATAAAAGGTAAAACAAAGCAAAACAAATAACAAAAAATCCCCAACATCAAAACAGAAACTGTGAACAAGCTGTTTATGAACTTTACTAATGAGGTGAAGATGAGACAGTAAACTTCAAGACAAGTAAGGCACAAGACAAAAGGAAAGTTAAATGTTATGAAACATTCAAGGAAAGAGATGCTAGTTTACCACTCTTGAATTGTTCAAAGGAAATCTATTATCAATTATCTGGATTAAAAATGAAAGCTCTGTAGTTCAAACGGATAGATATACAATTGAATTTAAAAATTGGTTCATATACATTACCCCCACAATTTCATATTTTATATTGCTAGACATCAAACCCAGAAAGTACTTAAATAGAGACAAAATGTTGATAAGATTGTGTTCAATATCATTTCATTCACATCATTGCTGATTTTCTATAATCTAAACACACGATGACTATTTAGTTTCTATAGCCTTATGAGCCCCATCATTCACTAAATAATTTTTTTCCAACATGTTCCCTGTACCAGAAAAAGTTTCAAGAACTCTACATACCTCTGTTATGTCTCTTTAAGTAACCAATGCTTGCTATTTTTCAGGTCTTAGATTGTATTAATTAGTTTTCTATTACTATTTTTAAAATCCCTGATGCAGAGTAACTATATAAAGGAAAGTTGTTTATTTACTCATAGTTCTGGAGGATCAAGCATTTGGCACCAAGAATCAGCTCTGTCCTGGTGAAAGCCTCTAGTGGATTACATCAGAATGGTGGAAGTACCTTCTTAAAAAGGAAACAAGAAGGAGACTCAGGGGTCAGGCTTGCATTTATAATATTTCTTTCTTGCAAGAATTCAGAGGTTCCACAAAAGCTCCTCCAATGATGCAAGCACTCCTACTAGGATCCATCTCTTTAAGGGATCCACAACATCTCCCAGTACCACCACCCTGGGGACCAACTTCCAACACATCCAGAAAATAGCACATGTCAATCATCCTTTACTTTGAGAAGATTTTATTGATCTTCCTAAAGAAAACTTCCTCTAGTAAATGTTATTACTGGATTAAGTGCTTCTTGGAAATTTCTTCTTCTTTTCTTTTTTACTAGACACTTCTTTGATTAATAACTGTTTAGATCACTAGAACATAAACTTTATTGAAATATGGTAGATTATTTTTCTTCTTTTAGTGCATCCACAGCACTAACCAGTCTCTCACAAAAAACAGATTCGCTGTTAAGTATGTGTAAAATGAGTGAATATACAAAATTAACCAGAATGTGTTTAGCTAAAAATTGGAAATGTACATGCTAAATGAGGTAACATAGTCCACAAGAGTTCTGACCTATAGCAACTATTGATACTGTATTTAAAAGATGATAATTATTTTTCTAGACTAGAACATGAAATTTGATCATCTTTATTATCATATCAAACTTATAAAATATCTAATTGATACTTATTTGGGGGGATAATAATTAAAACAAGCTTTTATTCCTTACAAGCTTTTCTAAAACAATTTAGAGTTATTGGATTTTTATAAAGGAAAATGAAAGAATCTCAGAGATAATATATCATGTAACCTATAATGCCTAATTTTTGTTTCAAGAATTTTAAATCACCTAATGTAAGTTGTAGCATAGAGGATTTGAATAGGAAAAATATTTTACTCAGAATGATGACTGTATGTCTTATAAACCACTAGTGAATGATATATTTGTAATTTTTCCTGGAATCAAGCAACAAATGTATAAACACAGAACCATAGACTTACATAATTTTAAGAAACCTTATGCCCTTAATGAAATTTCATTTAGAGTAGGAACCTTGTCTATAGTATCCACAGCAGATCTTCATATATATTTTTGTCTGCAATAATCTTCAGTGCTTTATAAAGAAGCCAAATGGATAAAATCTCTCATTGTCAATAAGGGCTTTTCTTACACTGATCCTGAATTTCTGACTTTCAAATTCCTGTATTTTTATTTCATTTTGCCATACAGGGCAACATTACAAATGTTTGAAATTTTTCTCATTATCCTCTTCACTTTTGCAAACCTTTCAGTCTTTCTTTTGGTTATACATGCATTTGTTCCACAGAAATCATGGTTTTCCAACAGCCTCTACTAAAAACACTGTTGTCATGTCTAATTTATTTTGCACTTGACAATTTCATTCATGTTAAGTTTTATCTTGTTCCCATCTTTATTTCACTGATTTTTTATGCCATATTAGCTATTTCTCATAGCCTTGATTATTCTAAAATGTTCTTGGCAAATCTCCATTTATACAAGAGTATTAAGAAAATATAAACAAACTAAAGCAAAGAGTTCTGTGAAACACTGATGGACATCTTTTGTATTTTCAGCAAATATTCACATTATATTACATGAAAATATTCTTCTACAAATACCTTAAGCATACTGGATAATTTTTGACAATTGCTAATCTCATGCAGAGCTTAGCTTTTGAGAAAAACAAATTGAGAAACCAAATTGGAAAGGTGCCAAAAAAAGCAAAAGTAGGAAGAACAAGCTAACAACTATTTTGCTAATTGGTGGAGTGGACAAGTGTTTGGTTATTCCAGTAGCCAAGAGATGGAAGTTCTAAAGATAACGTAACAAGTGAAGTCAAGGACAAATTCATGAAGTGGGGAATTGGTACCTTACACAAAGGAGTCCTGAAAAAGAAAGAAAAAGAAAGGAAGAAACTTGGCTAATTTAACAGATTATTGCTAAGTGAAAATCTGAATTTAGGGAAAATACATTCGGAGGCAAAAATGATGAAAAACACAATTGAGCATCTCCTTCTAGGTTACAGGAGAACAACAGGTAGGAAAAATCACTTTTATAATTGATAATCACAGATTTCCCTTGATGCCTACTTGAGCTTAATTAACATTATTTGCATTCAGACCAAGAAATCAATATTAAATGGTTCTAGACTGTGAACAACACTTGCGTGCCTAATGACACGAAATTCAAAATATTTCTTTTGAAAAGAAATGTACTTTAAAATAAAAAGTGTGAACTATCCTGACTGATAACATTCCACTGAACAGGATCTTACATTTTACAATGACAAAAATACATCAAAAGAAATATATATCTGTCAGCAGATATAGCAAACAGCAGAATTCAGCTGCCAGCAAAGTTAGATGGTGGAAACCAAATAAGAAGCCAAGTTATTATAAGGAATAAGAAAACTGTAAGTTACTACTATATTTAAATGAGTACATTTAAAAAGCATAGATTCTAAAACTCCAAAATGTATTCATTAGATGAATAGCAATAAAAAAGCTTGTGGAATAGGGCAAATAAAATGTCAATATAACAGAAAAGAGCACTTGAAATCTACTTGTTGGCAATAACTAAGTTATCTTGAATAAAGGACAGATAGATAAGGGATGATATCCATGAGAATAATTAGTAGTTATAAAATGTATTTGAGAAAATCTAATTTTCATCTCATCATGTTTCTAATAAATGAGAATATTAGAGAATGCTGAACAAAGGCAAAAATAAGTTCTTGAAAATCAAAACAAAGATTAAAAAGATAACTCACAAAGAAATGGGACAATCTAACTGACACAGATACTTTAGAGCAATAAAAACAGAAGCCAGTGTAAAAATGGATAAATTCTTCTGAGTGCTAAGAGAAATGCTATCAAACTAGAATTAGTGATCAGCTGATCTATGATTTAAAATGACATAAATTTAAAAACAAAGATTTTTCATAAAAGAGAACATTACCAACCCCCAACTCTACAACAAGTGAATTTTGAACTTGAATTGTAGAAAGAATAAAATTAAGTCCCCAGGAAATAGGTTTCCTCCCAGAAAGAACGAAGGTGTAATGAAAATAAACAAATGTGTTGGACAAATTAAAATTTTCATATAAAGCAATAATCATGAGTTGTTCAGGGGGAGGGAAAATAAAAGAAAATGGCACTAAAATAGAAGATAATAATTACATGTGCAATTGGAGAAAATGATTGGAGGAAAATTATTGCAAGGTGCATTTTATCCTCTAACAAGTTAATAGAGCTATTTCTGACTGATGTGTGAAGTCAGGTATATAAAAACCTACAATGTAGGAACATTCAACAAAAAGAAGAAACAGGCATTTAACTTCTAAATACAAGATTGTTAGAATAAGCAATAAAAAGATGAATAAAAAAATAAAATGATAATAGCATAGTCAATCTCCAGTGTTGAAACGACAGTAAGACAACACAAATGTGGAATTATCGGCAAACCCCAAACTATTTATTCTTACTGGTATACTGCATTTTACAAAGGAAAGTCATCTATATTTTCTCATTTAGTCCTTATGAAACTTTGATTATATTAAAGAGGCCATTTCATTATATTTGCTTGTTTCACAGATAAGTAACTGAGTTATTTTTTGTTTTGTTTTGTTTTCTTCAATGTTAATGTGTTTGTATCATTGATTTCTAAAATTAAAAAGACCAGAGAGAAACATTCAAGTCCATGTCGGCTACGTTAAGTATGTTTGCCATTTCAACTGGGTGCATCAGCCATTCAAAAAGTTGTGAGTATGTGGATCATGAGAAAACTGAATTTATGACATTGTAGGACCCAGTTGACCCGGAGTTGCACAATAATTTTGCCATTCTCTAGAAAAGCAGGTGAGTCCAAGTGCAGTCAACTACTTTCTGTATTTTACTCTTCTTGCTCTAATTACTGTGTTCTTATCATGTAATTATGACATTAAGTTACTATGTCATTTCAGAATTTTTAAAAAATTCAGCAACAAATTTGCTACCATGTCTTGTCAGAATCCTTTCTTGCTTCATGCACCCCTTATTTGAATAAGGAAAGAGCTGCCTTCTTTCCCATCATTTAAAGTCTAAAAATTTCATATTTTAGTAATCACTAAGGGTGTATGTTAAGAAACTTCTCAAATTATAAAAAAATTTAATTGTAATAACTAATTATAAAAATGTTATTCATTGTGATATTTCCCCTGTATCATACCTGATGCATTGATCATGCCCTTGTGTCCTTCTATCCTTGTCCCCTACCACATGGTCTCCTCTCCACTTTACTGCTCCCAGCATCCTTCCTAGTACTCAGTGGTTTCTAGCAGTGCCTCTTCTACTTCCAGGTTGTGTGTGTGTGTGTGTGTGTGTTTGTTTATTTTAACTTTCCACATGTAAGTGATAACATGTGGATGAGGGCTTATCTTTCTGTGTCTGACAACTTTTATTTAAGTAGATATTTTTGAGTTCTGTCCATTTTCCTGAAAATGTCAGAATTTAATTCTCCTTTATGACTGAATAATATTCCATTGTGTACACATACACTATGTTCTTCATCCATTCCTTTGCCCACGGGAACCTAGGCTGATTCCCTATCTCAGCTATTGTGAATAATGCTGCAATAAACATGAGTACACAGACTTTTCTTTTGCATGCTACCTTCATTTCCTTTAGTTATAAACCCAGGAGGGAGGAAGAGAGAGAGGGAGAGAGAGAGAAAGGAAATGGGCTGAAGAGAAGAGGAACCCCTCCAGGGCATCCTCCAGTGACCCACCTCCTCCAGCCATGCCCACCTGTCTGCAGTTTCTACTCAGTCTTTCCAATCAACTGGATGGACTGATTAGGGGGTTATGGCTCTCATGATCTAAACCTTTCACCTCTGAACATGATTTCAGTAACATGTTGGGGGCTATCTCACATCCAAGCCATAATACCATTTTTCTTCTTTTGAGCAGTGTCTATTCAGATCATTTTTTCATTTAAAAAGAAATAAATTACTTGTTTTTGTGTTGTTATATATTTTGGATATTAATTCCCTATCAGAATAACTGGCATGAATTTTCTCCCATTCAGTATCACTTTGTTAACTGTTTTTCTGTAAAACCTTCTGAAATTACAGACTTAAAAATTCACTAATAGTGATTAGATGTTCTCTTGTTTTTTTTCAGTTTTACACTTATCAATTTGCAACTTATCTGAAGTTCAGAAAAAATCAAACAAAAAATTCTTTTTTTCTTACTTTGCTTTTCACCTTTCTTCTTTGTGCCTTGGGCCCAAAATTGATATTATTTTTTCTATCATCTTTTTATTTGCCTATAAGTAAAACAAACAGTCATAAGACAAAACAAAAACAAAATTTATTGGCTGCCTTTGGAAGTTTTTACTGTGACCTTCAATTTTGGCTCTGTATCCCTTCTGTTTATTTTATATGTTAGGTTCTGCTTTGCTTATGTATACAATGATTTTTTCTTTGTACACTTAATCTTAAAAATACATTTATTGTGAAAATTTCTTTGTTTCTCCTAATAGAAAAGACTTTAAAATTTACATAATGTTGTTATTTTTTTAAAAAAGAGAGAGAGAGAGAGAGAGAGAGAGAGAGAGAGAGAGATTTTTAATATTTATTTATTTATTTTTTTTAGTTTTTGGCGGACACAACATCTTTGTTTGTATGTGGTGCTGAGGATTGTACCTGGGCTGCACGCATGCCAGGCGAGCGTGCTACCACTTGAGCCACATCCCCAGCCCTGTACATAATGTTGTTATAATAAACTAAATGATTTTTGTACATTGTAAATGAAACAGAGAAGTTTAATTTAAAAAAAATGTTCTAAAAGTTGGATACATATTCAAAGTGACGGTATACAAGTCTCTAATGTGACACTGCTTAGGTTAAAGTCCTGCTTTAATTTGTCTATGGCTAATCAGCTTTATTATCTTGAAACTTACTTAAATATTGGTGAATCTGTATATTGTTGTTGTTGTTGTTGCTTTTGTTGCTGGTACAATGGAAACAGTATGTTTCTCATTTGTGGTAAAAATCTGAAACACTTTCTTTCTTGAATTTGTGATATATATATATATATATATATATATATATATAGAGAGAGAGAGAGAGAGAGAGAAAGATAGATAGATATAGATAGATATAGATATATATACACATATATATATGGCAATTAATTATATGATGGAAGGCTGCTACTGTTAACACTTTTATGACTTCTAAGTCCATATTCATAACTTATAAGTAACATTTTATTAAATAGTTATGTTCAAAACATTTACTGCCCTCTATACTTTACATACATGTTGAGGGCCACAGCCGAGTCGGGATGACGCATGGCATTTTCGCCAGAAGTAGTGGTTGAGAGGTGACACCAGCGAGCCATTTTAAGATGATGACTTTTGAATTCTCAGGGAGTTCCCTTTGAGTTCTGGTTGAGCTCTCACGGGGATTCCTGAAGAGTTCGCATTGGTTGGGGAAGTGCCGGAGAAGGGATTTCCGGTTGGTGGTTCCTGGACGAGCCGCGTGGCGTTCGGGAGAGTTCCCGGGGAGTGTGTGTGGAGTGTGCTGGTGGAGTTCAGAAATAAAGTTTGTTCCTGCTTGAGTGGCACATGATTTGTGCCCAGCCCGACTGCGGCATTTGGTGGCCCGTGCGGGGAATGCCTGAATTTCGGAGGTAAGTGAAATTGCTCGCCCCTGAGGGAAGGCGAGAGAATGGATGACCATTTCAAAAAACAATGTGTTCTTGTTTTGATTTGTTTTGTTTTTGTTTCAAGCTGCCTATCCCTAGAACTTTCTCAGTTAACCTGGGAAAAATGGTTGGCTCAAGGTTTGAAGTTGTTCGGCCTTGAGGAAGAGATAGAGATAGACCACGAAAATACATTTCAAGAAAATAGGAAAATTGATACAACAATTTTTTGTTCCGTTTTTGTTTCATTCTGTTTCAGTTTTGTTTTGTGTTATCTTTTTGGGGTGCGTTATCTTTATAGTAGATTAGAAATTAGTAAAAAACAAACCGAATGTGTGTTAAGTAAATTGTTAGAGGTTCAGACCATGGAGAAAGACATTTTAGATCAAGTAAAAGAGAAGGGCTCTTGAGGTAGTCAGACAGAGGAAGAAAATTTAAAGGGGGAAGAACTATCAGGGAAAAAGTTACAACAGGAGGCTGCTACTAATACCTTTCTATCACCAGAGGGCGTAAGTGTCCAACCAATTGCTCCACCTATAGAGACAACATATCCTATGGGGCCTCCAACCCCCGTAGTTGATAGATGGGATCCTGAGACAGGACCTCAAAGATTAGCATGCCCTGTACTTGAGCAAGCAGGAGGGCAGCAAATTCACCGTGCTCTAGATTTCAAAACAGTGAAGCAGTTAAAGGAGGCTGTAACAACCTATGGTCCCCAAGCACCCTTCACTGTAAGCATGGTCAAATCCATTACCAACTTGGACATGACACCAGCAGACTGGGCTAGCATGTGTAAATCTGTGCTAAATGGAGGACAATATTTGTTATGGAAGGTTGCCAATGAGTAATTTTGCATGGAGACGGCTAGGCGAAATGCAGCAGCCAGTTACCCTCAAAGAAATCTAGATATGTTGTTAGGAAAAGGACCTTATGAGGGTCAACGGCAACAAATTGAATATGATCCTGCTATATATTCACAAATTGCTGCAGATGCCATTAGGGCATGGAAGACTTTACAAGGACATGGAGATTTACAAGGTCAATTATCTAAGGTAATACAGGGAGCTAATGAACCTTACACTGAATTTGTAGATAGGCTTATTCAAACAGCTACCAGAGTTTTGGGGGATACAGAACAAGCAATGCCATTAATAAAACAACTGGCTTATGAGCAAGCAAATCTTTGATTCAGAGAGGTCATTAGACCATGGAAACATGGAGATTTAAACACATATATTAAATTATGTAGAGACATTAATGAACAAGGGCAAGTCTTGGCAGCTGCAGTACAACAGGCTTTAGGTACCAGGCCAAAAACATGCTACAATTGTGAACAAACAGGACATTTTAAAAGGAGTTGACCCATAGGAGGAGGGTTTAACAAAGCTAGGTATCAAAGGAGTAGAATACCGGGTATTTGCCCATGATGCCGTAGAGGGAGACATTGGGCTAATGAATGCCATTCTCAAACCACCATAGAGGGTACTCCATTATCAAAAAATGGACAAGGACCAGGTGTTTACCCACGATATTGTGGAGAAAGGCATCAGGCTCCATTGCCAAAAAACAGACAGGGGGGCCCAATGCTCTGGGGTCCACAACCACAAATATACATATGGGGCACTGGAGGAACCCAGCGACACCATCAGGGTAGTGCCCAGGACACATTATCCATCAGATCTCTTATCAGACGAACCAGAGGGAGCACAGGGTTGGACATCTGCGCCTCCGCCAGAGCAGTACTAACTCCAGAGATGGGAGTTCAAATCATTCCCACAGGAGTAAAAGAACCTCACACCCCCACTGGCATCAAGGCCAAATTTGGGGGCCAACAGAAGTGAGGCAAAGAACCTCACCCCCCCACTGGTGCATAGGCCTATCCACAAGTATGGCTGTATGCTGGACTGGTAGTCAGTGATGGGTAAGATCCAATTGCAGTAGTACCAACCTAAGACCGGAGGCTGATGCCTTGAGGTCAGCTCATCCGATGACAGGTAAGGACCATATGTAGTATTGGACAACCTAACAGGCATGGTCCCTAAGCCACATTGCTTGTTGTTTAATTAAACAATAGGGGGGAGATGTTGAGGGCCACAGCAGAGTCGGGATGACGCATGGCATTTTTGCCAGAAGAAGTGGTTGAGAAGTGACGCCAGCGAGCCATTAAGATTATGACTTTTGAGTTCTCACGGAGTTCCCTTTGAGTTCTGGTTGAGCTCTCACGGGGATTCCTGAAGAGTTCGCATTGGTTGTGGAAGTGCCGGAGGAGGGATTTCCGGTTGGTGGTTCCTGGACGAGCCGCGTGGCGTTCGGGAGAGTACCCGGTGAGTGTGTGTGGAGTGTGCTGGTGGAGTTCAGAAATAAAGTTTGTTCCTGCTTGAGTGGCTCGTAATTTGTGTCCAGACAGACTGCAGCACATACATTAAATAATTTTATACTCACAAGGATCCTGTCATCTCAAAATTTTATTATTATTATTGTTTATAGATGATGAAATTAGAAAAAAAAAAACCTATGTGACATGTATTATGGTAGACTAGGTATTGCAGTAGCAATAGATGACTCCTTGATTAAAATTAACTGAATGTTCCTGGAATCATCTCTCCCTCATGGCCAGGTATATGATGAGCTCTATTCCAATCAGTAATCAGTGACCCTGGTTGATAGAAGCTCTTGCCTCTTGTAGTTGCATCTTCTGGAACACAGAGTATCTCGGATTCCGCAGCGTGCTGATATATCAAAATGGCTCCACTGTCCACAGTCATTGGCCAGAATAGACCTTGTATAAGGTCACAGAATCTGTTAACTATGAAGAATTTGCTGAATAGTTAGGTAAGCACCACTGTGTCTACACCAGGTAAGAAGCATCAGAATTTGAACCCTAGCTGTCTGGTTTTTGAGTTCCCTTAGCCGCACTGTTGAACACATTCCTAAAATAATTTGACCAATATAGTATGTGTGTTGCATATGCCTGTGGGATTGCTCACTGTTGTCAAATATATATTCATTCTTCTTCCTGATCATAAAATGAGGACCTAAGTTCTCAACAGTGAAATGTGAGACAAGTCATTCACCATTTCTGAGACAGAGCTTACAAAGGCAAAGGAGCTTCTCCATGCTTTCTTTTGGCTTCTGGGCATTGGATACACTCTATGACAAATCCTTAGGGCAAGGCACAGGAATAGAGTAAAAGCACCTGTGCTCCCAGGTTCTAGGAGAGCTCCCTGGAGATCATGGACACCTAATGTGAACTCTGTGTCATTGTGATTTCCACCCAACACAATATTGTTATTATGTATTTGATATTTGTCTTTTCTGTTAAACTCTTATGCTAATGTTTATTATTGGTATTCTTACAGTCACCTAAAGACACATACCATATTATTATTTCCTTGTGAATTATTAGGGAGTTTTAATTATTGACAATTTTACCCAATAGTTTTTGATACAAATCTGTTCCTTTTGTGTATACACTGTTTTATGATTCCTTCTCTGGGGTACGGGCATTCTCCCACTCAGGTTCACCTTAAAATTCTCATGATTAGAATGTAGATTGCAAGGCCCCCAAAAAAGCAAGTTAACTTTATTCTGTAGAACTTGCAGTAGGCCTGGGTGTGTAGAACCTGTCCGTGGCTGTAACATATCTAGCTATCAGTTCATCTCCCTTACTTTTTCAAATCAGACTTCACTAGAAGAAAAGAGAAGAACTCATCTTGAGCCCTCTGATGCTTCATTGTCATTACTAGATTGAATAAAACAATTCTTTCCTAGACAAACATACAACTCTTTAGATAAAATTTTATTTGATTATTCTTAAATGCATAATTCTTACTCTAAAAAAATCTTTGTTGGAAAGAACATTCACTATGATCTCTCTTATTATTTTACTGTAATTACTCTTCATAGGAAAATTGTAAGGCATTAGAAAATAGAAAGAATCTGTAATTCAATTCATTATGTAATTTTGTTTCCTTGTTTATTAAGCTTCCATTAAATTAAGTAAAATGAAAATTCTCAGAAACTTGGTCCATGAAACCAGCTGGCCAGGGAGGGAAATTTACCACAGGGAGACATCTAGATGTCCTTCCACAGGTGGCACACATGGCCACCATTACCCTTAATCAACCATGTCTGTGGAAGAACATTCTCAAAATGGCTGAACAGATCTAACTTATCAAGAACATTTCTGAAATAAACTTGCCAAGCTGAACCATTTTTCCCTCTATGAAGTCAATTTTTATATCCATCCATACCATCTGTTCCTCATGAAAATGGAAAATTAAGCTTCATGTTGACCTGGCATCAGTTAGTTCCATTATCTCCAACTGGTTCATTAAAAAATTCTGGGGTTTCCTTTACTCAAATATAGCAATTTAATTTATTAATGCAAAATTCATATAATCATCCATGTGTGCTTTACCACATCATTTCTTCTCTTCAACATTTTAAGAAATTAACTTGCTCAATTCTATGGTCTTATTTAATACCTGTTCTATTGGTGATATTACATACATTATTTTCTGCCTCTTGGGAACTATGGACTCAATTTCTCTCAAGCCAATGGATTCATTGAAAACCAATATATTCTTTTTAGATTTGAATTAAGTAATGGCCCAGTTGGAAAGTGTTATATTTTTAAACACTTTGTGTTTGAAAATGGTTTATAATTTTTTTCCATAAAATTAACTTAGAAAAAGCTATCCAAGGAACATAACAGATTGTAACAAAATAGCTAACATTTCTGAATGAATTACATTAATTTAATTTAGTTTATTTTAGTTTATCTAATCTCTTAAAGCCAACACTTTTAATAACCAGTCATACTAGAATGGGGAAATTTGTAACTGAAATATGACAGAAACATACATATTTCTATGAACATATAAATAACTCAGTGAACATACAGAAGGATTACTAGCACTTTAATTGCAATTCCTGGTAAATCACTTTTAATGACCTTTCAATAATATATATAAAATTATTAATTTCAGATGAAATATACCTGTACTACTCTTTAAGTTTCAATAAATATTTGTTAATTATGTGGCAATTTAAAATAAATTTCTAAATTACATTAGGATAATGATGAAACATACATGATGTGTATTAAAATAGTCATCTCCTGAGAGTGAAAAAAATTGTTGCTATGCAAAAAGTAAGGGGAAAGATGGGAGTCCACAATACATCCATTTGTGATGATGAGATTCATACTGACAGATGTTTAGTCAGCAAGTAAAGAAAATAGGAACCTAGATAGGCAATCTCCATGCATGTCTAACAAAATTGTCATAACAGCTTTGGGAATAAACAACATGTCCCAAAAGGGGCAGGCTTGATGGCAGGAGGCCTGGACCAGCTTCCTGGATATCCAGGTATAGGGGGATACTTAGCAAGGAGTGCACCCTGGAGGTGGGAAGGCTACCAAGGCTGTCTACTAGGCAGGTGGCTTATGTCTCAGGAGCCTTGTTGTCAGAACAACTGTACTAAGATTGAAATTGGGACTGGAGTGGGAAAATTTCAGAGTTTTATTTGCCACTTGGAAAGCAGAAAGGAGAATGTCCTTCTTCTAAGTCATTCCATCTGTAGTGAATGATTGTTGATTTCATTTATCACCTTTTTAGGATTTATTTCTTCCTGTCTAGTTTATCACAAGTATCTGCAGCCCTCTGATTTTAGTGATTTTGTTCCCTAATCACAAAAGTAACATATCTTCGATTTATAAAACTTAAGATGATTCAAGATGTAATAAATAAGTTTCACTATTTTTAAGCAATGACTATTTCCAGAACAAGCACATCCTCTTTTACAACAGTTTATTTATACCTTTTTTTTTTTTCGTTCTCTGCTTATGCTTCAGCCACATAAAAATGACACTCTAGATAGTCTATTTGTCTGGTTTGACATGTGTGTCACTTTCAGTTCACAAAGCATGTGGCTGGAAGAACAATCTCATCTTCTTTTAATTGGCCTTTTCTGTTCCATATAATATATTTTACAGATTATTGTGAAAGTGGTGATTTCTAAATATAAGTATGTTAAACGTGTATTTTGGGAGCACTTTGTACATGATACTATTCATGTGTTACATTGTTATTATAAGATATGCCCTGTTTATGGGCATACTGTTGGTATTTCTTTGATGAGCTGACATCATTAAATATTTCAAGTGTTAAACATTCTCTTTATGGAGCTAAAATTATGAACTCAAAAGAAAATTTTAAGTCCGTCCACTTCTAATTATCTCTCAAAGGCATGACAACCTTTGCCGCCTTGAATCCCAGGCATGCTTGTCAAGTCTGAGATTGCATTACCATCCAAGTTAAATGTTTACCTTCCCAGAAATGAGGAGGTGAACATCATGCATCACGTCAGACTGAACCTAATCTTTATGGTTGTTAACAACATGCATTAGTTATCTATTGCTGCTTAATTAATTATTACAAATTAAGTAGCTCACTATTACAAATGAAGTAAATACTGACTTACTCTCTTATGGTAGCGGAGACAGAAGTCTAAAATCAAGTTGTCGACAGAGTCATATTCCATTTGGAAATTTCACAGGAGAAGAGATGTCCTTGCCTTTTCCAGTTGCCAGAGGCCATCTGCAATTGCCTTGTGTCTCCTTCCTCCATCTTCAGAGTATATTACTTCAGCTTCTTCCCCAGTCATAGCATCTCTTACTTTTTTGTGTGGGGGGCTGCCACTGGGGATAGAATCCTGGGGAACTTGACCACAGAGCCACATAACCAGCCCTATTTTGTATTTTTTTTAGAGACAGGGTCCCACTGAGTTGCTTAGTGCCTCATTTTTCTGAAGCTGGCTTTGAACTCACAATCCTCCTGCTCGGCCTCCTGAGCCACTAGGATTACAGGCATGTGCCACCGTGCCTGGCCATAGCACCTCTTTCTAATCTCTGCTACTACTAACTTTACCACTCACTTTGTATAAGGACCCTGTGATTACATTGAACTCATCTGGTTGATCTAGAATAATTTTCCTACTTTAATACTTAACAAAATCACATCTATAAAATCCTTTTGGATATAAGGTCATCGGTTCACAGATTTCATTGATTTAGATGGGGACATTGTTGGGGATTTTAGTTAGTTTACTACAACATAAAATGTGCAACTTTATCATCAGGTCTATTTTAAACACAAATTAAATTCATAAAATAGAATAAAACTCAAAATGAAAAATAACACAAACAAAAGCCTTAACTTCTAGTAATTTAATTGTTTTTTGACTTTAATGTTGGCTTTAAAAATATTTATAGTCCAAAAAACAACTGAAGCCACCTATATTATAGACTAAATAAATTCTATTTTTCTGATGATTAAAAACATTTTGCATAGATCTATAAATCTTGAAGAAACTAACATAAATAATAAGTGTAACATTATTAATTGGTCACTAAATGCAAAAAAAATGCAAAATTATTTTAGATTGACTCACTTTAATAAGGAGCATTTCATTATCATTTCAATCACACATAAAAATAATAATCATAAATAAACTGAATATGTTCCCCATATCACACAAAAATGTGTTAATGGAAGATTATATGCAGAAACCCAAAAAGATTTAGAAGACATTTCAGTGTCCAAAGTAAAACAACTTATTTCCTATAAGAATTGGAAATAGTAGAAATGAAAGATAAAGGACGGTTTCTAGACAGTCCTATCAAGAAAGAGGAGGGGTTTTAGATGAAAAGAAATTTGATGGACACAATTTTGTGTTATGTTTTTCTGGTGATTGAATTACCCATGCAACCTGCTAGCTGATGTGAATTATCCCCAGTAGGCCTCCTAGCTTGCCCCTTTGTACCCATACACTTCCATTCAGAAGCTGAATAAACTAAAATCGCTTTTGTAGAATTCACTATTTCTACCATTTTTATACAGAATCAGCACCTTGGCTTAGATGCTCTTATACATGTGGAGTTAAGATGTGCACTGGTGGGGAGCCCATTTTTTAACTGATTGGCACTGGTTCTTCTCAAGCTCAGTTCTGAAGACATTGGGTTTTTCTACAGCTATCCAATCCCTAGATCCCCTGTGTCAACAGGAGAGGGAGCAAGTGAAGGCAAACTATTGATCTGTGTATTAGAACCAGGTGTTTCAAACAATTCCTGTCAAGGCTTCTGCTTGTGATGTTGAGTTTGCCTCAGCAGTCCTACCAGAAGTTTTAAAAAGCATCTGATAACTATGTTGAGTCTGGTTCTGTCTTAATATGTAGAATGATGTTAATTCCTATAAATGTCCCAAAGTGTGATGTTTGGATAGCATTTAGTTCCATAAATCTGCATGTTGAAGGTAATAATGGAACCAAAGACACATTATCAGAACATCATTGATGTATAAATATCAGTGATGGACATGGTTTTGAAGGCAGTCATCCAGGAATTTTTTTTAGGCACAGAAACACTGGAGAACATGACTATCAGAAGCTAACACAGTAAGAGAAGCCTGTCAGAGAAGGTGGAAGTGGAAGAGAATACATAATACCATCTTAAATAAAGTTTCATATCTTTTGAACATTTCTTTTCCACTGTTTTATTAAGTTTCCTTTTTATTGTCCCTGTGTATTTTCCAAATATTCATTATTTCTTTACATTGTAACCCCAACTTGCAGTTTCACATGCCTATGGTGTGGCCGATGGTGAACCAATTCATTCATACTCTGTAATCAAGCAATTATTTTTTATGCATTGCTTACTATCATTTCTTATAAAATTTAAATCAGAGCTTATTCAAAACTTTATTTCTCCATTCTTAATTTTAAACAGCTGAGCAAATATATGTAAATTTGCAAAATCAAACTTATTCAACTCTCTACAAATTCATATTACCAAATTTTTATGTTCACTTTCTTATTTGTGCACACATATGTATGCACACACACACATTTTTATTCTTTTGTCTTTACCTCTGGGAATAATACATTTATTATTTTCTTATTTTCTTTATTTATTTAATATGTCTCTTTTCATTGATACAAGATTCATTAATTCATTCAAAATTTTTAGAAACTACATGTGGAACAATAAATTATGGGCTATGATATAATAACAAATTAAATATAGAGTTCCTGGTACTAGACTTCTTCGAACTTGTAGAGAACATAAAAATAATGAAAAGCAGCTGGTGAAGGAGATAGTGAGGGTGATATTTTCTGTGAGCCTGTCAAAGAGAAGCCATTTGAAATAAACATTTATGCAGAGACCTGGAAGAAACCTCTCACTCTACCTGCTGCTGGTCCCCTTACGTTGCTTTGTATTAGCTTTTGATATATTTAAGATACACATTTATTTCTCATGTTTACTATAGTATTTTACCCAGATCACATTTTATCTTTTAATTTGGCTTATGTTATGTGTAACATATATCAATCTTTCCACAGTGTAGCCTAATTTTCAAACTTTCTTTTATGATTTCTGAACCTTGTAATCATTAAAAATAATTTTCCAATCAACATTTTTAAAATAATATTTTATTTAATATTTTTTACTATTTATTTACTTCTTACGCTTAACATGTGGATTCACTTGGACTTTATCTTGACATTAGTTATAAAATACTGATAAAAAGATAAACAAATCTGTTCCTTTCTACAGCATTATTTGAATAATCAAAACTTTCTATGTGAGATGTTATCTTAATTAGAAGCTAAACTGTTATGTGTGTTTCAGTACATTCTGTACTTACCCATTGGTTCCATTTAACTGTAGATTCATTATTACTAAGTGTAAGGTAAATAACTTAAATATTATAAACCATTTTAGGAAAAGATTATCAATTCAGGGACAAATATTAAATAATATAATCTATATCCAACTCAGTTGTGCAAGACATATTCATATAGATACATGTCACAATGTACCCTTGACTCACGATTCACAGGAAGATGATTTTACTAAATGTTTGTTTTAATCAATAAGGATCAAAAGCCCTTTCTCATGACAGATTATTCTTTTTGTAATTGCTAGTTCTTTATCCTAGCAGAGTTCTCATAACCTTTAAAAGTATAATAATGCCTAGCCAACACAGTGTGAACAATTCATTCCATGTTTTTTTTTAAGTAACATTTATACATAAAACTTTTGTTCTGTTTCAGTAAGTCATTCTAACATATGCTGGTTAAATTCTGTCTTCTTGTTACAGCCTAAATCTGTTTTCATTCAGGTTTGTTACTTTATGCCTTTAAGCTAAAAAAGGATATTTAAAATCTTGAGAGAAATGATTCACACTCTCTTTGGCAGCTAAAGTTACAATCTTTGCCTTTTGCTCACTCTTTGGAATTTGATGAACTAAAAGATTAAGACAGCCATACCACATGTATAAACCAAATGCTTTTAGTTCTCATCCTGATAACACAATTGCTTGTGGCTTCTCAGAGAAAAGTCACTCTTTGCTGTTGTTAAAACTGTTTTCATAGACTAAAAGTGATGGGAACCTGTCTTAAGAATTTTATTCTTCTTTTATTTTTTACGTGATGTAGAACTGGGTTTTCCTGTTGATGAAAATGAAAAAGGTCAATTCTCAGTGACAGATGTAAAACCTAAAGCACATACAACTTGCCTCCTGGCTGCTCTGAGTGTCTCCTTGCTGAGACCATAAAACAACAAAGTTTGGAAACGTCAAAGACAGTTAATAGTGAGTCAAGGAGACATTGTGACATGTATCTATGATCTAAGATAAATCTTTCCAAAAAGAGAGAGAAATATAGGGTAGTGTGTCTTTTATTGCATGAAAAGTACATTTAAAATATATGGAATAGTCACATTGAAAAGAGTATCATGATAAACTCTCTAGAGAACACTGAAAATAGAAGTAAGGTTGGGGCTAAGATTTAACAGATGGATTCTCTAGCCCATAAACTTTATCATTGAATAATCACAAACATTTTTATCATGTATACATTACCATGTTATAAGAGGAAAATTCCAAACAATTTATATATATATTTCCAAAGATTGCTACCTGGAATGAGAGAAAAACCATGGTTATAAATCAGGACTTGTTTGAATTCTAAACTCTTGCCTCTTCAAATTGGTGTTGTAAAATAGTGTCATCATAGATGCTAGCACAGGGGGTTAAAATTCTAATTTTAATCTACTGAGGGTGGGAGGATGCTTTGCTACTTTAGGATGATGGAATCTGCTTCACAGAGCTTTTGTAAGGCAGGATATTCAAGACTGCATGACAGAACTTGGGGCATAAATATAAAATCAAATTTAGCTGGTTTTGTTATTATGACATTCTTGTCCATACAGTTAATATTGCAAGGGAAAAAAAAACCTGTTCCTTTCTTTAGGGATCTTAAAACTTAGTATCTGAGCAAATTTTCTAGTAATCACATACAAGATGGCGTTCTATGCTTTTTTAAAAAAACAAAGATGGATTGTAAAGATAGGAGAAGGGAAAATTCACAGAGATCAGGAGATGGTCAGTTCTATTTTGAAAACAGGTCATAAAACTTTTCAAGAATGAAAGAGCCTTGAGAAAAGTATTGCAAAACTGAAAAAATAAAAAAAAATTCAATAGGTTATGACAAAGATGTGATAGAGAAAAACATTAGATAGGGGAGAGAACTATAAACTAGAAATAACATTTCTAAGAATGTTAAGAAAATGAATTTCAATAGGAGTGTATAAATATTTCACTGGTATTTGTAAACTAGTAAAGGAAGGATGAGTTTGGAAATATTAATTGGGACAGTCAGAGAATTCTGTATGCTAATGGGACAGAAACTAACAGGTGCTATTACCATCAGTATTGCATGCTAGGTGTAATACATTTTGGTATGAAGAACCTTTTACTAAATTCATTATTTTGATATTTACATGTTACATTTTTAATACCTATGGACAATGGTTAATATTAGCATGCAAAAAATGTATCCTTTAATTTAACAGTATTATCCTAGACATATGCCACATGTGTATGTATATTAACACAAATTATTTCTTTATGTGCTTTGGCAAGCATACAAAATGCAGTTTTTGTCAGTTTATTCACATTTGTGGTAAACTGCAGCCCAGAAAAACTATTTTTTAAATCACAACATAATCTCCTTCAAGAATTCAGTGGTTCTGTACTGTAACCCAACTGTTTCTCTTACTAGCTACATGACCCTGCATTTGTTTTACAGGCTCCTGAGGCCTTTGTTTCAATATCTCTAAACAAATTACAGACTAACTGATAAGCTATCATCATTTGAAGCCAAATCATTATGTGAATATACTTGTGTTAAATAAATTGACCGGGAGGAGAGAACTAAAAGTTATTCTACACAAGTCAGGGATTTTGAGAAAATAAACAGCACAAAAAGTGTTAAAGTTATGGACAGTACACATTTTAACATTGTAGAATGTTATTATATGCTGTATCTTTATTTTCCTATAAAAACAACGAACAGCAATTTTCAGGAACAATCTATAAATTACAAATGCTGCCAATATTTTAAAGGAGGGTTTTATAAAGAATTTTTCATTCTGCCAATTTTATGCTTCCTTCTTTTTCTGTGATATATCATTAGAACAATACTCCCCAAATTTTAATATATATAAAAATCATTAGAATTCTAAATCAGAATGTGAAGATTCTGATTAGTAGGCTGGATTGAGAGTTTGCATTTCCAATTAGGTTTTAGGTAATGCTTATGTTACTGACTGGAGAACACAATCCATGTAGTTAGGTGCTGAAAGACTTCTTTAGTGGTTCCTCTTGATATGCTTTTTTTCTCTGTGGGCTTTGTAGTCTACTTAGTGGATGCTATTTAAGTCTTCTGAAACTCTAATCAAAATCTACATAATCTACTTCTTTGGTATCAAAAGCATGAAACAAACCATTCTCATACCATCTATGTCCATCTTGTTGGAACCACATTTAAATATATTCAAAATGAGACAGTTTCTTTATGAAAAGGAACTTCTAAGGAGGCCACCTGTTACAATGCTGGGGAAAGTTCTCTAATGCCCACCCAGGTTCTTTACAAAACATGCTCACTACTTTCTTGCTCCTTCAAATCTGTTCCATATTTTTAAAACCAAGATCAGATCATGTTAAGCTTTTGCTCAATAGTGCTAAAGAAACCATTTCACTTAGAATGAAGCTCAGTTATCTTTCCATGTCTTACTCTTTCCGTTGTATTAATCTTTTTCCAAGATAATATAAATTTCTGCCCATGCTACACTGAATCTCACTATTCTTTGTACTTTAAACTTTCATGTTTGTCTAGATTTTAATCTATCTATGTAGAGCAATATGATTAGAAAATGCATACCATTTCTTTCATCAATGATTTCCATTGCACTTAGGGCAAAATGTAGATTCTTTACCATACCAAGGTGAATTTATTTGTCTGTCCTTTCAACTTTATCACATCACATTCCTTTTCTGTACCTCATTTTGCTTGTTAGTTCCAGGAGTATGCCAGTTCATTTACTCTTCAGTGACTTTCTACCTTGTGTTGCTTAAAATGCAATCTCATGGATATTCACATAGGTTGGTCTTAATAGAATGACAACTTTTCAGATGGTTGTGTAGTGAACCCTGTAAATAAATCTGAAGTGGCACTCCCAGTCACTACTCCTCATAAATTTTCTTCCATGCAGGTGCTACAACGTGAAATGATTTTGTTCTTTTGATACTTGACTGTGTTTATCTTTTATACCAGATTAAATGCTCCATATACTCTACTTTATAAACACTGTATTCCAAATATCTAGGAAAACGTCTGTGATAAGTAAGTATTTATGAGTAAGTGCATTATTTTTTTTCATAGAAGAATGACAAAAGCCACTCAAATTTTAAGATAATTGTATGATTCTAGCATAAAGTAAACATTTTATCCCATTTCTTTTAAAACAATTGAAACCAAGTAGGATTTTTTTCTGATATTTATTATAGAAACAGGGATTAACCTTAGCACAAATAACAGAAATCTGTTTCATACTACTCAAGATGGATTTATAAATCGTTTGAATGTTTGTAGAGTTTTGAGAAAAGAAAAAAAAACAGAAATGATAACAATTTTTCGATTACAATCAACAAGGATTAAATATAGTAATATTCTAAAACCTTATGTAAGTTATGGTTTGGAAATCCCACTCGGGAGCTCTTTGAACATTACTTAATGCATTTTTTTAATATTATTTTCTTAGTTGTAGATGGACACAGTACCTTTATTTTATTTATTTGTTTTTATGTGCTGCTGAGGATAGAACCCAGTGCCTCATACATGCAAGGCAAGCACTCTGCCACTCAGCCACAATCCCAGCCCTTAATGTATTTTTTGATGATCAAGTATTAACTAAATTTGTTACATGCAGATTGTTTATATGTATTTACCTTGGACCAAACTGCTGAATTCAGTAATTATATTAATGAAAACTTATTTTTGCTACTGAGTATTTATATTTAACACATAAAATTATATTGTCTTTCTTAAAATTTTGGCTTCACCAAATCTTTCTACTTCTGCATCTCAGGTATGTGGAATTAGTATTATCATATTGATTTCATGGCACAAATAATAATTATGACTTGTAAAACCATGTTGCTTTTTACTGCCATTGAATATGCAAAAATTGTAATATTTGCTTATAGCTTTTATTTTTACCAGTTGGTATCTTGAAACTCTTTTTAAAATTCTGCCTTTCTCATCTTTGTGCATCTGTCTGTGTTAGAATTATGTAAAATATCCTTTTCCTTTGATGACTTTTAAATTTTCACTATTAATCTCTCCTTTGCTCCCTTTTATACTCCTAAAAATAACCCAGCTGTTGAAGAAAACTCTTTCTCTTAACACACACACACACACACACACACACACAGATAAATGGTAGACAGGTTTAAAAAAAAACAAACTCAAATTTAACTATGTTTGGTGACACATACCTGTAATGCAGAAAAGGATTACAAGTTTGAAGCCAGCCTGGGCAAATTAGCAAATCCCTTTCTAAGAGAAAGAAAGAAAGAAGAAAGAAAGAAAGAAAGAAAGAGAGAGAGGGAGGGAAAGAAAGAAAGAAAGAAAGAAGGGAGGGAGGGGCGAGCAAAGGGCTGGGAATGCTTGTTGCTTGGTGGTAGAGCACTCCTGGGTTCAATCCTCCGTATCATGCAAAAACAAACAAATAAAAAAATCCTCAGATTGAATTGGAAAGGATATATTCCAACTAACTTCTACTTTACATTACACAATTCTGCCAAATCAAGATTTATTTTCTTCCTTCTTTTCTTGTTTCTTTCTTCCTTATTTTATCTATTAATCACTATGCTATATGCTATAAATCATAATTTTAAGGAAGAAAGAAGAAAGTTTTTGAAAATTATCAAATGAAATTTTAATCAGAATGGTTTGGGATAAAGCACTAAATACATGTGGGAGAGATGATCAACACTAAATTTACTGAGGAATTTTACAGACCTAAGGAGTGAAAATATACATCTTGTTCATTTTGACTTTTTTAAAAGTGTGCTTTGTATTATTCATAATTCTGATATTTACTAGGAGTGTTCTCTTTGGATTGAAGAGTCATTATTCCTAAATTTTGTTCTTTGGTCTTTTCAAATGCAAAAAGAACATATAGTGTAGTGGTTTATAAAGCAAATTTTGATATACAAAGCACGAGTTTACTCTTAGATCGGATCTGTAAAGAATATGAACAAGTTTTTAAATTTGTCTAAACTCCTGCAAATATATATAATAACTGTCTTTATGACATGTAAGAGATTTTTCTTTCATTCAGCATCCATATTTTTTGAGACACATCCCTTTCATTGTATCAACAACTTGTTTTATTTTTAAGTTAAGTACTATTCTGGCTAAAAAAAATATGGCATATATACACAATGGAATATTACTCAGTCTTAAAGAAGAATGAAGTTATGGCATTTGCTGGTAAGTGGATGAAGCTGGAGAATATCATACTAAGCAAAATAAGCCAATTCCAAAGAACAAAAACCAAATGTTTTCTCTGTTATATGGATGCTAATTCACAGTAAGTTTGGGGGTTAGGGAAGAGTAGAGGTACTATGGATTAGACAGAGGGGAGTGATAGGAGAGGAGGATAAATGAAAGTAAGAAGGGTAGTAGAATGAAAGAGTCATTATTACCCTGTGATTATTACCCTATGTGATTACATGACTGGTGTAATTCTATATCATGTACCATCAGAAGAATGTGAAGTTATACTATATTTATGTATGAAGTGTCAAAATGCATTCTACTGTCATGTATAACTAATTTGAACAACAAAAAAATTTGAGTGCTATTCTTTGCATGAGTAAAATACGTTTTTTAGTCTATTCTTCTCCTGATGAACACCGAGGAAGATTTTACCTTGGGGTTATCATAAATAAAGTTGCTATGAATATTCCTGAATAAAAAGTCATTTTATGCACATGTATATGTAAATGGTTGAGATTATAATTTATGGATAAAATGTAGGAATTATTTTAGTTGTATCATTAACTGCCAGGATTTTTTATGACCTTTTACACTCCCAACCACAAAGTTTGAGAATTCTGGTTGCTTCATGCCCTTGTTAGCTTTTGATGCCATCAGCCTTTTACCACAGACAATCAAGATGCTTATAGTGCTGATCACTGAGGGCTCTCTTTGTATTTTCCTCCTCACATTCTGCTGAGAACCTATTGTGGACTTCTTAGCCACATGGATAGTATTCTTTTTTAAAGTGCCATTTGACACATTGTTCATTTTAACTATCTTTTCTATTATTCATTTGAAGGAATTTTTTTGTGCATCCTCATACAATTTCTATCAGACATATGTTTTGCCAAATTTATCTCAGTCTGTGCCAATGTCTTCATGTTAATTTCTTTAATGATATATTTTGAAGAACAAAATCTTTTTAATTTTGATAAAGTCTAGCACATCACTTTTTGCAATTATTTGCTGTTATTGCTTCCTGTGTTATGCCCAAAGAAATTACTCTTGTTTTAGGAAAATATTCTACAAGATATTATTATAAAACACTGATAATTTTGAGGGTTTTTTTCCTTTTTAATTTTTAAGCATATAATCCATCTCAATTTTTGTGTGGTTCAATTGTTTCCTAAATGGGTTTTCAGTTGTTATATTATGATTTCATTTATTGAAGGGAATTTTCTGTTTTGCTTTTTGGTGCTGGTGATCAAACACATGCCCTTGTGTATGCTAGGCTGATTTCTTCTCTTGAACTACATCTTTTGTTCTGACTCTTCTGCCTTAATATGGATAACTTATATACTTTTCTTGAAAATAAAATAACACCATTTTTTTTTGTGTGTGTGTTTCTGGGCTCTCTATTGCATTAGTGTACTTTTTTCTTTTTCTTTTTACTTGTTTTTTAGATACACATGACAGTCAAATATATTTTGACATATTACACATATATGGAGTATAACATATTTTGATTAGGATCCCATTCTTGTGGTTGAATATGATGTGGAGTTACACTGGTTATGTACTCATATGTGAACACAGGAAAAGTTATGTCTGATTCATTCTACTGTCTTTCCTATTCCCATCCCCACTGCCTTCCCTTCATTCCCCTTTGTCTAATCCAGTGAACTTCTATACTGCCCCCCTCCTTTTTGTCTGTTACCATCACCACCCACATATCAGAAAGTACGTTTTGGTCTTTGGTTTTGGGGGATTGGCTTATTGGTGTATTTATAAATTCTGAGTCTGGTGTCAGGCTATAGTACTTACTATGTATTTGAGATAATTCCTGAAGTATAGGAAATGTGAGTTTGTTAACTTTGTTTAATTTTTTAAGCAATTGTATCAGATAGTCTGAGTCCTTTACATATTCTGGAACATTTTCACACACACACACACACAAAAGGCTTGAGAATTTTTAATGAGATTACACTGAATTTATAGGTCACTTTGGAAATAGCAACACTTCTAGATGAGATGTCTTTGAATACTTGGTTACTTTTAGGCCACTATTCATTTAGGTGTTCTTTTGTTGAGGGCCACAGACAAGTCAAGATGGCGCCTGGCACTTTACCAGGAGGAGTGGTTTGTGAAGTAACATCAGGGAGTCATTAAGATGATGAGGATTCCTTAATGACTGACTGCTGTATGTAGATGATGTTAATTAAGTTAAGTATATATACCTCTGCTGTTCCGTAATAAAGCGGCTCCTCCAGCTGTTTCAATCTTCACAAGTTGCTTGTCACCCCTGGTTATTTTGCCCAGCCAGACTGCGGCATTCTTTCATTTTCTTCTCTGTACTTTTTAAAGTTTTCATGTTACAGATATATAGAAAAGTTGTTGCTGAGATTATCCCTCCACATACTGATTTTGATACAAATTATATTCTACTTGCTAGTGACTAAAGTAAAAATTGAAATATATTTGCGTCCATTAGTATTGCTAAACTAATTTAATAGTTCAGTAGTGAATTTACATTACCCTTAAGGTTTTGGATAAAGATTGTGTGATCTACAAATACAGTCATCTCCCTTCCTTCTTTCCTTCATCTCTCCCTCTCTTTTTCTAATTCTTTTACTTATATTTCCCATTTAATTTTGTTAAAATTAACAGGAATGACAATACATTGTAGATTAGTGGTATTCCATATATTAAGGGATGAGAGTTCAACATCTGAAAGTAAGTGCAATGTTAACTCTAGATACTTTGTACATATCTTTGAAAGAATGAGAAAGTTTATTTCTATTTCTATTTTTTTTTGTAGATGCAATCAAGACCAGGTGTTGAATATTCTCAGAGCTTTTTAAATGTACTTATTATAATCATTCTCTGTTGTTGTTGTTATTATTATTATTACTACTACTACCAGGGAATGAACTCAGGGGCACTTTAGCACTGATCTTCATCCCCAGCTGCATTTTTATTATTATTATTTTTTATTTTGAGAGAGGCTGGCTTTGAACTTGCAATCTTCCTGCCTCAGCCTCCTGAGTCACTGGGAATACAGGCATATACCAGCACACCCAGCTCTTTTTTATTGTTGACTAATATTAGTTCTTGTTTGTTTTTTCATTCTTCAAACTTTCAAATCTTATCTGGTCTTGATATATTCCTTTATGTATTGCAGTATTAAGTTAAAAATGCTTAAAAATTTTATAATTCATATCTATAAGGAATATTGTTCTGTATTTGTTAATTTTTTAAAAGTTTTATGAGATTTTTCTGGATGCAGTGGCAGGGCGGTAATCCCAAGGACTCAGGAGATTGGGGCAAGAGGATTCCAAGTTAAGGCCAGCCTCAACAACTTAGTGAGACCCTGTCTAATAAAAAAGACAAAATGAATTGAAATGGCTGGGGATGTAGCTCAGTGGTTAAAAATATCCCTAGGTTTAATCCCCAGTGCCAAATAAATAAATAAATAAATAAATAGTTTTAGAAGATTTGGCTTCAAAATCTGAATTGGGAAGTATTCCTTCTGTGTTCTGGAGGAATTTCTGTACATACAAATTCAGAGATTTTTCTTATTGTAAAATTTATAAATTTATAATTTTTTAATGAAATTTTTCTTATTGTAGTTATGATAGACTTTTTTTCAGTTTTCATTTCTTTATTTTCTCAAAGAGGAAGGTAACTTACTTTTTTTAATGTAAAAAAAATAGGTTGATAAATTCTGGGGTGCTCCTTCAGCTCAAGTCACACATTTTTTTTTTTTAATATTGAAAATGACATTTATTTTAGTTGTCTAAGAAAGAAGAAGGGGGTAGAAGAAGGAGGAAGAGGAGTAAGAGGTGGAGAAGGTGGAGGAGGAGGAAGAGGAGGAGGAGAAGGTAGTGGTGGAGGAAGAGGAGGAGGAGAGAGATATCAGCCAAAGAAAGACGGTCTGTTTTGCAAGCACAATTTGGAGACAATAAGGAAACATCAGGATTTGCTGAGTTTGTCTTAGGCTGGAAGATACTCTTAAAGTAGATTCTGGGGCCAGATAAAAAGAGACACATTATGTTCAGAGTGACAAATATAAGAATTAGAGCAGATTTTTTTTTATAATAAGCAATTCAAGTTAGAAGACAATATAACAAAATCCTTAAAATATTGGAAGAAAAAAAATCACACTAGAATTCTTCATCCAGGGAAATATATAAATATATATAAAACTCAAGGGCAAAATAAACACATTTTATATATCAAAAGCTGAAAGATGTACCTGTACTATAAGTAATATTAAAATAAGTTATTCACAAGAAAAATGAGCCCACAGAAGCCTGCGTATACAGAAATAATGAAGACCAAAGAGAATGGTAACTACGTGGGTACATAAAACACTTTTTATTTAATTTTTTTAAAGAATAACCCACTATAAAAAAAACTATAAGGTGTTTTATTGATGTATGTGAAGAAATATCATATCACTTGATGATAGAGAATAACTAGTGGTATTTTCTATAAACTAAATTATCCACTAAAATAACCTGAAAAAGCTTTAACATGATAGTTCATTTTCAGTGTCAAGTTGGTGAGGTATTAGGACCTGATATTTGATCAAACAGTATTATATCTGTTTCTGTGGAGGTATTTTTTTTTGAATAGGGTCAAATTTTAAATCATTAGATGTTTAGTAAAGTTGACTGTTTTCCATAATGAGAGAAGGCATCATTCAATCAATTCAAGGCCTTATGAAAAACATTGTCAAGTCACACATTTTATGTAGTTTTATTTTCACTAAATACAAACTCTTCTAATTTCTACTTTAGTTTTTTTCTTTGATCCAGGAATTATTTAGAATTATATTGCTTGAGTCTCAGAAGGCATCTGAGACTTCTTATACTTAAAGGTTGTATGATACTTTTTCATCAATATGATACTTTTTACATCAATATAAGTAATTATATTACTTAGCTCTTTTATAGCTGTCTTATGTTTATTGTTTTCAAAATCAATCTCATCATCAACAGATAACATGTTCTGCATAATTTCAATCCTCCTAAATATATTTGAACATTATTCCATAGCATGAGATCTATGTTGATAAATATTCAGGGAGAAACTGAAAATAATAAAGTTCATTGTTGTATAGTTCTATAAATTCCAATGCAAGATATTTATGCTACTCTCTTCTGTGACATCTTTTCAATTTTTTTTCCATTTGTCTCCACAATTAATGTAATATATGGATATTAAACTTTCTGACTTTAATTGAGGAATTATCTATCACCTTTTCTGTTAGTTTTGCTTCATAACTTGAAGCTCTTATGATAGGTAAATAGATTTCTAATCCTGACTTCCTGAAGAATAGAAATTTTTTATCATTATGAATTGTTTCCCTTTGTCCTTCACCATTTTCTTTGAGAATCTTTTGTACCTGATATTGGTATAGGCATCTGAGACTTCTTATACTTAAAGGTTGTATGATACTTTTTCATCAATATTCTTTCACTCTGTTTTTTGTTTTTTCAAGTACATCACTTTTGAAAACCTATTGTTGAAGCTTACTTTGCATCTATCCTTTCAATTTTGGCTTTTCATTGTTTTGTTTAGTTCATTAACATATAAACATTGATATATTTTGATTTATGAATGCCATTTGTTTTATAGATTTTTTTGTTTCTTTATTTCCCCTTTTCTATTTTTCAGATAATTTGCTATTTATATGATTTCATTATTAATGTAGATAATTTACCTAAAAGGTTCAAATTATTTTTGGTGGTTGCTATAGAGATATATTAGTCAGGTTTCTCTATAGGAACAGGACCAACGGGAGGTATGATTGTAAAAAGGGAATTTATTCCATTGGCTTACATGATCAGAAGCTGGATAGTCTGGGTTAGAGAGCTGGAGAAAGCAGTAGCTGCATAGTCCAAGATACTGAAGCCTCAGAATAAGAGGGCTCAAAAATGTGACCCCAGGGGTTGAGACTGTGGCTCAGTGGTAGAGCGCTTGTCTAGCATGTGTGAGGCACTGGGTTCAGTCATCAGCACCACATATAAATAAATTAAATAAAGGTATTGTGTCCATCTATAACTAAAATTTAAAAAAAAAAAGTTACCCCAATCCAAAACTAAAGGCTTTTGGAAACTCCCTGGAGAATTACTGGCAAAGTCTCCTCCTTTCCTTCTCTTTCTTGCTTTTCTTTCTTCCATTTCCTCATGTTTGAGCTCATTAAAAAAAAAAATAATAAGCTCACTGATTCTTTAATCATTCTGGTGAGCCAATTATATTAGTTTCATAATGCTTCTGGAAATATTCAATACAAATGTATTTTTTAAGCATCATATTTATTATCTAATAGTATGTACTCTAGAAGTTTAGCAGGGTGATTTCATTGGGCTAAAATTAAAGTACTGCAGGGCTCCATTCCTTTCAGGAACTTCTAAGGAAGAATCTGTTTACTTCTATAAAGTCAGCTTTTGTCTCAGTATTTTTATATTGTTCTTCCTCCATCTTCAAAGACAGCAATACTCAACAGATCCAGTTTATCTCTCTGACATTTCCCAAAGGGAATTCTGCCTTTCTATTCTCTTGTTTCTTTTTTCACCTTCTGAATACTCTTGTGATTACAGTGGGTCTGGTCAAGCCAGCATAATCTCTCCATTTCAAAGTCTGCTTGCAAATTCGTACTTCCAAGGTTTCTTTTCCCATGTAAAATAGCTTATTCGCAGATTGAGATTTTGAAATGTGAGGATCTTTGGAGGGTGTCTAACAACACCACTAAGTGAAACTTTTTCTTTTTTAAAAAATTATTTATTTATTTTATTTTTTTACAGGGACACAGCCACATCAATGTTTATAGCAGCACAATTCACAATAGCTAAACTGTGGAGCGAACCTAGATGCCCTTCAATGGATGAATGGATAAAGAAATGTGGCATTTATAAAAGTGAAACTTTTTCTTCAGATACTTGATATTTTGATTCTAGAGTTTTCATTTGGATTTTTATCATGTTTCTTTTTTCCTACTAGAATTTCTTATATTTCTCTTATTATGGACATATGTTATTTGTCATTAATAACATGGTTATAACAACTGGCTTGATTCCAATTAGCATATAAGAAAGAAAAATCTGTGGTTAGTCTCTGAACATTTTCTTCTTGAGATTGAGTCTTATTTTTTCTATTTCTTCATGGACTAAATAGTTCTGGGATGCCTGTTTAATTTTAAGTGTCAACTTGATTAGATTAAGGGTTTGTCAATAGCTGCCAACAAAATTTTTTTTTTGGTATGTCTGTGAGGGTGTTTCTGAAAGAGGTTGTCTTTGAATCCTATGGAGGCAGGAGGTCTCATCCCAATGGCAGAATGCATGAATAGAACAAAAAATAGGGGAAAGGCACAAACTATTTCTGCTGGAGCTGAAGTACATTACTTTCTTCCCTTAAGAATTAATATTCCAGATTCTCCATCCATTAAACCTCAAGGATTTACACCATCATCCTTCCCTACCAGTGTACTGAATAAGTATGCAAAGGAAGAAGGAAAGAAGTGCCTGGTTTGCCAATGGTTTTGCATAACATGGACAGCTGCGGCATTTCGGCCCTTTTTTGTGATATAATAGAAGGGTAAAGAAAAATGATCCCAGATGTTAGAAATTTAGCTACTGTACTTGATTGTGCACTTTGCTTCCTAGGACAAATGGTCAGATATGCATTACATATCCATTTGTGGCCTATAGCCAATGTTTTGCTTGATAGTAAATGAAAGAAATACAATTTGGAAGATGTTTGGTTGTAAGAATAATTGATGAAGGAACCCCTTTTCCTCTTTTGCTTGGACTTTGGAACTTCAGACTCTGAAGCCTTTGCACTTGGAAACTTGTACCAGTAGCACCTTGTGTCCTCTGGTCTTAAGCATGAGTCTGAGAGTCATACTATTAGCTTTCCTGTTTCTGAAGTCCTTGGACTCACATTGTGCTGCACTAGGGCTTCCCTGGTTCTCCAGTTTGTAAGCAACACATACTGGAACACAGCCTTTATAATTGTGGGAAATAATTCCTCTAGTAAATTCCCTCTCATCCATCTCTTCATTTATCCTATTGGATCTTTCTGGAAAATCCTTAGTAAGACAGGATATCTTGAACATTTCAAATGTTATTTTATATATTCCTACAAACAATGTTGTTTTTTTGTGTATTTGCATTTTATAGCAATTAATTCATACTTAATATGCAAGCTTTGTATCTTGGACATAAGTTCAAAAGCCAGTAAAGTGATTTTAACCTTTGTTGAGCTGATTAGAGTATGCTCATGCACATGGATCATGTGTCAGATGGAGATTTGAGAATGCATTATACCCATAATTTATAATGTCTCATCTCATAGTCTGTCAATTTTTAGAATACCTACCTCCATCACTTTAAAAACAAAATTGTCCCAAATTTTGTTATCCTGTGCTTTGACACAAAAATAGTGAAGATTCTTCTCAAAGTTTTAGTTACCTTTCAATCCTAAAGACTTAATACATAGGTAAACCAACCAAGGCCATTTCCTTTTTCCAAGGGTTAACTTTTAATCAAAATCTTCAATTTTTATTTCTCATTCTATTTTTTTTTGTCTAATATCTTGCTCAAGGTAAATTATTTACCTTTGCAGGATTGGTACTATTGGAGCATGTTTTTAAAAGAAATATTGTGAGAGGAATGCTAATATTTTCAAATTATGTCCTAAGTTTTCATTTTCCTTACTTCCAAGTTTTCTTAGTGAATTTCAAAAGTTTAGATATGAATCATTATTCTTTGCTCAAAGTCTAAGTGAAAATAATTTTTATTTTTACAAAAACTTGAAGCATTTTTAAAGATATCAAAGAGAAACATTGATGTGGCTCAATTCATGTCTCACATTCCTTTTTTTAAAGAGAGAGAGATAATTTTTAATATTTATTTTTTAGTTTTCGATGGACACAACATCTTTATTTTTTTTATGTGGTACTGACAATCGAACCCAGGGCCCTGCGCATGCCAGGCGAGCACGCTACTGCTTGAGCCACATCCCCAGCCCTCACATTCCTTTTTAAAAAGGATTTTGAAGCTACATATAAATATAATCTACTTCATTCACTCATTCATAAAACTGATATTTACTCAGCTTCACCTATGTGTAACACTTTTATTTTTCAGTGAAGAAAATATACAGATGACTAAAAATGACATGGCCCCTGCAGCTTAATGGGGGAAAGAAAATTTAGAGTGCAGTGTCAAACAAACAAAAAACTGTAATTAGAAGGGGAGCTACAAAGAGAAGCAGCATGCATATAAAAGTATATATTAGAGGAACATCATTCAAACACGGAGTCTAAATGTACTCAGACTATCCTGAGGAAGCACTGTTGAACAGAGACTTGACAGAAAGCAAGAATAAACTAGCTGAAGATTGTATGCATTGCATGAGCAGTGAGAGAAAATTTCAGGCAAAATAACTAGCCTGGAATATTCAAGATGGTCCTGAGAAGAGGTCAGAATAGCATGTGATGAAAACTTAATGTTGAATGAGATTTATGAGGTAGATCAAGACTAGATGATCAGAGGGTTTACAGGCCAGGCTGAGTATTTCAGTCTTAGTTTTAGAGCAACAGATTTCTATTTTTTGTCCTATATTACCACAGTTAACTCTCACAACATTCACCGGTTGACAGTATAATTTTCCTATATCTTTACAAAATTTGAGTAAGTTTTCCCCTCATATAAATCATGTCTATTCTAAATTATAAGAACTTTAGTATCATGCATAACAAAATAGGACAAATGAATATAAAACTTTTGCATGGAAAACATAAAAAGGAAAAATAGTTGAACATGTTTGTGTTCAGTAAGCTGGATATATTTAATATTAATTTAAGGGTGGTTTGATGGAGGATGATCCACACAGAATGTCTTTTTTATTTTGTGTAATATTTAAAGCATATTGATAAAGTGTATACCTGAACAAAATTAATTACATCTGTAGAAGTTCCAAAGGCTGAAATGTTTTTCGAATTCATAGTTTATGAACTCACTGGAGCATGGTCATATCTTTATCATATAAAAAACATTATTAATCATGCATGTTTCTTTCTGGGGAAACAAGCAATAATGACTCCAGGATATATTGGTAAAATTGAACCTCTTGCAAAAGTATTTAGCAATACTTCTTGTTTCCAAAATGTCAGTGTAAATACCTAAAAATCATCAGTATCTATATTTAACTAGAAGTAACAGGATTCATGATTGATAAATATTCTAATATTTCAAGACCATTTAGAGATCTCTTTTAAGTCTGAGGGAAATGTGTACCGTTATGAAATACCAGAAGAAATCCAGCTGTATTCCAATCCCTCTTCAATCTATCATCACAGAAAATATTGACTCTTTTTCCCTGAGACATGCAGCTGTCAACTATCTAACTATGGGTCTAGATTTACATTATAGTTTTATTTCCTACCTATTCATTTTCATCTAAAACACTTGTTCCATGAAACAGCTTTTTGCTGTCTGAAAAAGGAAAGCAGGATATGCAGTCTCATCAAACCTGTCCATGGATGTACATGAGCACAGCAAATAACATTTGCTGAATTCAAGGGAATATATTTCTACTTTTAGGAAATGGCAAAATCTTTGAGTATTTTCCGTGCAATATTAAGGTCATATTCACCATTGCACTAAGATGATATCTATTACATAGCAATAGTCATAGGGTCCAGCATCTTACCCCCTCTATAAAACCCCATTGTATATTCAAATACTTCCAATGAGTATGTGTCTTTCTTGAACAGTAGACCAAGTGAAAAAACACCTATTTGGATATGCAGATTTAAGATTCTTTGCAAAATATAAAAAAGGTTTTGTATGTAGTAGTGGATAGAATATATGAATGAAGGTATGAAACACTACAATGATAATGAAATCCAAAATGTAATTGCTCAACAGAATACAAAATTATTTATTTCTTTTGAAACAATTCTTGGTGAGTGGTCAGAATGACAGGGGCATTCTTTCATGTGGTTTTATGAAAATCAGGGCTATTTCTCAGAACTCCATCATCTTTCAGGATAACATTTTCATTAGGTCCAGACATTCGATGGAAAAACGTCATTAGAAAAGAGTTCTAAAAGGGCTGTGTGTGTGTGTGTGTGTGTGTGTGTCCTATTAGCTCGGTATCTCTCTTATTTTAACAAAAATATATTATAATAAGAATACTTTGCAGTTTTACATTCATTATTCTGAGCACTTATACAACTAGATAGTCATGGAATTTAATACTGAGGCTGATGATTAAACTGTTTTTGTGATAATTTTTCCTTTATTTTATTTACTTTTAAAATGGAATTTGAATACATTTGATGCTGTCTGGATTCTGTCATCTTCTTATGTTTTCTCTCTTATTTTCCTTTTCTTGCTTATCTTTTATCTGGTAGAACATTCATCTTGATTCTTATATCTTCCTACCTGATATTGAAGTGTTTGGTTTTGTTGTTGTTCTTTTGATTTGATTTTCATGTACTGGGTATTGAATATGCTGTGTGAGCACTCTGCCATGGAGCTACATCCCCAGCCCAACTCATTATTTTTTATTTATTTTATTTTTTAGTTCTTAGGTTTCCTTTGATTTTCTGATTTTTCCTTATTATAGCATCTTCTATTTGATTTCCTCCTCAGAACATTTTTTTTAGATAGAGTTGCGACTTTGTTTTGTCTTCTTTTTTCTTTCTTTCTTTTCTCTCTCTCTCTTTTTTTTAATGTTGCCTATTTTATCAGAGTTCTTTGTCTGTTTTGTTCACTGGCTGTTATGTCAATACTGTCCTCTGAGGTCTAACAATCCTGGGACCTATACACAACCAGTGGTGAAACAAGAAAAGCTGATAGAAATGTCTATTAAGCCGGGGAAAAATTCATGCTTAAGAGAATTTATTTTTTCAAATATATCCCAAATCTGGTAGTGCTTAATGCTAAAACATGGATGAAATGAGCACATTTATTTATACATGAAAACTTGGAGCCTGACTTATATCACATCTGCTTGATTGTATCCATCTATAACCCAGAATTGTAGTTTGAAATTTAGTAGCTGGGCATGTGATACATATCTCACTTCCCTTGTAGTTATGGGTGATCATGTGATTAATTCTTCTTAAGGAAAGGGAAGTGAAAATAGCATAGTATATATTTGCTTGTATCTGTACAGACAGATAAGGAGGGTGGAGGGAGAAAAAGCGGGGAGAGAGAAATCAGAATTTTAAAAAAAGGTTTATTTTTTTTTTAAGAAAGAAAGAATCCAGAGAGTTGATAACATTAAAATTTTTGCACATACGAATTCAAGCAAGTATATTGGTAAGTAGAAAGAAACTCTTACATAACTCAAAAAATTTTAAGGAACAATTAATTTCACTCTAAAGCTATATACCCAGATTAAATTTTAAGAATATAATAAAGAATTTTTTAAATAAGCCAGCCTTCTAAAATGTCACCCCTTTGATATCTTTCTTAGGCTAGAGAGATCCACAAAATTAGTGCTTAATCCTAAAAAAGAAAAATGTGGGTTCCTGAAAAGAGAACATTTGATAAAGACAAATGATATAAAGTATCTTCAGAATAAAATTAAAGAAAATAGCAAGAGAATTGGAGCATTCTGGATGAATAATTAGCCTGGATTTGAACAAGGAAAGGAAAGGCTTACTAAGAGGAAAACAAGTACAGGTAGCAGTGAGATTATATGATGATCTTTAATGTGGTTTTGAATATTGAATACAATCTGTC